>NC_090379.1:90000988-90318904 GCF_036365525.1 Heterodontus francisci | reverse complement strand
TAAGATGCCACACTTGTGAAAGTAAATTTTCAGGGAGATTGCTAGGTAATAATTGAGAAATATCATGCTGTTAAAAATTCGCTTACACTAGAATAAATGAGCCTTTTCTGGCTTGTTTAATTAATGTTAAGTACAGCAACTTCGCACTCTTTATAGCTGAGTCTGTTGGTGTGATACTGGCGTAACGAAGCTTGTGGTGGAGCAGGGAAGCTTGGACAGTAACTTCCTGATTTCCATGTTTGATTGCACATGTGGATGCCAGACATTGCTGTCTGATTTACTCTTTAGTAATGCTGAGTGCTGATAGAGTCCGCATTATTATTACTCCAAAATCCGGGCCATTACTATCACTGGAATCCCAACACCCTTTACTTGTGCCTGCTGCAAAATGGAGCTTCCATAAGCAGGCCGACACTTCGATGAGCCAGAACTTAATCTTGTGTGTAATGAAAGGAATGTAGCAATCCCTTGGGGCAACAGTTTAACCTGGGGTACACTAGATCACCCCTTGCAAATGAACTGCAGACTCCTGATAATGCTAATCTATTACCAGACTATATATTTCAGGCTAAACACAATTTGGCTTTGAGAATGTAATGTATACAAAATCAAGTGAAATTAACAGGATGATAGCCTTTTGTTTAAGTTTTGTTAATACACTGAGCGTTCTGAAGTCTGGCTGCCTGCCTCTTTCCTGTGGTCTTTCCTGTGCTCGGGTAGCCTTGACGAGAGAGTGTTTACAGGTACATTTGAGGCCTTTCGCCACCTGTGGGCACTGCAGGGAATTGAATGGTAACTAAACTGATTTCGCTGTTAAGGTTCCTGTTTGGTTTTGTTGGGATTTGTTGCTTTACAGTAAGCATCTCTTAGCTTGATGGGGCCAGATGCTTGTTTGTATGTTAGCAGTGCCATTAAAGGGACACCTGTACTGACTCTTGTCAAATGGCACTGGGAGAACTCCATGCCACCCCTACTAGTCCATTTAAAATACTCCTAAGTTCAAGTTTATTTTCCTGTATGATTTAAACTGTCTTCTAGAAGCACTTGGCTCTTTCTCTTTAGCAATGGACTCAATTAGAAGTACAATGTGCCATTATATTGGTTGCACCTGTATTTCACAGCAAAGTTCTAATTCCTTGAAACTAGTTTGGATGCTGTATTAATAAAGAAAATCTTGAAGGGTCAACCCAGAGAACAATTCATTAATTGGTCAGTGCAGAGAGAGAGAGCGCAACAGAAATGTTAATTGACCCCAGTTAATGGACACCAGTTTAATTGTACTCATTTGATTTGTCCAAAATGAAATAAATGTGAGCAAAGGAGCAAATCATTTTGCACAAGTGTCCACCATAACTGGTTTCTATGGTAATAAGATAAAGCTTGTACATGTCTATGAAATGTTTTGTCTTCCTGCATACAGCCTCACCCTGAAGTATTCAGGTTACCTTTGCGGCTTAATATTGAACAGATTACTGTTGGATACGAATGGATATTGCAGCAGCAAGTGCTGTTTGACTTCCTGGAGAATGTGACAGGCCTGAGAAGGGTAAAATGCATATATCGCTTGCTAGCAGAAAAATGCACTGTTGTTAAGCACATCTCCTTGGGTTTCTTTCTGGACTGAGTTCAGAGGCTTGTGCTGGAACTAATGGTTTCCTTTTGAGATAATAGTGTCTGTTTCTCTTCTGCCAGTCTCTTCCCTTATTCCAAAAATGAAACAACTACAGATAATTCTCTTCCTTTTAACTAAGAGTGATTATTGAGGTAGTCTGTGTGAAGCTACCAGCTGAATGCCATTAGTTACAGGGCAGGTTGATCAATAGCTTTTCACCTCCTTTGTGATTCTTTCTGCTCTAAGAATTATCACTTGCAGAAAACCATTATCAACATATATTTGAGCTCAGTCCTTTAAAATATTATCACTCTGTGTTCCTGACTCGCTCAGATTTCCTGCACCCACGTACCATTCCCCTGCCAAGACTGTGTCTGATCCACTGAAGCCAACACACTTGGGAGCCTTTGAGAGGATTGCCACATTTGTGATTTTGTTCTGCCAGGGTATACTCATAATGTGCCCCAGACAGTGAAGGTAGAAATTATTGAGCTGCTTTCCCTGGTAGCTATAAGTCACCCATGTTTCACAGCCATACAGCAAGGTGCTGAAAACCTTATAAACCATCATCTAGGTCCTAAGGGTCAGCTTGATGTTATCCCATGTGCCTTTCATAAGCCAGCCAAAGGTTTTAGTTGCTTTCCCTATGTGTGTATCGAGCTTTGCATCAGGGGACAGATTGTCTGTCACTGTGGCCCCAAGATAGTAGAATTTGCTAACCACTTCCAGTGAGGTGTTATTTAATGTGATCGGGGCGGAGAGGCGACACCTTGTCCCATGACCACAGTTTTCTTGATGCTTATGGTCAAGGTGAACACATTACAGGCATGGGAGAGACAATCCATGAGTCTTTATAGCTGAGTTTCTGTGTCAGGATCAGGATAGAGGAGCTCTCTGATCAGGACGTGATATGTTTTTGTCTTCGCTTTCATCCTTGATAGATTGTAGAGCTTCCCATCTGACCTATTGTGCAAGTAGACTCCTTCCACATCTGCAGGGAAGGCGACGTCAGGAGCATGGAGAAGAAGATGCCGAACAGAGTGGGGGCTAGGACACAGCCCTGTTTCGCTCCATTCTTCACTCCAAAGCTGTCGGAAGTGGAGCCATCAACTATACATTGCAGTGCATGTTGTCATGGAAGGAGCAGATGAGACTGAGGAACTTTGGTGGGCAGCCAATTTTTCTCCAAATCTTGTAGAGCCCTGCTCTGCTGATGGTGTTGAATTCCCTAGTAAGATCTATGAAAGCAAGGTAAAGGGGTATACTCTGTTCCCTACACTTCTGTTGTAGCTGGCGCATGGAGAAGATCATATCCACAGTAGATGTGCTGGCAGGGAAACTGCACTGCACTTCCAGGTATACCTAGTCTGCAATGGAATCTTCTAAGTATGACCCTTGCAAAGATCTTTCGCATGACGCTAAGGAGTGAGATGCCCCTGTAGTTGTTGCAGTCTCCTCTGTCACCTTTGTTTTTGTAAAGTGTGATGATTTTGGCGTCCTGCATCTCCTGTGGAACAGAGCCTACTTTCCAGCCGAGAAGGAGTAGGTCATAAAGGTGTGGCAGTAGATAGGACTTTTCATGCTTGAGTAGTTCAGCTGGGATTCCGTCCTTACCTGGTGCCCTTTTGTTTCCGAGGTGGTCTATGGCCTTCTCGAGCTCCAGTGATGAGGGTTCTTCATCTAACTCATCCATGACAGGAAGTTGCATGAGGGAGTCAACATGGACTGGGAGATTCCAACTCTCAGGAGTACAGTTCACAGTGGTGTTCAGCCCAGAGGGACATCTTTTAACTTCTGTTGGTGAGTACTTCACTATCCACTGACTTCAGCAGGGCAACTTTGGTGATCACAGAGCCCAGTGCCCTCTTGATCCTTTCGTACATAGCTTGTAGATTTCCTTTGTCACGTGCAGTTTGGATTTCTTGACATCAGTTGATCCAGTGTTTGTTTACACAGTATCTCCCTTCCCTTTGCATGCCTGTCTTGTCTACTTTCAGCTCATGCAGTGTATTAGCTGTTGGGTTTATGTTGTACATCATGTTGGCTTTGTTTTTTGCATCACTGACAGATATCATCTCAACAGAATACGTCTCAAACCAGCCCTTGTTGTGGGTTCCGCCTTTACCAAAAGATGCTTCTGCTGCTTCATAGATGATTGCGTTTAGTGATTTCCAAGCTTCATCAATGCCAGCATTGGTGCTTCCCATTTAGGGTTTGTTGGGTAGCAAACATTTGAGCGACAGTGCCAAGTGCTGGCATTTGGCATCATTGCTTATGCAAGAGATGTTGATATGTAGCAAACCATTGCGTTTGGAGCTGTGGAATTTTTGAGGGTGCACCTTCACTCTGCTGCTGATAAGAGAGTAGTCAGTGTCACAGTCTGCGTTGTGGTAGATGTGGGTGTGAAGAACACTGGGTAGATCACGCCTCTTCGTGATGTCTAAGGTCTAGTTGGTGCCAATGTCCAGACTTTGGGTGATGCCATGATGCCTCGAGGCGATGTCTGCCCTGGAAAAAGGTGTCGGTGCAGATTTCATCCAGGGCACAAAGCTCAAGAAGGCTGTTATGATCCTGTAGTTTTTTTCTCCTGGGAAGAATGCGGTGTGCCTTTAAGGCTGGAAAAGGAGCTTTAAGGCAACAAATTCCAGAGACTGAGTCAAAGAATGCATTCTCGTTGCCCCAGGATACAGCCACTCAGAGACTGGAATGCAAAGAGTGCATTCTGGTTTCCCAGGATACAGCCACTCAGGGCCTTAGGATTAAGAGATACATTGTTGCCGATTGATGTTTGAAACTAATTGAAAAACTGGCTTTGGAGAGACAGTTAACAGAGAAACAGACAGACAGTTGGACCAGCATATACTGAAAGAAATGAGAGATCTCTCTGTTTATTTAAACCCTATTTATTACACTCTCAAAATTCTGATGTTAAGCCAGATTAATTTCTTAGAAAATAATCAAATTCCTTTATCTACTGAACTGTAATTGTTGAAATTCATTACTGGAGTAGGAAAGCATCCCTTCAACTGCTGAATTAGATTACGGACTGTTCTACTGTTGAAGAACCTTTTTTTCTCTCCCATTGGACAGCTGTGAGGACTTCAAGCAACCTCAGACTGTTCCATATTCGGCAGGAGCGTAAATATGCAAGGACATTAATTTTTTCTATTATAAATGTTATTTATCTTCCAGCGTTTAAGAATTTAGTTATTCTAATTAAACAGTTAATTTATTGATCTAAAGACACCTGGATTGATCAGCTTCATTCGGGGGTTAATAGATGGTACAATTTGGCTGGGTCTTTCTTTACTTTTGGAAAGTTTAAAATGATAGGCAATCTTTGGAGGTACGGGACTCAATCAACGGTGTGTTTCTCCCACCACAATCAGAGTCGTATATTTCGATTGAGGGCTTTGACTTGAGCGGTCAGTCGTAACAAAGGCGTTGCCCATTATTGTTGATCTTGCCCACCACATGACGACCGAGACACATTGGTCATGAGCAGGCTCACAACACTCAAGGTGGTTTGCACATGAAGAATCATAGAAGGAGGCCAGTTGGCCCAGCGAGCTTGTGCTGGCTCTTTGAAAGAACTTCCCAATTAATTCTATTCCCTTGCTCCTTCCCAATAACACTGCAGATTTTGACTTTTTAAGTTTATATCCAAGTGTGCTTTTGGCACCTCTGGATCTGTATTTTATGGTTTTAATTTAAAAATAATATGCGAACTGAGCCCAGATGTGCTGCAAGAGATGTGAAAGGAGATGGAGATCTAGGAAGACCCCACTTTTGCTCTGGATTCCATGGTAAGCACAGATTTATTTCAGCATTTAATTTCTGTGTGAGGTTATTGACTCCAATAAGCATGGAAGCTCAGGATAATGGCTGATGATCAAAGAAGACTCTTCCTAGAATAGAAATAAATACCCAGGCCTTTCTGTTTATCTTCTTTTACGCTGAGGGTTGCCGATTGATGATAGAAGACCACACTCTGTGTACAAATGATTGTGAGATAACACTCTGATCTCAACATGTGGCAAACAACAAATTTGAGGTGTAGTTAATACAGAGGAGGACATTAATAAACTTGCAGAATGTGTAATTGGCAAATAAACTTCAATATAGCGAAGTGTGAGGTGGTACATTTTGGTAGGAAGAATAAGGAGGCCACATATTCCTTGGAAAATAAGTTTCTAAATAAGGTAAAGGAGCAGAGTGATCTGGAGGAATAGATGCACAAATCACTGAAATTAGTGACACAGGTTAATGTCATAAAGAAGCAAACAAAACACTGGGGTTCATTTCTAAAGGGATAGAATTGAAAAGCAGAGAAATTATGCTAACCTTGTATAGAACCTTGTTTAGACAGCACTTGGAGTACTGTGCACAATTCTGGTCTCCATATTATAAAAAGGATATAGAGGCACAGGAGAAGCTGTCAAAAAGGTTTACTAGGATGATACCAGAACTGAGTGGTTAAAACTATCAGGAAATATTGAACAGGGTGGGCCCTCTACTCGAGAAAAGAGAAGACTGAGGGATGACTTAATAGAGGTTTTAAGATTATGAAAGGGTTTGACCGGGTAGACGCAGGAACATAGGAGCAGGAGTAGGCCATTCAGACCATTAAGCCTGCCCCGCCATTCAATATTATCATGGCTGATCATCCACTTCAAAGCCTTTTTCCCACACTATCCTCATATCCCCTTATGTCATTTGTATTTAGAAATCTGTCAATCTCTGCTTTAAATATACTCTGACTGAGCTTCCAAAGTCCTCTGGGGCAGAGAATTCCAAAGATTCACAGCCCTCTGAGTAAAGAAATTTCTCCTCATCTCTGTCCTAAGTGGCTTCCCCCTTATTTTGAAATTGTGACCCTGGTTCTAGACTCCCCAACCAGGGGAAACATCTTAGCTGCATCTACCCTGTCTATCCCTTTAAGTATTTTGTAGGTTTCAATGAGATCACCGCTCATTCTTCGAAACTCTGGCGGATACAGGCCCAGTTTCCCCAATCTCTCTTCATAGGACAGCCCTGACATCCCGGGAATAAGTCTGGTGAACCTTTGGTGCACTCCCTCTTTGGCAATAATATCCTTCCTAAGCTATGGGGGCCAGAACTGCACTCAGTACTCCAAGTGTGGTCTAACCAAGGTTCTATACTGTCCTGAAGACCCCCACCTACCAAGAATGAGGCATATTAATTTCATCACGTGAACATTAATTTTAAATTGTTGCTGGAGTGAAGAGACAACTTTTTTAAGGAGATCAGCAGTGGGTGGAAAGTATTTGCATACTAAGAGACACTGCTTGGAAAGACAATGGGAACTGCTCACTGATTCAATTAACAGAGATTGGTCTGGGCAATGGTGATCCACATCTTGTCAGTGTAAGAGACAGCACTACACCAACCCCGCGCCCCCCACCCAACCCCCCAACCAGCGAGAGCTTTGAAATCCACAAACCGCAGGAGCAGTTGTTCCCAAATAAGGGGTTAGTCATATGAATAACCTGCTGGCCAACTTGGAGTTTTGAATTGTGCTCGCAGGACAATTTGAAGACAGAGACAGCAGATTGAAACTGAACTTGGAACAAGAGCCTCTGTCTTGTCTGGCTCTCTCTCTTTCACTAATCTTTGGATGCACTGAAGTCATTTAAACCTGAGAGAAAAGATTCTTGTGTCGAAACACGTTTTAATGTGTGCACTGAGCCCCAACAAAACGACAAGACCTACCGGCAATCAAAGACTCTACATCGAATTCAAAGGACCGTAAATGGAAACCCAGCTATTGCCTCAAACATTTCCCCTTTATCCTTTCTATTTTTTCTGTCTCTATCTGCGTGCGTGTTTATCGCGTATGCACCCTAGCGTGGACGCGTTGCGTATTTGTAGTCATTAATCGAATTAGAGTTTAAGATTAATAAACTTCCACCTTGTTTAAATCTAAGAAAACCCATCTGATTTCTTTGCCTTACAATTGGAAAGCAGTGAACAAGGATTCACTGAGGGGGAGCTAAAAACATGGTGTATTTAAAATTAAATCCCGTTACGGTTAAACCAGGAAAAGGCTGAGAGGGAACCCCTAGACTCCTTTCTCACCTGGTTGTAACAATACAATTAAAGCAAGACTTCATTACTCCTGTACTCTCATCCTCTTCCGATAAAGGCTAACATTCCATTAGCCTTCCTAATTGCTTGCTGCACCTGCATGTTAGCTTTCAGTGATTTGTTGACCAGGACACCCAAGTCCCTTTGTACATCTACACTCTCTAATCTCACCATTTAAGAAATACTCTGCACATCTATTCCTCCTACCAAAGTGGATAACCTCACATTTTTTCACATTATATTTCATCTGCCACATTCTTGACCACTCACTAAGTCTGTCCGAATCCCCTTGAAGCCGCTTTGCATCTTCCTCACAACACGCATTCTCACCTAGTTTTGTGTCATCCGCGAACTTGGAAATACTACATTTGGTCCCCACATCCAAATCATTGATATATATTGTGAACAGCTGGGGCCCAAGCACTGATCCCTGTGGTACCCTGGTAATCACAGCCTGCCAATGCAAGAATGACCCGTTTATTGCTGCTGCTCTGCTTTCTGCCTGCTAACCAATCCTTGATCCATGTCAGTATATTACCTGCTATCCCATGTGCTTTACATTTGCTAACCAACCTCCTGTGGGGGACTTTATCAAAAGCCTCCTGAAAATCCAAGTAGACTATGTCCACCAACTCCCCTTTATCAATTCTGTTAGTAACATCCTCATAAAACTCCCAACAGGTTCATCAAACATGATTTCTCATTCATAAATCTATGTTTACTATGCCCAAACAGATCATTATTATCCAAGTGTCCATTTATCACATCCTTTAGAATAGATACTAGCATTTTCCCAATGTCTAATGTAAGGCTAATAGGTCTGTAATTCCCTGTTTTCTCTCTCCCTCCCTTCTTAAATAGTGGGGTGACATTTGTGACCTTCCAATCTGAAGGAACCGCTCCAGAATCTATAGAATTTTGGAAGATGATCACCAATGCATCCACTATCTCCATAGCTACCTCTTTCAACACTCTGGGATGTAGAATATCAGGTCCTGGGGACTTACCAGCCTTCAGCCCCATTAATTTCTCCAATACAACCTTCTTACTAATATGAATTTCCTTCAATTCCTGATTCCCCCTAATCCCTTGGATCTCTAATTCTTGTATCTTCCTCACTGAAGACAGACACAAAGTAATCATTTAACTTCTCTGCCATTTCTCTATTCCCCATTATAAATTCTCCTGACTCTGCCAATAACGGACCCACATTTGTCTTAGCCAAATGTTTACTTTTTACGTTCCTGTAGAAACTTTTACAGTCTGTTTTTATATTTTTTTCTATCTTACATTCATATTCTTCCTTTCTTTATCAGTTTCTTGGTTTTCCTGTGCTGTTTTCTAATATCCTCCCAATCCTCAGGTTTACTGCTATTTCTGGCAACATTCTTTTAATCTTATACAATCCATAACTTCCTTTGTTATCCACAGTTGACTTGTACCTTGAAGGAATGTATAGTTTCTGTAAACTATGTAATATTTATTTAAAGATTATCCATTGCCTATGTACATCCATACCTTTTAATGTATTTTCCCAATCCACCTCAGCCAATTTCCCCCTTATACCTTCATAATTTTCTTTGTTCAAATTTGACACCCTGGCTTCAGATTGAACTACCTCACTTTCAAACCTAATGTAAAACTCTATCATATTATGGTCACTCATCCCTAAAGGTTCTTTTACAACAAGATTGTTAATTAGCCCTTTCTCATTAGATAATACTAGATCTAAAATAGCCTGTTCTCCAGTTGCTTCCTCAACATTCTTCTCTAGAAAAACCATCCCAAATACACTCCATAAACGCGTCCTCCACAGCATTAGTGATCACTAATTTTACCCAGTCTATATACAGATTGAAATCACCCATGATTACTGCATTACCCATGCCACATGCTTCTCTAATCTCCTGATTAATACCATGCCCTACACTACCACAACTGTTTGGTGGCCTCCTATCAATGTTTCCTGCCCCTTGCTGTTTCTTTGCTCCACCCAAACAGATTCCAGATTTTTTTCTTTCGATCTGAGATCCTCCCTTACTAAGGTATTGATCCCAATACCAGCGCAACACCAACTCCTTTTCCTTTTATCCTATCCTTCCCAAATGTCGAATATCCTTGAACATTCAGTTCCTTGTCTTGGCCACCATGCAGCCATGTTTCTGTTATGGCAATTAGATCATACCCATTTACCTCTATTTGGGCCTTTAAATCATCTACCTTGTTGTGAATGCGCACATTCAGGTAGAGTGCCCTTAACCTTGTCGTCTTGACATTTTGCATTCTAAGCCTAGTTGATGCTCGCCTTTGTTTTGCCTGCCTTCTAATGTCGCCTGCTACTCTTCTACTTCCTGTTACTAGCTTTACCTCCTTCCAATTTGAGCTACCCCTCAGGTTCCCATCCCCCTGAAAAGCTAATTTAAACCCTCCCCAACAGCACTAGCAAATCTCCCTGCAAGGATATTAGTTCCAGTCCTGTTGAGGTGTAGCCTGTCCATCTTGTACAGGTCCCACCTTCCCCAGAACTGGTCCCAATGCCTCAGAAATCTGATGGCCTCCCTCCTACACCAATTCTCTAGCCATGTGTTCAATCGATCAATCCTCCTATTCCTATGCTCACTAGCACGTGGCACTGGGAGTAATCCTGAGATTACTGCTTTGGAGGTCCTGCCTTTTAATTTCCTTCCTAAATCCCTAAAATCTGCTTTCAGGACCTCATCTCTCTTCCTACCTATGTCATTGGTACCAATGTGGACCATGTCCTCTGGCTGTTCACCCTGCCCCAGAAGGATGTCTTGTAGCCGCTCCGTGACATCCTTGACCCTGGCAACACACCATCCTGGATTCAGGTTTACTGCCGCAGAAACACCTGTCTGATCCCCTGACTATCTAATCCCCTATCACTATTGCTCTTGCACTCTTCTTCCTCCCTTCATGTGCAGCTGAGCCACCCATGCTGCCATGGACTTTGTTCTGGCTGCACTCCCCTGAGGAACCATCGCCCTCACCAGTATCCAAAATGGAAAACTGATTGGTAGGGAAGATGTTTCCATTTGCTGGGGACAACAGAACTCTAAAGGCCATAAATATAAGATAGTCATGAATAAATCTCATAGGGAATTCACCCAGTAAGTTGTTTAAAATGTGGAACTCTCTATCACAATGAGTAGTTAAGGTGAATAGTACAGATGCATTTAATGGGAAGCTAGATAAACACATGAGGGAGAAAGGAATATAAGGAATAAAAGGAACCTGTTTGGGTTGGATGAAGAAGGGTGGGAGGAGGCTTGTATGGAGCATAAATACTGGCATGGACCTGCTGGGCTGAGTGTCATGTTTCTGTGCTGTAAATACTTTGTAATACTCGGCAATAAAATTTGCAGATTTGTGGTGCAGATTTGAATTGTGTTGTAAAATGCTTCCCTCTACTCCTCGTCCCATCCCCCAGAATTAAGGATAAAATTCTGTATTCGGAAGGTTTCTTTTGTTATATGTATTCTGCGTGGGGATTCAAATTCCAACCTGCCACCCCACCCCTGCCCCATCTTCCCTTCCTTATACTTTGAACTGTTCAACTTCTTATTGGGGATTTGAATCTTTTGAGCTCTCGCGCGCTCTCTCTCTCTTCCTCCTCCTCTCTCTCTCCCCTCTGATTTCACTGCCCTCCTGTCTTCCCTACACCTTTCCCTTCATATAAGCACTGCTATCCATATTTACCCTCTCAATGGTGACTTCATATGGCCTTGTCTTCGATGGTCTTGATTGCAGACTTGACTATATTCTTGCATTCTTCCCACCCATGTCCCCAATCCTACTTCCTTCTGCACTTGTTCCTGGAATAAACTCTATCCCAAGTGAGTTACAACTGCACTTTCAGGTTCTCAACTATCTAGACTTTGATTCTCCATTTGCCACAATACTTCTGCAACTGTATATCCATTTGGTCACTCTCCCATCTCTAAGTTTGATGCCTTTGTCCCCAGGAAAACCTTTAATCTCTCCCATCCAGATCATTCCTCCTGTTGTGGGTCCCATCTCCACTTCCTAAAATCTGGTGCACAACTGATTGAACCATCCATCGCCAGATGTGGCTGAAGTATATTGAATATTATCAGACATTGCTTTCCTTTGCAACAATTGCTCACGACTCCATAATCATCCTGGACAAAAAAGATAACAGCAAGCTTTTTTTCTCCACTACAACCTATCTTTCTTAAATCTCTCCCTCCTGTCCCCTCTTCCTTCGCCTCCAACAAGTCTGAGGAACTCATGAACTACTTCTTCACTAAGATTGTGACCAGCCATTTTCCTCCTACCCTAACTCTAAACTTGAGATAAAAGCAAAATACTGCAGATGCTGGAAATCTGAAATAAAAACAAAAAGTGTTGGAAGCACTCAGCAGGTCTGGCAGCATCTGTGGAGAGAGAAGCAGAGTTAACGTTTTAGGTTAGTAACCTTTCATCAGAAGCAGTTCTGATGAAAGGTCACTGACCTAAAATGTTAATTCTGCTTCCCTCTCCACTGATGCTGCCAGCCCTGCTGAGTATTTCCTGAACTTGAGGCGTCCTCTAGTTTCCCTTCTATTTCCCTTTACACAGTCTCTGAACTCACCCTGTCCATTTGAGCTGCTTGACCTCATTCCCACCAAACCGCTGATCTCTCAACTTCCTTTCCCGGACTCTGTGCTCGCTGACATTGCAAATGGTCCCTTTTCTTCAGTTACTGTCCTCCCTTTCAAAATTGCTGTCATCACCTGTTCCTTAAAAAAACCATCCTTGACCCTTCTCTCATCGCAAGCTACCATCCTATCTCCAATCTCCTTTGCCTCTTTAAAATATTTGAACCTATTGCTTTCCAAATCTATTTCCCACAGGTCCATGTCTGAATCTCTCCAATGAAGCTGCCATTTCTGCGCAGGACTGAATCTACCTAATCAAAGTCATTCTGCTTTGACTGTGGTACACTATCCCTCCTCATCTTTTGTGATCTGTTTGCAGCCTTTAACATGGTTGACCACACCACCCTCCTCCAATGCCTCCTCCCTTGTCCAGGTTCCTTGGTTCCATTCTTGGCTATCCAGTCACAGCCCAAGCATCTTCAGCAATGGCTTCTCTTCCTGCCACTGTGTATTACCTCTAGGGGTCCCCAAGGATTTATCCTTGTCCCCTCCTCCCACTCTTTTTCATCTGCATACTCCCCTTCATTGACATCATCCAAAGGCATGGGGTGAGTTTCCATGTGTACATTAATGCCACCCAGCTCTAAGTGTCCACCATCTCTCCCTACTTTTCCACTGTCCCTGTGGAGCGTTTGTCCAACATCCAGCCTTGGACAAATTGAAATTCCCTCCAGTTAAACATTGGGAAGGCCAAAGCTATTGTCTTTTGCCCCCACCACAAACTCTGTACCATTGTCAACAATTCAGTCACTGCCCAGTCTTGGTCTCAGGCTGAACCAGACTGCTTGCAACCCCGAAGATAAGCTGCACCAGCAATCATTCGCCTTGCATCAGCACATCACAACCTACAACTCAGAAAACTCACCAGATAAATGAGGGACAGGCATTTTTTTTCATTGATGAACTGCAGGAGGATACATCCATGTCAGGGGAACAGAATGTTCACTAAAGGCCAAAGTAATGAAAGCACAGCAAGCCTGCAAATAATGAAGAGGCAAGTTATTAAAGTGAATTATTGTTTGCTTGCCTTTTCATTGCTTAATCGCTATCATTATAAATTGGACAGAAATAACTTGCTTTGCAGAAAGGAGACTAAAGGTGGATTTGTTGAATCTTTGCAATACGATTAATGAAATCAGATCTGTCTGTCACTAGCAGTTGTTCTCTAATAAGGTATTTTGGGAGATAAGTTATTATTCCAGCTGGAAGAATATAATTAACTTCTACCCACAAAAGATAATTTGGTCATTGGGCATCTAATTGGTTTTAGCCATTATACCCGCTCCTTTTAATTATTTCAGATATAACAAGTTTATTAACTAACGGGAGCAGGACCTGAGATGTATTTGCCCAGTCAGCATTTCAGGGTTGGGTCTTATGACTGCTCTCGGCAATTGTGTGGAATTAACTGTGCATTTAGGGTATTTACCAGCACTTTGACGTTTGCACTTTGTACTAATGGCTGGTGCTATATTAGAGCCCAGCTGAGCTCTTAGTTAATCGGCAGGATTCTGGAAACTATACTGCCATTGCATTTTCAAAGATGGATTCCATGATTGGTGACTGCCATGTTCAAATTCATTTGTATTGAGGTTCAGTACCCTAAGCACAGCAGAAGTGTTCACAGAAGCACAATCTGGATGAGGAACGAACCATTGCATTTCTTAACAGTTGCATTAATTGACTCCTTGAATTGTGACGCTCAGTTGACCTCTGAGTACATTGGACTTTGAGCTGGTAGCATCTCCTAGACAGGGTGTACCATCAGAGTGAGTTATCACTATCAGCGATGGCAGAGACTCCAGCCTAGAAAGAGGTTGTCATTGGTTTCTACACTTTGTGGCCTGATGAAGGACCTGCATTTGTACACAGCTACTAACACTCTGTATGAATGAAAAATATTTCAATTTTCATCAATTATGGCAGACATTTGCAGGGGCATTTTGGCTATGAGTCAACTAGCCTCCTAATATTAAGCAGGTAATTAATGCCCTGTTCAGACACATTGCTCAATAGCAGCAGCAGGATGTACAAACTCATTTGCACATGTTGCAGCTTCCCCAGGGTGTTAGATGTCATGAAATGCTTTCGCACCTTGTGTTTTTGTAGATCGTATCATCGGAGAGCAGCACGATGTGCCAGCTCCATGTGCTTACTTCATTAAAACAGGGCTTCCGTATTCTGCTGGTAGAATCATAGAGGTTTTAAAAAGTTGCGATACAAATCTGCCAGTGGGAGAAAAGAACCAGCAAGCGGAAATTTGAGTAATTGATGCATGGATGTTGCTCTACTGCAATCCAACCAACATAAGGACCAATGTCATCACTTATAGACTGTGAATAAAGGCATTTGTCATCTGTGGCAAATTCCATCATCAACAAGGAATGTGTGGTGCAGTGAATGTGAGGCAAATGGTGTTGCAGTCTCTTTCCCATTTTTTTGTTCACCAAGGTGATTCCATGCGTCTAGGGTACAAAGTGATTCCCTGAATGAAGGAGTATCTCGGACTGCTGTCTGCAATGTGCGCTCACCAGCAACTCAAGGTTTCGATGGACTGCCACTTCCATACTCTAGACACCCTGAGGACCTGGAATCTGTGACAGGAGTATCTGCACTGGTACTGACCCGTGCAGGCCAAATGCTTTTAGAAGCATCTATTTCTCATTACATTGAAGACAGTATTTCTCATACCTTGGATTTTAGACGCCACCAAAGGCAGTGAAAGTAATGCTGAATGTGTTAATCCGTTGTATGGCAGAAATCTTCACTGAACATGCCAATGATTTTACAATGTTATCAATGGCAGGATGCAATGGAGCAGACTGCTGCTTCACCATAACCCTACTCATCACTTTCACTGGAAGAAATCGGGATGGTGAATTCATCTTTGCAGTATTTGGTGTACAGTGACAAATGACTTGTGTAGGCAGAAGAATATGTCCACAATTCTTGCTTTGAAAGCTGGCCTCTGGAGGTCTGACTAGCAAGACCAGTGTGTAAAGGCAGTTACTGGGTTGCATCTCCTCAAAGGAATGAAGTGACAGTTCTTCAGCTGCCGACTCTACGTTTTCATTGCTTGTGTTCTTTGCTGCACCCTTTCCTTCTTCCAAGACTCTTTGGAGTGCGTATATTTGGGCTTATGCATACGTGACATGCTGTCATTGATTCTTTGCACTGCAGTCCTCAGTATTGCCTGGAATTAAAAGCTTAATCTTTAGGGTTTTCGAGTTCTGTGAGAAGAAAAGGTGACATAGTGACTTTATATGCACCATTATCCAAGTAGATGCCTGCGGCTAAGTATTTGCTGTTGACTGCCATGGTGCCCAATATCTGGGGCTGCATAGGCCATTGTTCTATATTTTGCTAGTGCTTTAACCAAGAGGTTGTTGTGATACAAATGATGAGCTGGCTCCTCTTTGCTAACCTCAGTTTCTCCAATATTCTCTATGGTCTCCACGCTGATCAACTCCACCACAGCTTCCTCACAGGTGGTTAGGGTTTCACTCTGTGGTGCACCACCAGCAGTGATTTGGCATTTGGGTCTGTTGAACGACAACTTGCTTTGATTGTATAAGCCTGCAGGACAGTCGATGTAATATAACAAAGAGTAGCATACAAATTTGTATAGCCTTCTTACCAGCACTTTGGCTACAAATTCAAGTATCAGCACTCGGCAAACGCATGGTATATGTTTGCAAGTTTTTCACTTTCAAGTGCACCCACCATCTAATCTTTGCAGTACTGTGACTTACTGAGATTAGCCCTTCTCCCTTTTCTCCATTTTTTCCTATTTTGGGAGTTTATTTTCCATTTGTAAAGTGAAGTAGCTGCATTCTGGATAAAGTCCAATGCCACCAGCAGAGTTCTGAATGAAAGATAACCACAATTAAAGGTCCTGAGGGGAAGTGGCATTTTTTTTTCCAACAGCAGTAAGAAATATTTTTTGTGGCAGATTTTAGGGCTATAAATGCAGAGTCGATCTTAATGGATTTAGTTTATGCCTCTTGTTCACTGGCGCTTTGTGTGGCTTGCTCTTGGTAATATAGTTGAAGAGAATACAGGTGCTAAGAGTATAAATCAAAAGGCATTTTGTTAGGTACATCTCTGAAACAGTACAATTCACAATATAAGTTGAAGATTGTATCCACAGTAACATTTTTTTGATGCAGTAACGATTAAAGACAGAAATTTTCTATTACTAAACACTACTTGTTAAAATCAATTCTTGAGCAATTTTAATTTGCAGTCCTCAGCAAAATAACAATTTGAGATATGTTCTTCGATTACTTAGGCATATTTGAAGGTTGTGGCAGTGTAGTCTATGAGAAAGGAACAAACCCCAAAATACTGGTGTAATTCCCAGAATCCCATACAATGGAACCATAATTTGATCTAGTTTGATTTTGGTTGTTGGGGAAGGAAGACAGTCATTTGTCCCTAAATGGCAGAAATTGACAAGAGCTCTCTGTCTTTGAAAGGTCAGTGTGTTTGGGCTATTCTGATGGCTTCCTGTTGAACGGATAGATGAGAACAACATCGGACTTGTCTGTGAAGTTCTCACTGGGTGAATAGCTTACTGATGCATGCTGTCTAGATTGCTTACAAAATAATTATTTGGATTGATGAAGTATTGGAGGACTCTGCTAGTCTGAGTGAAGCGATTCACCACAGGAGGTGAGGGAAAAGAGCTTTCAAAAAATAATTATGTAGCAGTGAGTCTAGAAGGGAAGGGATCAGAAAACACTGGTTTTGGGAGAGATGAGAAGCTCTCACTAAAGGGGAGGAAGAAGCAAATAACTATACTTAAAAGGAAAACAGCAGAAAAACCTGCACTAAATGCAGGACGGCAGTATCATGTTAGTAACTGCAGTGCTTGCATTTAAGAGCACGATCTTCTGTGTACTCTACTTTTAGCCCACCTGTAGCCAGGTGTCTGTGCCAGCACTGCAATCCAATAGTTCCAAATTTGTTGCTGTGGTGAATGAAGCATATGTGGGGGAAGGCAATCTGGATGTGTCGCATGCATTTATTGTGCCTGTGGTGGTGCTGTTGGAGCAGTTTATTCATGCCTGAGTACCAAGACCCTCCATGACATGGAAACCATTGTCATTGTCTAGTATTGAGTAATACAGATACCAGTTTTGATTTGTAGTTTCTGCACACCTCTCATCAATGTCATGCAATGATTATTCCAGAGACCATTGCAGAGCTTTTTTGCAACTTTAAGAACATAAGAAGTTGGAGCTAGAGTAGGCCGTTTGGCAATTCTAGCCTCCTTCGCCATTCAACAATATCATGGCTGACCAGGGCGGCGCAGTGGTTAGCACCGCAGCCTCACAGCTCCAGCGACCCGGGTTCAATTCTGGGTACTGCCTGTGTGGAGTTTGCAAGTTCTCCCTGTGCCTGCGTGGGTTTTCTCCGGGTGCTCCGGTTTCCTCCCACAAGCCAAAAGACTTGCAGGTTGGTAGGTAAATTGGCCATTATAAATTGCCCCTAGTAGAGGTAGGTGGTAGGGAAATATAGGGACAGGTGGGGATGTGGTAGGAATATGGGATTAGTGTAGGATTAGTATAAATGGATGGTTGATGGTCGGCACAGACTCGGTAGACCAAAGGGCCTGTTTCAGTGCTGTATCTCTAAACTAAACTAAACTACCTCAACTCTACTTTTTCGCACTAGCCTGTATGATAAGATAGTGGGGGTTTATGTCAAAGAACAAAGAACAAAGATAATTACAGCACAGGAACAGGCCCTTCGGCCCTCCAAGCCTGCGCCGATCCAGATCCTCTCTCTAAACATGTCGCCTATTTTCTAAGGTTCTGTATCTCTTTTCTTCCTGCCCATTCATGTATCTGTCTAGATACATCTTAAAAGACTCCATCGTTCCCGCATCTACCACCTCCGCTGGCAATGCGTTCCAGGTGCCCACCACCCTCTGCGTAAAGAACTTTCCACGCATATCCCCCCTAAACTTTTCCCCTTTCACTTTGAACTCGTGTCCTCTAGTAATTGAAACCCCCACTCTGGGAAAAAGCCTCTTGCTATCCACCCTGTCTATACCTCTCATGATTTTGTACATCTCAATCAGGTCCCCTTCTAAGGCAGGAACAGACTTGGCTGCAAAGCTTTATTATGACTCAACTCTATTGAGATAAAGGTAAGGATAAGTTTATGAAGTTTTCAGGTGAACTGTTAATCACAATCTCAGGCAGTGATTAACAGTCTTACACAGATACTATCCATATTAGAAACTGGATGGCTGGAGCACACGACTGGTTTCACTTGCAGCTTCTGGTCTTCAAGTTGCAAGCTTTTTCTCTCTCGCACTCTCTCTCGTAGTTTCTCTTGTTTGAAAAGTTCTCTCAGCTGTACAGAGACCAGGACAAGGCATCGTTTATCCTGGATGCTTTCCAATTAGCCCTCCCTTCCCCAGTCAGTGATTAGCCTTGTATTAAAGGATACCTTTCTTAGCCAATCAGGGATCATTTTGTGGTTGTTGTTAACCCTTCCGATTTACATATGTAATGCCTTTGTTTTTACATTCCGTGCCTCCTTATCTCATTGAGAGACAAATCTACATTTTGTTCTTACAAAAGCTGTTTTCACTGTCTGCTCCCAAGATCCTTTTTTGCTGCACTAAGCATTTTAAAACTTGACATCATCTCCCAGAATCCCTCTACCTTGACATCTTGTCCATGCTGTGACCTGTTTCCTCGGTTTTCTTGCTTATCATACTGCAAAGAAGTGTTCTAATAAATGATAGTTTATGATAATAAGTCAGTTGTTACTTTATAATAGCTAAAGTTTTTTTTTTTTTTTATTTCCAAAATATACTTTATTCATAAAAATCTGTAAAAATTACATTGCCAAACAGTTTCCAAACAGCACCAAAAAATACAAACATTGCAAAAGAGATCAGTTTCTTTCAATAATGTCATGAGTTTCTTCCCAACCCTTCCGTTTCACAATTGTCATGTCAATTACAGTTTTACATTTACAGCAATTGAGAATATTAACGATACAGTTCGAGGGGTTTCCCATGAATCCAGCCCCTCAGTCCAGCTTGGTGGGGGAACCTTACACTGTGGTCTTTCCCCATTGAGCCTTTGCTGCGGCTGCCCCAAGCTTTAGTGCGTCCCTCAGCACGTAGTCCTGGACCTTGGAATGTGCCAGTCTGCAACATTCGGTGGTGGACAACTCTTTG
The DNA here is from genome assembly GCF_036365525.1 of Heterodontus francisci. Lineage (NCBI taxonomy): Eukaryota > Metazoa > Chordata > Chondrichthyes > Heterodontiformes > Heterodontidae > Heterodontus > Heterodontus francisci. The sequence goes on along the minus strand of NC_090379.1, from coordinate 90,299,301 downwards.
CGCTGGAAGACCAGCAAGTTTCGGGCAGACCAAAGGGCGTCTTTCACCGAATTGATAGTCCTCCAGCAGCAGTTGATGTTTGTCTCGGTGTGCGTCCCTGGGAACAGCCCGTAGAGCACAGACTCCTGTGTTACAGAGCTGCTTGGGATGAACCTTGACAAAAACCACTGCATCTCTTTCCACACCTGCTTTGCAAAGGCACATTCCAGGAGGAGGTGGGCGACCGTCTCTTCCCCACCACAGCCAACGCGGGGGCACTGTGCGGAGGGGGCGAGACTTCGGGTGTGCATGAAGGATCTGACGGGGAGGGCCCTTCTCACCACCAGCCAAGCTACGTCTTGGTGCTTGTTTGAAAGTTCTGGTGATGAGGCATTCCGCCAAATGACTTTGACGGTCTGCTCGGGGAACCATCCGACAGGATCCACCGTTTCCTTTTCCCGTAGGGCCTTGAGGACATTCCGTGCAGACCACTGCCTGATGGACCGGTGGTCAAAGGTGTTTTTCCGCAGAAACTGCTCCACGAAGGATAGGTGGTACGGCACGTCCCAACTGCACGGAGCGTTCCGCGGCAATGTGACCAGGCCCATCCTTCGCAACACCGGGGACAGATAGAACCTCAGCACGTAGTGACACTTGGAGTTTGCGTACTGGGGATCTACACATAGCTTGATGCAGCCGCACACGAAGGTGGTCATCAGGATGAGGGCCACGTTGGGTACATTTTTCCCGCCCATGTCCAGAGATTTGAACATCGTGTCCCTCCGGACCCGGTCCATTTTAGATCCCCAGACGAAGCGGAAAATGGCTCGGGTGACTGCCACGGCGCAGGAGTGGGGTATGGGCCAGACCTGCGCCACGTAGAGCAACAACGTGAGCGCCTCGCACCTGATGACCAGGTTCTTACCCACAATGGAGAGAGATCGCTGCCCCCACATGCCCAACTTTTGTCGTACCTTGGCTACTCGCTCCTCCCATGTTTTGGTGCACGCCCCGGCCCTTCCGAACCATATCCCCAGCACCTTCAGTTTAACAATTAGTATTCTGGTTAGTAACTTTCTAGTAACCTAATAATCTTGTAATCCCCATATCTATTAGATCAAAAACACACTTTTAGGTTACTTTTATGACTTTCTGAACTGATATTCATAGTTGGTCCTTGATTTTGGTTGTTAAACCTTCATGTGAAGCTAGTTAGTTGAGGCAAATGGTGGTGTCATTTAGCATTGATTGTGTGTTCACATAGTGAAAGGAGGCTTTCATATGCAAAATTCCATTACCTAACATGGTTACGGATGTGTCAACCTGTATGGGACTCACTGGAAATGCTCTGTATTGTAAATATAAAGGAACTGGAGGATGATTTGTCTGCCAGAGTAACCAGCACATTTGTGTGGAAAGATTAACAGTGATCTAATCAAAGGTCTATTATAGTATTTGGAGAATTAATAAAGTTTGCAAAAATGTTTGTCAGGGAAGTACTTCAATCATAAAAGTCATATAAATGTTTTGAATTGCCTTTGAATAATTGAAGTGACACATTCTGCCTGTTTTTACTGGTGGAGTTTGAGTTTTCTTGAATTTCTTGGATAGTGTTGAAACCTTGTGACTTTCTGCTGAGGATAATTGATGCAGACAAGCATGCATTACATTGGAGACAAAGTGAATTGGACACATCAATGTGGTGCCAATCTGCAGGCTTTCTATCCTTTATTCCGTACTGCTGCTCTCGTGCATCCTACATTAAAAAAAAATTGAGATTGGCAGCAAATTGTGGCAGGACTTTGCACTGTGCCACATTGTGGTTGCGGATGACTGGGGGTGGTATGAAATGGGGGTGCTTCTTCAGTGGGACGGCATGGGAGCAGTGAACAGGAAAAGAATCAGACCCATAAGAAATAAACCCATGGCAGGTCTAACATTTGGTCACAGGTCTGCTGCATAGGTAGGAGCACGGCTGCCTGCTTACTGCCCCGACATGATGCAGGTGTAAAAGAAAACAGAAAATAACTTGCCAAAAATACGCATCCGTGATACTGGAAGATAATTGGACATGAATATGTCAACTCCTGCAGCAAGAGTTAAATCTTTGGATGAAGGAAAAGCAGCAGCTGATGAGATCTGACCACAGATTGTATTGAGAAGTCTTAACCCTAATTAGTTTTTTTTTGACTTGATGTGGTCACTGGAGACACTTGATAATGGGGATGTATGCAACCCTTAAATGTAAGGACATTACAATCTGTGGAACCTGAAAAGGCTTCAAGCCCTTTCTGCCCAATGGATTAGTGCAACACATGCTGTTGTAATGTTAATGTTTTCAATGTTGAGAAGCCCAGTTGTCACTTTATCCTGGATTTGAGCTTTCAATGCTCGACAAAAGCATCTGGCACTTCTTTTGGATTTATTCTGTTGATTTGACTGGTTTAGCTGCTACTTTTTTGGGGGTGGGGGAGGAATTGTTCCTTTTAAAATCTCTTCCTTCTGCCATGTGCCTTTCCACCAGATGCCACATATCTTTACGAGCCGAGTGGGTCACAGCAAATGTACCCTCTAAGCTGCACAATCGCGTGACTGCACAGCGCCCCAAAAGTCACTGTGCAGGCTGCGCAGAAGTTGTCCCCTTCAAGTTACCATGAGTGCACAGCCATGCAAAAATAAAGTTGAAGTGCCTGCACACTTAACCGAATCAGCTGCCTACTACAAAAAAATCAATTTGGAGAGCACATTTGATATAGCTTACGCACAGATTTCTGCCAGTGCCGCAATGTAACTAAGTGCATGAAAAGGGGACAAGTGTGACACATTTTTTTGCCCCCTCACCCTTGTGGGGATGGAAAAGACTTGATGCAGTGCCTCCCCTGATGGCCCACAGAGATCAGGAGCTCGCTCACTCTAATGATTCTCTTTTCAGGCAGCGTGTCTGTTCAGCAGCAACATGACAGCCTGCCTCTACTTGTTGACATTGCTGTCAGCATTATAGTTCCCAGCTCCCAACAGTGAGCCTAACCACACCACAGTGGAAATATTGCAGGATTTTATGAAGCTGTCGCAGTCAGTTCAGAGCACTGATCAGAGGTGACATTGTCAGGTTAAGAAAGCCTTTAGTGAACTCTGATTTGTGACATGTGCAAGAAAAGTCGAGAAACAAAACACAATCCTGAAAATAGCTGAGTGTAACTGCAGTCTCAGGCAGAATGGCAGTAATTGTGTTGAGGACTTTGCAAATATATTTAAAAAAACAATTTTTTTATTTCCAAAATATACTTATTCATAAAAATCTGCAAAAATTACATTGCCAAAACAGTTTCAAACAGCACCAAAAAATACAAACATTGCAAGGGAGATCAGTTTCCTTCTATACTATCATGAGTTTCTTCACAACCCTTCCATTTCACAATTGTCATGCCAATTACAGTTTTACTTTTACAGCAAATGAAAATATCAACGATACAGTTCGAGGGGTTTCCCATGGATCCAGCCCCTCAGTTCAGCTTGGTGGGGGTCCTTACACTGTGGTCTTTCCCCATTGAGCCTTTGCTGCGGCTGCCCCAAGCTTTAGTGCGTCCCTCAGCACGTAGTCCTGGACCTTGGAATGTGCCAGTCTGCAACATTCGGTGGTGGACAACTCTTTGCGCTGGAAGACCAGCAAGTTTCGGGCAGACCAAAGGGCGTCTTTCACCGAATTGATAGTCCTCCAGCAGCAGTTGATGTTTGTCTCGGTGTGCGTCCCTGGGAACAGCCCGTAGAGCACAGACTCCTGTGTTACAGAGCTGCTTGGGATGAACCTCGACAAAAACCACTGCATCTCTTTCCACACCTGCTTTGCAAAGACTCATTCCAGGAGGAGGTGGGCGACCGTCTCTTTCCCACCACAGCCAACGCGGGGGCACTGTGCGGAGGGGGCAAGACTTCGGGTGTGCATGAAGGATCTGACGGGAAGGGCCCTTCTCACCACCAGCCAAGCTACATCTTGGTGCTTGTTTGAAAGTTCTGGTGATGAGGCATTCCGCCAAATGACTTTGACGGTCTGCTCGGGGAACCATTCGACTGCGTCCACCGTCTCCTTTTCCTGTAGGGCCTTGAGGACATTCCGTGCAGACCACTGCCTGATGGACCGGTGGTCAAAGGTGTTTTCCCGCAGAAACTGCTCCACGAAGGATAGGTGGTACGGCACGGCCCAACTGCATGGAGCGTTCCGCGGCAATGTGGCCAAGCCCATCCTTCGCAACACCGGGGACAGATAGAACCTCAGCACGTAGTGACACTTGGAGTTTGCGTACTGACCTTGGCAAGGTAATCCAAGGTTGAAACACATCGCGTAGTAGATTTAATGCTACGCACATTAATGGAAGCAATTCTTCCACCCATTTTTTAAAAGTTATTTGTTGCTTCCCATACCATTTGTCCTCGCTAGTCCCAGTCCTTCGGGATGTTCCTGCATACCCATCGTGTGCGCAAGCAGTTTCACGTTGGTTGGGTTCAGAAACCCCTCCTGCTTTTTCATGCAGTGTTTGTTCCGCTCGGGTGACATCGGGGGGGTCTTGTAGGCAGAGAGGATTGGGTTGTCCTCAGCTGCTTCCATCTGTTCCTCCTCGAAAACATCACTGCTGCCGGATTCCCGGAGCTGAGGTGCGCCAGACCTGTCTTTGCTCCTGGTGTCCCGGAGCTGAGATGTGTTGGCCACGTCGTTACGTGTGGCACATTGGGGTTGGGGCACGCCAGGCCCATTACAGCATCCAGTGCCCGGGATGCTTTATCATCCATCTCGGAGTTCTGCCGCCTCTTTTGAAGGGGCTGTCGTTCCAGCATTCCCCCGTCCAGTGAAGAGGAGTTGTTGCAGTCTGTGTCAGAAGATAGCCTCCTCTTGCCACTGGTTTGGGTGTTGGCCTGTTCTGCTTTGGGGTGTTTTTTCCTTGTGGTTTTCCTCTGGACCACTTGCCACTGACCTGTTGTCCATCTGCTGCCTCCTCCTCCATTGATTCTGTCTGTGGAGGAGGGGTTTCCAGGCGCTGGGTAGGTGCTGGGTCGCTGGTTTTAGCTGCCTCTCCTTCCTTCTCAGGTTGAAGTTCCTCACTGCAAATATATTAAAATGCATGTGCAATATGAGACATAATACTAAAGGCCTTCCCGGGTATAAAATTGAAACCCGACCCGGGTCTGACCTGACCACATCCAACCCGACCTGGCCCCGAGTCCTTTAATTTTTTTCCGCACCTGACCCGACCCAATCCAACTACCGTAATAAAGTTATCAAACAGGTTATTGTGCTCTACCTTGTCCAAGTGTTGTGATCCTGTTAGTCCATTCTGGCAGCAGGCTATTCCTGCAGAATCATGCAGAGTTGGGAATCTGAGCCTGATCTCGCCACCAGGAACCAACAGCACACCCCACCCCCCAACTTTCACACATGAGCACTTTGTGACCGAGTTCATTGGATAGTGATCAGAGGTACAAACCTCGTGATTTCCTTACCCCCTCCCTTTTTTAGTCGACGCAGTTTTCGGAGGGTTGTAGTGCTGTGGAGATTTGGAGTGGTTTTGGGGGTGGGGGGTGGGGTGGGTGTGCAAGGCCATGAAGATTTGAACACGCGCAACACCGAGGCCAATTATCATTTTCTTACTGCTATTCCTAAGCTCAGTGAATTCAATACAGAGAAATTGGACTGGATACTAAATTTCAGTGAAAGGAAAGATTGATTGATTGGAAAAATGGCAGATCAGATAGCAGGCTTTCCCAGTGCTGTTTGATAATGTACAGTACTGCAGATTTCTGGTGCTGTCTGATTATTAGTCTACAGTACTGCAGATCTGCAGTATTGTTTGTTTGAAGACTTCTGGTTGATCAGCATGCACATAATGGCCAGCACCTCGATTGGCCTACAAAGCAAAAATAAAACAGATATATTAATGTTGACAAAGTATTTTGAACAATTTCTAGCACTGACATTTAATACAATTTTACATAAAGGTTAGTATCACTTAAAAAAAAAAATTCTTACCCTAGTTTATTTGATGTCATGGGTGAATCTCAACCCTCCAAAGCTTTCAGAGAGTCCATCTATCCTTTGAGATCTTAGTTTTTGTAGCACTGCCAGATAAACATACAATCAGCAAACCCTGCTTGTTAATTGCTTTTACACACTGGACTGTCCTGTTCCTCTATAAGATTCCAGTTCGTTCTTAGAAGAGATAAAGCATCCCAGAAGCCCTGATATGAAGTATTAAAATGCATAACAAATAATCTAACAGCAATCAAATACAGTTATGTATTTATTGAACATCTTTCTTCCAACTCCATGAGTACATAAAATTAAAGATCCCAACTCTAAGAGCCAAACTAAGTTTTTGTAGATAACTTTCATATACATACAGTATTTATTTTTTCTGTCAGAAATATCAGCCTGTCTCTTCCAAGACTTTCAAACAACATTTTGACTCCCTCATGATTTTTAAGCAGTCTTCTCATGAGATTATTCATTTTCTCTCTACAAAGAAAGACTTGCTCTTCTCTAGCATCTTTCACAACCTCAGGACCTCCCAAACCACTTTCCACCCAATGAAGGTCTTTGTGAATTGTAGTCACTGTTGTAAAGAAGGAAACGTTGCAGCTATTGCCCACAGCAAGCTCCCACAAACAGCACTGTGATAATAACCAGATAAAACAGAAACAAATCGCGTCAAACCGTAAATTAAAAAGAAAACAAATAGCCTACTCCAATGAAGCACCCAATAAGCAGTTAGATGAACATTTGATTTAGTAGTCTCAGTTACAGACATAGCAAGTAAGTCGTCTCAGTTACAGACATGGCAAAAGAAAAGAACAAAAGGTGTTATAAATTGTCCTGTGAAAAAAGAATAGAGTCAACAGTGGAAGGTGTAAGGGCAGTCCTCTGCTGGTTGATTGTCCTTCCAGCTACACTGAGGTTCCTCTCGCTGCTGCTACTGCTCGCCGGAATGCAAAGTATACTTCTAGCCAGCCTGGCTAATTTAGGGTATGCAACACTGTGTTCCTTCCACCAGCCCAACAGATCACGCTTCCTTGCCATCGCCAACACAGCAGGCCTCTGCTATGCACTGCTGCACTTCATCATTTGTGTCCACTTCTTCATGAACATTCTCCTATTCAGCAAGTTTGGTCACTGCTTTTTTGGCAGCTGTAGGTTCACTGTCAGCCACTTTCGTTTCCTTCACAGGGTCTTCTGTTTTAAAGTTGTTGATACGTCTGCACACTGCAGAATGAACTTCTTCGCTATCATGGCTGGACAACTTTCGCAACTGATTAAATTTAGGCCAGAGAAATGTTGCTATCTTGTGCATAAGCCACTCTCTGTGCCGTTGCCTACAACTGCTTGCATTGGAGTATCTGAAGAAAGTGGCATACAGAGTCGTTTAAAGTTTCTCAACCCACGGAATTACCAGGTTCAATGTAGGATACTGGTCTCTCTCGAGTTCCCTCTGAGCTTCATAAAATGGTCGGAGGAAATCAACCAAAAACTGCAAGACATCGGGGGCGATGTTTTCCAGCCTGTAGCTTTCCCCAGGCTGTTCCAGTTTCTCGTGCAGCTCATGATAAATATCCTGAATTGACTTCAGTGTCAGATACACAGTACTGTACCTCGTTTCTCCCATTGGATTTAAAGTTTTAGACAACTGTGCAGCAAGACCAGACTGTTTAACGTATGTCACCAAGGCTTTGGCATGAAGTATAGTTTCTACAACATCCGGAGCTTTGGAAGTTAATTCCTTTGGATCAAGTGAATGTTGAAGGACCGTGTTATTTACATGGTCCTGACAATCCAGACGCTGATATGGTCTAAGAGCAAGCAATATGTTAACATCTTGATCTTTCACCCAGAATAATTTATTTACATTTGCTGGGTTGAATCCAAAAGTATTGACGAGCAGCTTTAAAATCACATGCCTGATGTTTTCGCCAGTTTTGGCATCCTGCAGTGGAAACATTGTTGTCGTTAAAACTTTGACATTACGTTTAAAATCTACTGTGATGTAATGACTAGTTATTGACATATAATGGATTTTATGGTAGTCGTTCGTCCACATGTCAGTTGTCATTCCCACATTCACATCCTTCAGTATGTCAGTAATCTGAGAAATTAGTTATTTTCTCTTTTCTTCAGCCACATCACGACACCTTCTTGAAACTGTAATTGGATTTGGTAACACATTTGACACTGATACTCGACCGTATGTAATACCCACATTGATAAGCTCTTGTGCTGGCTCAACAAACCCTTCACCAGAGACAGTTTGGAAAGGTCGAATATTCTTGCAACAGAGGCTCACGCATTTGTCTGTAATTTGTGACTTCGTGTGAGTGGGTATGTTTTTTCACTCGTCTGTACAAGCGAAGTTAGGTACAACTGACTTGGCCCTGCTACGGGTCAAGTACAACCTTTTTCAATGGGCTGCTGCAAAAGATGAATTTCCCATCTTTTTGCTGTCATATTTTAGTAGAAGTTTGCAAGATTTGCATTGTACAAATCCACTTGAACTTTTACTATTGCGGAAAAAACAGCATTGAAATGTTTCCAAATGGAAGATTTACCTTTTCCAGCTACAGGACTTTCCGCTGCTAAACATTCTCCAGTAGACAGCATTCGTTTTACATCCATAGTGCACTGTAGTGCAGAATCACTTTTGGATGCATGGAAGCTACAGCATGAGTGCAATGACGTCATAGAGACACTCACTTGCTCACTGCAGAGTGTGGAGTCCGGATTGCACGTTTCCTGCCTTGACCTGAATGTTCAGTTGAAGATTACATCCTGGAGGCAGCACCCACATCCAGCCCGACCTGACCCAAGCCCGAATGCTGGACTTGGAAGGGAGACCCATGTCCTCGGATCCAGTTGGGTTCGGGTCAGGTAGCCATGCTTTACATAATACTCACTTTTTTTTTTAAAAACTAAGACTTTGAGCGTAAATTACCAGAGTAAATTCTGCATGCATTTATCACGCACATTTCAAAAAAAGACTCGAATTCCCTCTTTTTATTCAACTTGCCATAGGCACCCTTTCAGCACTTGAGTACCAGAAACTTCTCTGGTAATAATTCAGATATTACCTACTTCCATATCCTCTCTCTTGTTCTGTCAGTCATGGCTCAGTGGTAGCACTTTCTGCTTTGTGTCAGAAGCTTGTGGGTTAAAATCCTTCTCTCGTGACTTGAGCCCAAAATCTAGGCTAACACTCCAGTGCATTACTGAGGGAGTTCTGCACTGACAGAGGTGCTGCCTTTTGGATGAGGCATTAAACTAAGGTCCCATCTGCTCTCTCAGATGGCCATAAGAGGTTTCCAGGTACTATTTTGAAGAGGAGCAGGGGCGATCTCCTGGCCAATACTTATCCCTCGACCGACATCACAAGAACTGATTATCTGGCTGTTATCGCAGTGCTGTTTGTGGGAGCTTGCTGTACACAAATTGGTTGCTGCGTTTCCTACATTACAACTGTGACAATACTTCAAAAGTACTTGATTGACTGTGAAACATTTTGGTTCATCCTGAGGTCATGAAAGATGCTATATAAATGCAAGTCTTGCTTTTTTTTCTTTTCTTTTCCTAACTTAGCTCATTTGCCACTGAAACCCTCATCCATACCTTCATCACCTCTGGACTCAACTGCTTCCTTTCCAGGCTGAACTATAAAGCCACACTATAAAGTACACAAATTAGAGGAAATTATGATCAAAATTTATAGTGCTCTGTTCTGGTGACACTTTTTGGATATTGTATCTCAATGAGCAAAACTGGATACATGGAAAACATTCAAATGCTGGCGGGAGTGCAGAGAAGGGTCATAAGGCAGATCTCAATTGTTAAAGTTCTGAGCTGAACAATGAATGGAGAAAGCTGGCCTTTTCAGCTCAGAAAAGAAACATTTGAGAGATGACCTTATTTAGGTATTCAAGGTAGTTAAGGGAATGGAAAAAATAAATTCTGAATACTACTTGCGATGAAATTGAGAGCAGAGCTAGGTGACCCAAGTTCAAGCTAACAAAAGATAAACTTAGGATGTTCTTCACACACAGTGGTCATCAAATGGAATGGACTTCCAGGTGGAGGCAAAAAAAAAATGGAATCTTTCTAAGAACCAACTGGATACTGCAATGGGGGGACTTTAAGATCTTCACAGGAAGATGAATTAAGATGGGCTGAATGGCTTTGCTAATCTCTAACTATTTTGTGATTACGTGTCAGGGAACTGTTCTTAAATGAGTAAAATTGAAACTGAAGTAACTGTTTCAGTGGAGCACAATGAAAGTTGGACCCTATATGGTATGTGAACATTTGTCCAATGATCTTTTAAAACTGAAGTTGGATATCAGTGAGTTACCAGCTAATGATTTTCAGCATCTCTTGTACTGCTTTGAACATTAGTGGTATCCTGCACTGTGGAATTGGCCCTTCCAGTGGGTTTTCCAAATAATTTCCTAAAATAAAATGGCAAAAATCAGCACATGAAGCAGTAAAAAGTAAATAAATGATCAACTTTAGCTCCTTTACACCATTCACTTCCAATTCTCTTGTTTTGAATGTAGTGCAATTTGCCCCCTTAAACTAGGGATTCAGTTTATTTGACATGGGATTATATGATTGATTGTATGTACACTTCCTTCCACTCTGTAAAGCTTTTGAAAGTACATCTTTTTAAAGTTTCTGTTTTGCATTTTCAGTGTCTGTTGCTGTCCGACTCGGGTATCCACTATATCTTGGTCTCCTGAAACTGCTTGAGAATAAAGACACCCTCGCTAAGATTGAACTGTGAAACCCTTCCTCCTGATGATCATCTAATCTCCCTTCAGATGTAAAAGTCTGGATTGGTACCACTTGTGTAGGGGGATGGAATCTTGGCACCTTATATATCATTATTCTCCAATACAGTACAGTAATTTTCTACTGCTGTTAAGGCCATATTTCTGATTTAATTTCTTTGTATTTAGCAACATGGGCCTGTTCATATATTTTCCACAATGGGCAGACCACAATAAAGGTCCACATGTCCTTGTTACTTTTTCTGTTGTCACACACAAGAGGGTGTTTTATTCCCATGGTTAACTAGAGCAGCTTGGGTGCAGTGGGGGAGGGTTGGTTGACAAGAATGGAGTACAATGGTCTTTTTGGCCTAAGTATATCTGAGTGATGCAGCAAAAAGTTGCCTGTCTAATGGACAGTCTCTTGGTAACCAGGCCTTAGTAATGCAAATGAAGCCAAGCTTCCAGAATTGCTAGCTGCAATGCTCCCGATTAACGCAACGGTTTTCTGAGCCAAGATTTTGACATTTCTTTTTGTGGATTAACAGTCTGGTTGCTGATTAACTTGTAATCATGCAAATGAGGAGTAAATATTATAATTAATTGGTGCATTGGCCACATTGACATTGAAAACATAGCCTCAAAGTTTTGAAAAGATGTCATGGCTTTTGAATTTGTTGGACCTGTTGGTGTTTCTTTTATTTAACCTAACTTGCAGCAATAAGTGGTATTTTTATTGACAAAAAATCTTTTAAACTTCATGAAGGACCTTTTACAGACTAGCAGGTGCTCTGTCTCTGTCTATATATGTATGTTAACAGGGACATGTATGCAACAACCCTTCCAGAAAGAACTAATCAATAGAATGAAAATCAAGGTGCTATAATTGGCCTTGACACTCTTGATTAAATGTCAGATACAGCTTGATCTGCAATCAAATGCTGCAGGATTCAACTGTATTCCCATTGTTGGTTGTTGAGCCGGCCCCCGTTCGATGTATTTCTTTTGAGAGCCATTTATGCTTCTGTGGACTCAGTGTGGTAGTGAAACAAATGGACAAGGAAGGTTGCATCACTTTTTCTTGGTGGCATGTTTCTAAAAAGCTTGGGGCTCTTGCCTTTTATGTTCCATACCATTTGTGATAAAACTTAGAATTCCATTAGCACTTTATATAACCTGAGGCACTGCCTTTAGTGCCTTGTGAGTGTATACTCCCAAATCTCTTTAGTCTTCTGCAGAACCAAGCCCACTTCTATTCGGAGTATAATCATGACTGGACTATTTTTAAACCAAAATGTGTTACCTTACACTCATTGACATTGAATTTCATGTCATGTTTTAACCCATTATCTATAATCCGTTGCAATATCCTTTTAGTTTTACCAAAGAATTAACGTTATTTTATATTTTGGTATCATCTGCAACCATGAACAATGTCCTTAACTCCTACTATATGTTCTTCCCTTCTAACCAATTTTAAAAAAGGTAGTCTGCCATTCTTCACCTAATTTCAAACCTCTAATCTTCTAGAGTAGTCGCCAATGTTCACCTTATCAAAAGCTTTACTAAAGTTTGTGTCTTGTCCATACCTTCTGCAGTTCCCCTATCTACCATGTCTGTTGCCTCCTTCTGGAATTCTATATAATGTGAGCAGCATGATCGTCTCTTTTGAAATCTGTGTGAGTTACTTCTATATTCTCTTTATCTAGTTATGTGGTAAATTTATTCTTAACTCGAGACTCTTAAATGGTCCCCACCACCGATGTTAAACTAACTCACTGGTAATCACCTAGATTAGCACTGTTGGATATTTTAAAACATCTACATTGGTGACGCTTACCGGCACACATCAGCACTCAATAGAACCCTGAACTGTAATTGCGAGGACCTCTGAAAATCCTCTTCAGGAATCATAGGACATATTCCGTCAAACCTTGTGTCGTCAGTCATTCTTTAGCCAGACTAACTTATTTAAAATGTTGCTTACAATATCACTCATTTTGCTTTCAAACACCTGCTTTTTGATATCCTTCTCTTTATTAAAGACTGGTGCAAAGAACTTATCAAATGCCATCTTTCCTTATTTTCTCATTCACCTTCAGTTTCTTCATTATTATTCTTGTTGCTTCCTCGACCCGCTGCAATTTTAATTTGTTTCTGACCGTTTTCCTTATCCATGGCATCCTGAAACTACTTCTAGTTAACTCTTTTACTGGAATACATTTATCTGTACATTTGTTATCTCCCTTTAAAAATATCCCACTGTTGCTTCACAATTTCATTTACAATTACTTCTTCCCCTCACCTCAGTATGTTCGCTCCTCAACTTTCTAAAATCGGCCCTAGTCCAATGTTGCCTTCTAATTTCTGTAATGAATTGCTTTTTTAGTCAGATCAAAAAAAATGCTAATCTCAGCTTTTGCTGAATCAGGCACTGTTGTTTCTGCTGTTAGTAATTAATCCTGGAACTGATGCTTGGGAATGAATGAGTTTTAAAAAGCCATCCATAAATGTCAACATTTTCATCAAATAAAGAGTACTCTTTGTGGAGGGGATTAGTGCTGCACTTCTAGTCATCATTTTTTATTACTTTACTAAGTCACAGAATATGGCCAGTCTTACCTATTCCTACTGTCTTCTAATATAGCTGTTTATCTCTTTGCCTCTCTTCTGTCTCTTCTCTGCTGCTTCTCTCCATTCATTCTTTTTGTATTTTCCCTGTCCTCTTCCATTTCTTTCTTTGGGAGGTGGTTGGTAGTATAGGATGATGTGGCTGTCACTTGTGTCACATCCCCTACTTTTCAGATTTGAAAGGCTGTGAGGGACTATGGGAGAAGCTTAGAGAAAAGCTCAAAGGCTTTGGCATGTTATTGTAAGGTGATTGGTAGAGTAGGGTTGCTAAGAGATGAAGGATGCAAGCTGGTCGTGGAGAGTGATGTAATGGTCAAGACACTAAAGAAGTGTGGTGTTTCAGTTTCCACAGAGAAGGTGGATATTGAGAAGTAGATCCACCAGAAATCAGCGTGCTATAGTATTAGAGATATTACTTACATTTAAAATCGACAAATAACCATGGTTTTTATTGTGTACATTTGAGGATTCTGAGAAGATTGGAAAGAAATAATGTTGGCTCTGACTACAACTTTCCAAAATGATGTGGAAGGGAAAGTATTCCCAGAGAACTTGCAGCTTTAGGTCCTTTTGTGTTTAGTGACAAGTGGATGAGGTTTGGGCTGTGCAGAAAGCTGGGTGAGAGAAGGTTGTAGGATGAATGAATGATTTGACACTGGTAGGCATGCACTTTACATACAAAAACAATTAGCAATATGTTACTTTTATTTTTAAAGACAGTTTATTGCTTTCCTTCAGACTGTCCAGTTCTTTTGTTAATGTTAATTGTGGGGAGGAGCATCACAACATTTTGAAGAGAATAATGCTGAGGCAGCCAGTTTGCTTTTGCATCACTGCTGGGTTCTATAATGCTCAAAACACATGGTATACAGTGGCAGATGGCAGTCAGTTCACATAATTCATCTAAACAAATCCAATGTAATATAGTGCTGCTGGTCCAAAATTCAACACCCAATATTTGCATAATTTACAGATTGACAGAGAATCCTAATATTACAAGGTAATATAAATTGATTGTAATTCAAAAGGGTTTCTCCTAGATATAATTAACTGTATACGAGCTGTAGGTTAAACTTTTCAAAATTATTTTTCTTACTATTCTTAGTTGTGATGTTCAGTACTGGAGTAAGGTTTAGCCAAGTATAGCAAGAAATATGATGCAAAGACTGAGACAGCATGCTGTTGAACATAATGGAATGGTCTTTATTTTGTTTTACTTTCACTTCCTCTTTCACCTCCCTCTGCTAGCTCGTGTGCATGGTAACCTCTAGTGAACAATATGTGCAATGCAATTCTCAAAACACTACACCAGCCAATAATGAAACGTTAAAAAAAAAAGGTATTTCTATGGATACCTTTACTAGGTGACAATGTCCCTTTATATGTATTCCATGTTAATTGTTCTACTCAAATTATTTTCCAGTTATAAAGTTCTTGTGTTGCTGACTGAAGTTGAGTTTCCATTGATAGTTTTGACATTGTGGTCAGATTTAGCCATTCTAGTTTGGGATTTGCTTCTTGCTGAATATGAACTCAATGATTTTATTGTGATTAGATGGTTGTTGCTGTGTTTAGACACAGTTTGAATGTCTTCAGCAGCCCTGCTCCCTTTCATAGACCCCTAGAGTTTGACTCAGAAGCAAAACTCCATTGTGGGAAACAGTGCTTCACTATTTTTTTCAATTACCTCTTCAAACTCAGTAATCTCAGCAAGTTTACACTTCGAAAAGTTTATAGGTTGGAGCAATTCTAGGTTGCTGCTGTCGAAGCTATTCATGGTATTAGCTGCCAGCAAGTTGTGGCCTGTAGACCACCAGTTCCTTTGTTCTTTAAGTTCCATTATGGGGAGAGGAAGGAGCGATTTAAGCAAATATATCAAGAGATGAAATCATTAATTATCGGTAGAGATAAGGAACAGGGGAGGGTGCTAAATATTGGGTGTATTTTATAAACTTCCTGATTGTGATAATTTAATAAAGGAATGTGTATGTCGATCAAGGAAACCTGTGGGGAGAAAATGTTAATGGCTGATTTTAACTTGCATATAGATTAGGAGAGAAATCGCAGCGCAAGTAGAAAGGGGGAATATATTTATTAAATCTATCTGAACTGCATGCCGTCACCCCAATCATGAAGGAAATAATTGATTTAGTCATTATGAACCATAAATAGTTAGTAATATAGTGATAAGCAACCACCTTGGAAATTGTGACCATAGTAAGGGGCATTTTGGGCATAGTGCCTCATGGTGAAAAGCTAGGACCCTTGCTCCGAACTAAGGGACCATGACTTGTCAATTTGCACAAATCTGATTGGCTAATTAAATGACTTGGTTTGGAGAATAGGGAAGAGAATATTCAAGTTTGCAGTTGATATCTATGATATGATGTATGGAGAATTGCAAGGGAGGCCTTAAATTTCAAAAGGACATAGATTAAGTGAATGGGCAGAAGAATGGCAGATAGAGGCCTAAAAATGCTTTGGGCCTGTTTTTGAGCCTAGATTCAGAGCTGTACCTGAACTGAGGTCCATGAAATGATGGAAAGTGGTTCTTGGGTCTCATCTGCAGACTCTGGGCAAGTTGCCCTGGACTGACTTGTAATGCAAGGGATTTCAGTAGCTCCCTAAGTAGAATATTTCACTGTTGAGAGCACATGGAGATAGCAGCAGCTGCTACTGGAGGGGCGAAGTGGCTCACATGACATGATGGAGCATCAGTGAAGCGGCTGCCGTGGTGATGATAATCCCCATTAGAATGAAAGAAAAATAATTACAGCCTGATTAATTGAAACAACATCATCACAAATCTGCCAGATTAAAAAGCACCACACAAGGATCAAGGAGTGATGCAGCACCAGCTTATTTCATTATAAATTGAGCAATTGATTTGTTATCAGTCAGATCGGCTCAAAGACAGGACCTCTCAGTGTGTCCCTGAAATTGTTGTGTACTATTCTTGTATTTGGGTAGAAAATTGCTCTAGATGCTGTATGTGTGGAAATTCACACCACGTCTCATTATGCCAAACCCATTACATTATTGTGAGGGAATCCTCCCTTGTACAATAGACTTGACATTTGTGTTTCCTCTTTTATTTCCTCTTGTATGAATTGAGCAATAACTACAATTTTGATCTTTTTTTCCTTCTTATCCAAAGTTAATAGCTATCACAGTAAATGTAGGAATGTTGCTACAAACAGCCTAAATGAAGTCCTTTAACCTCCACAAAATGGACAAATGTTGCAATTGAAGGATGTACGAAATCCAACAATATTCCAAATCTGCTGTATATGGGGATATTATTGGGCATGACTGTACCATTACAAAGATTGGGCAGTGATGTTTCTCCATGTCTCTTTGTCTCTGCTGTGTCACATATAGAGCACACAGACATGTTTTAATTGATCAGAAAGTCAATGTTAAACATCTGGCAAAGGAACAAGATCCTGTTGACATCAAATACAAAAAAAATCTGAAGCACCAATAACAGCAAATAGACTAGGGGTTAATGTGAAAACAAAATATATTGATAAATGCATGTAATGCCTTGGGATACTGGCCACTTCCTGGCACCCTGCTCAATTGATTATTGCTTCTAGGCAAGCCTATTGACTGTTCAAACGTAGTTGGCATCAGAAGCTGATACCCAGGGATATGAACTTGCCAATAGGTGTCACCAGCAGGAACTCTTGTTGACTGTTCCCTCCTCAACTCAGTAACACTGAGACCAGTTGTAACTTACCTGCTGAGGTCAACTAACTCAGCACTGACTGAGGTTTGTACTTGGCAGCCTTGTCCTTGTAGATTCAATTCCACAAAGGGAAGTTTGTTTGCCAACTGAAGGCGATTTCTTGTTTAAAATTGCAAGTGTGAGGAATTCCTGAATTTTGGACTTTTCACTTGGAGGCATCTCCAGGCACAGAATTCTTTTGCTATGTACATCTGCAAGTGCAACATTAAGCTTCCCAATACCTTCCTTTTGAGTTGTCTGCACTTATCACGCTGTTGATTTTTAAAAAAATATTTGATCCATGCAATATTCTGGTTGATCTTCCAGAACTGCTGCTTTCTGAATGAGTAATGCATTGAAAGTGAGATTCAGTTGTAGTACTGACCTCATTAAGCTGCAAGTCAGTGCTGACTAAACATTTGTTCACAAAGGATAGCAAAAACCTTGCTTCTTGCAAGTTGGACAGGTGGTCTATGAATTTAACAGGCCATTTTCACAGCAGCCAGTCGAGCTCTGTCTCCTTCCAACCACCTGGACTGTACTTATTTTTCTGTGGAACTATACTCTGCTGAAATACCTCATAATCCTAAGTTTTAAAAAAAAATTGTATAGTTGCCATTATCTCTATCATTCACCTGTTTTGGCTTTAAAACTGCTAGTTAGTAGCAGTGTAGGAACAGATAGGTTTGTTTGGTTGTGCTACCTGCTATGATAATGCGAGCTATATTCCCTCTTTGTGAGGTCACTGGCAAAGAACTTAATGATGAGAAGTGCCACACAAAATATCTGCTCCCAGGCTTCTCCTGCCAGCAATTTTAAAGGATAAAACACAATCACAAGAAACAACTGAGATAAGTGCCTCTTCATTTACAAATCAGGAGTTTTTCTTAATAAAATGTGACAGTCTTAACTTGCTGTTCTAGAATTTAAGTGCCATACACAGGAGAGCTTGGTGGAAAAGTTGCTGAGAATCTGTAACTTTATACTTGGCCTTGTTGAGGATGAATCATTGAATGGTTACATCAAGAAGGAGACCATTCATCCCATCATGCCTGTGCTGGCTCTCTAAAAGAGCAACTCAGCTAGTCCCACTCCCCTGTCTTTTCTGCATAGCCCTGCAAATTTTTTCTCTTCAGATAATTTTCCATTTTGAAAGCCACAATTGAATCTGTCTGCACCACACTCTCAGGCAGTGCATTCCAGAACCTAACCACGCACTATGTTTTAAAAAAAAAAAGTTTTTCCTCATTCCGCCTCTGGTTCTTTTGCCATTCACCTTAAATCGGTGTCCTCCGGTTCCCAACCCTTCTGCCAATGGGAACAGTTTCTCTCTGTCTACTCTGTCCAGATCCCTCATAATTTTGACCACCTCTATCAAATCTCCTCTCAACCTTCTCTTCTCCAAGGAGACATGCCCAGCTTTTCCAATCTATCCACATAACTGAAGTTCCTCATCCCTGAAACCATTCTTATGAATCTTTTCTGCATCTTCTCTAATGGCTTCACATCCTTCTGAGAAGCTTTACTCAGCAGGGTCTTTTATAGGCATGATCCAATGCTGAGTAGAGGTAAATAGTTTTTAATCCCTTCAAAAGATTTTGCTGTTCGTATAGATCTGGCATATCCAGTTGACACAAAAATTTAATTTTGTTGTACACCAATGTAATTGCAGTTGCAAATGATTGCTCAATGGTTCATTGATGCTTTCCTTTTGTTTAATGTTGTCTGCTCTCAAAGATTCTTGCATTTTTGTAGCAGTGCAAAGAATTATGGCTCAAGCAATGGGAAGAAACTGATGGTTGTCTGAGTTGAGGAAGAATACAGACATCAATTATTCAAGCACTTTGCTTCAGGACAGGAACAGATTCATCCTGGCTTCCTGCGGGAGACTGTTAGAATTGTGTTCCTGCACTGGCACTGTGATGAGTTGGTGTTTTTAAAGGCAATGTAGAGATGTGTTTGTTCATTCTCAACACTTTGAGCTGTAAAAATCTGTAGTAAATTAATTTATTTTCAACTGCTTGACAGAAAATTTGCTTTTTTTAAAATCAAAAAACTATAATTGGGATTTATTTACATGTTCATTCCTTTGATTCTTTTTCAGGATTGTTGATTTCAGATCAAGATTCCTTTGTCAGGCCATTATACTAATAACAGGTACCACCATTTATTTATCTATTAAGCTCAATATATCTTCAGTTGGAAGATAAAAAAAAATATTTTTTAAATGCATTAACTTAAAGATTTTCTTCACGATCAAATTTTGCTGGATACTGCTGTTTATCATGACAAAAAGAAACACAACATTCTGGCCACCTTTAATATAACGAAGAGTGTTTTACGAGAGCACAAAAATTGCATGCATTTCTGGACCAGTATGTTCCCACTGTGCTTATGTTATTGCACTCTGCAGGCTGAATGGTTATGCATGATTAATACAAAAACACTTTCATGGGCTGTATTATGTTGCCAGCTGCGGAGTTTAAGCACTGGTAGGTGTATTGCCGAAATACTAGAATTGATAGCGCAAATGCATAAAGCATAGGGAGACTGCTGTGTTAATCCCATAATGCGGGCAAGTATGTTCTACCAGTTAATATTCTTGAATGCATATTTTATATAGCACTGCTGTAGAATATAAATTGGCTTTAGTGCCCACTGGTTTCTGTTGTGATGTGGTGAACTTGCATAATTTATAACTCCAATCATGCTTATCTTCTTTCTATTACCATTCTTCCACTTTAAAAAAAAAATCCCTTCTTCTTTTGTAGCTAGTTGTGCCACTTATCCTCTTCCAGCTAGGAATGTAGGCAGTTTCTGAGAGCAGGGGTAACACTCTGGTTTGATAAGACAAGGAGGTGTTGCCTGAGATCCCTAATGTTGTGATGCAACATTTTAAGCATTTATTCTAATCCACTCCCTCTCCCAACCTGTCAGGATTTGCAAATGGCTTAATCTTGGACCTCAATAAAGCTATTGCTGGTCTTTTCTGAGTATTGTTTTTTATTTCTGCCTTAGCAAATGCGTGGTGCACTGCAGTATTCCTAGGCTACCAATATATTAGTTGGACTCTTCAACTTCAAGTGTCAGATTTGGGTTAAAGGCCAAGGCTTATAGTGCTATCTTGATGAAAAGAATAGGAGATAAGTCTGTGGAAGTCAAGCATGTTTTAAGGTGATGTCAAGCTTGAGTTTTATGTCTTGTAGATTACAGGGGAAAATAAAATTGTTGCGCTGTGAAACAATGAGTTGGAGCACGAGACGTTGTGGCAATTTTTCACAGTGAGAAGGATACGGAAGGATATGTGTGACAACTCGAATGAGCCTTTGGAGCAACATAAAAGGAAATTCAGGGAAGCACCAATCTTGATAGTAATGATGAAGTAGTGACAATAAATATTATAGTAGAGGCAGACATTCAAGACTAAAAATTGAGTTAGAGATTCTCAGGGCAAGCTTTTTTTTCTTATATCCTGCCCAGGAAGTGTGTGGAAGATGTTAGAGGAGATGTCCCAGATATGGGAACAGTATTCAGGTTTTACCTGCTAAGGTATGTGATAAAATGAGTTGTATGAAATTCATGATACAGGCAATAATGTGTTCAGTGAGGTGAAAATTCAATATTTAAGTTCTTGTGATATCAACAGTAGCAGTTCAGTTTGCACAGCACAGAAATGTCAACAGAATCGTCAGAGATGCAGTTTCAGTTATTATCTCCTCCTCCATCGCTGTTTTTTGAATATATATCCCAAAGTGGTTTCTTGAAACAGATAGTTGACTTCATCAGGGTGCAGAAAGCACTGGAGTTTCCTAGGACCTGTGCGAGTGGGTGACCTGTTGTAAAAATTTGAAGAGTTTGCAGTGGGCTTATTGTTGATTCTCTGTCAAAAGGACCAAGCTGAATGCTATTTTCCTATTCTGTATGCTATTTCTTAGTCTGGACAAAAAGTTTTCTTTCCTTCTTGGGAAAGCTGCAGGCTTAATGTATTTCTGCAGTGTTGAGATTATCAATGAATTGTGATACATTGGAGTGCTGGTATAATACTATGACAGTGTTTGGCTGTCTCAGCACTGTTGAACATTTAGGGTTGATGTTTCCTTCCATCAATCACTTTAACTGAAAGAACACAGGAACATAGGATCATGGATGGGCCATTTTTGTTTTGTTTTGTTATGTGTTTAATCTAATAGCCCCGAAGTAGGGCAATTCTAAGACTGCACATTTCTGCTAAGGGCAGGTGATTGAAAAAGTTGCAGCTGCTTATCGCTAAGAAATAGTTCATTCACAGGATCCTCTGCTAAACTGCAAAAATGAATCTATTAGGATGGGAGGAACAAATTATTACAGAAGTATACCACTTTCAGTTGGATGTGTTAGACCTCTGAGAGTGAGCAGTGCACAATCCATTCTTTTAATATTACTGGTCAATTTTTCAAAAAGGTTCTTTACTTTTGACGGACCTTATTGTTGTGTCCGCTTTAAATAGAGAGCCCTTGTTCCAAGTTGATAGCAGAATTGGACTCTATCCTGTCAGCAGAATCAGTGCATAGGCAATTAGGGATGGGCAATAAGTGCTGGCCTAGCCAGTGACACCCACATCCCACAAACGAATAAAGAAAAAGAACCAGTTGTGACGTATCATATTCCTTTAATAATTAACAAAATATCATTGTTCCTGCAAACATGTAAACAGAGAAAAAAACTATTAAAAATTCTAGGGAGCTATGTATTGGAAAGGCTTCATCATGAATTGGGAATTGTGATGATAGAACGTTAGAATTTCTGCAGGGGATGGGAGGAGGAAGCTAGAAGAAGCTGCAGTGGTCCCCTTCATTGGCATACCAGCAACACGTTAAATCTTGATGAGATTGAATTGATATCATATTCTCTGTCCATTTCCACATCCCAAAAAGGAATTGTTAACAATTGAAATAAAATCAGGTGTACATATTTGACAGCTGTCACTGCACTGGTGATGAGAGTAGTCCCTAACATGTTTGTCATATACAGTCTTTCTGTTTCCAGCTCTGAATACAGAGAAACTCCAAAACCTTTCGGGCACAAAAAGTCTTCCTTACTTTATTTATAGAGAATGCTCCTGCTGTATATGCGGGCTGTATTCAGCACTAATTTAATGGCACTTATTAAACTTTCATTACCAATTATCCTAAACCTGCTGATTCTGCCCACAAATGCCGATTATTTTAGATTTGCAATGTGAATTGCAGTGTACCTGACACATGTTAAACGCTGCAATGCTTATGCAATATTCAATTCCCCAAGGTGAGTAGTTAATATTATTTGTGTGACTTCACAAAGGCAGAGAGTGGAACCTTTTTCTCCTGGATAAAGAATCAGATCCATATAGCATTCATCATGAACACATTTGACAGCCATTTCAAAATCATTCTGTGTGGGGTGAATTGAGATCCTGTTTTACCTGAACAATGTTTTGAAATAGGTTCTTTCTTTTGTTCCACTTTATTTGTGAACAAAATGAGACAAGAGAAATGGAAGTGTGTCGTTGGGAAGTTTTTAGCAAGAAGGACAGCAATATACGGCAGACGCAGAGGAAATTTGAGGGATGCATCGTTGTCTGAAGATATTAGGAAGATGCATGTGCTTTTGTCGAATGTTTGAAAATGAGTTTTTCCCTCTTCACAAATAGTGCACATAAAGTCAGAGATGGAAGGGCTGCTTATTCCAAGCTTGTTCCTTGCCAGCACCAGATCTACATCAAGCATGTGCGAAGTGTCGAGGAAAGCACTGACCATTTTGAGAGGTGATGTTGGATTCAGACATTGTTTGGGCAACTTCAATGTTTTCTTGTGATAATCTGAACAAAATTGGTAGGTCTTGTTTAACACTGCTGAGAAATCTCTAGGTTGTTGGAACGGTTAATGCGTTGTAGGGTTGCTGAGCCAGTAACTTATGATTTCTAGTGCTGAAAGCAAAGAAGTTTTGGTATTTGAGTCTCTGGAGAACACAACCCAATTCCTACTGACGCATTATACTGAAAGAAGGCGTGCAAACAGAATGAGAAATAAGACTGACCTTTGTGGCAGGGTAGGCTTCATGTTTATGGTTTTGACTTTCTATACGAGCTGATGTGTAGCAATCAATAAAGCAGCAAAAGTGTCAATTGTATTTATGATGAAAATTGATACATAGCCTTGGAGAGTGATGGAAATTTCGCACTGAATTGTGCTTAAATTTCACAGCTGCTTGCTGACTTTTTGGCTTTGACAGGTTACGGGGGAAAGGAGACTCACTTTCTTTTTTTGATTGAGCTTCTAAAGAAGTGCAGTGACTGGGTGAGAAACACCAATACTTTGCTTGCTAACTTAGACCTGTTGTCCCCACATACATTCCTGACAACAAGAGGATAAGAGCAGCTGCTAGTCTCAGATTCAAAGCATGCTACCCTGTAAGTCCCAACAGGTTAGTGGGAGAGCTTAAAGTAACCTTGGCTCCAGAAGGATCCCCAGTTCTCCAGCAGCACAGGTTAAATCTTACCTCTCTTGCAATTGCACTATTGATGCACATTCTTAGAAAAAAAATTACAGAAGTACCAATGCCTATTTTTAATTGTTACCATGAAATAATTGCTCTGAAATCCGACTGCTTGAAGGGAAGACTCCAACCCAAGTTTGTAGTTGATAAAGTTCAGCTATGTCTGAGCAGGCTTTCTTCTTTTAGCCTGATGGTCATGCAAGTGCAAGGTCTTCCAGTGAGTCGTGATCTTCAGCTACATTGTTTTGTTACATGATCGTGGAGTTAGGGGTTCACACAACCTGGAAGTAACTTGAACGCTGGTTGGATAGAAATTGCACAATTGCCTTTATACACTTCTGAAATACTTTTGAAAGAAACTGGAAAATTGAACCTTGATCAGGGTTTAGTTGAACATTTATTGGGTTTCAGCACCACTCGTCCTTTTGCATTCTCTCAAATGTGTGTTTTTTTTAAAAAATGAACTGATTTTGTCAGTTGGAAGAGTGATGCATCATTTCAGCTGTGTGAAATTATGCACGTAATTCAGTGACATTTTTGTGATTGAATGAGTTGTTTAAATGCAAGTTAGATCATTATGTTGTGCATTAGGCAAGCAAAGATTTAATGCACCATTTCCTGAAGATGGTATGCTTTAAAAATGTAGTTCTTTAACTTAATGGTGGAAAAATGGGAGTAGAATTCAGGCTGCTGTTGGGAATGAGTAAGACTGCAGTCTCTGTCTTCCCATCCCATCCACTGCCAAGTTAGTTGAAAGTGACCAGCTTGATTTTCTGAGCCAAGGATTACATAGAAATTACAACACAGAAACAGGCCGTTTGGCATAACCAGTCTGTAGTGGTGTTTATCCTCTATATGAGCAGTAATCCTAATCTCATGTGCTTGTCCAGCCCATATCCCTTTATCTGCCTTTCCTTCAACCATTGACCTAACCTATTCTTAGAATTTCGAATAGAGTGTGCTTCAGTCACTAACTTTGGTAGTGAATTCCACAGCCAGATAGCCCTCTGTGTAAGTAAACGAGTTTTCTGAGATATCTTGCTTTAATCTTATATCGATGTCCCCTTGTTCAAGACCCCTCAACCACTAGAAACAGTTTGTTGTTATCTACCTTGTCCTATCCCTTCATAATTTTAAGTACTATTAGATCATCCCATAATCTCCTCTGTTCATGCAAATACAGCCCCAAATTTTGAAGTGTTTTGGAAGAATGTTAGTGAGGGTGTTAGTGATTGAAGCATCAACAATTATATATTAAGTGTTCGCTACTCCTTCAAAGGCTGGTGAGCTCTGCTGCAGTTCTGCTCGTGTGCAAGCAATTGCTTGTCATGTAACTTCTATTTGAGAAACCTGAATCAAGGGTTAAGACACATAGTGGAAGACATCACCAACATTAAAGAGTAAAAGGGAAAACAAGGTAAATCTGCAAGGCGTGTTCGAGGAATGCTCAGCCTTCAGTTCTGCTGAGGTCATTAACAAAGGTGATGCACAACAACTTGCATTTATATAAAGCAAAAAATATAGTAAAACGTCCTAAGTGGCTTCACAGGAGCATTATCGAATAAAATTTGACACCGTGGCACCTATTAGGACAGGTGACTAAATGGTTTAAAAAAGCATCTTAAAGGAGGACAAGGAGAGTAGTTTAGGGAGGAAATTACAGAGCTTAGGCTCTGGATACTTGAAGACATGGCCACCAATAATGGAGCGAAAGCATCAGTGTTACACCTCTCCCCATCTCTCTAACCCCCTAATATTCCCTGAGAAGTCTACTTTTCTCCAGCCTGGCTTTTTCCACCACCATTGATGGTGTTGTCTTCTGTTGTCTTCCACAGCATTCTGGAATTCACTTCCTAAACTTCCATGTCTCCACCTCCCTCTGATCCTGTAAGATCCTACTTAAAACCCACCTCTGTGACAAAGCCTTTAGTCAACCCTTCCACCCACCTCCACCTCTCCAATTACTTTGTCTCCACTTCCATTTTTGCCTGATTATTGTTAAAGTGCCTTGAGACATTTTTCTATGTTAAAGGTGCTGTACAAGGGAAGGATTTCGTTTTTATTGCTAATGTTGAAGCAGCATAACAGAGATGAGCATTGGAGGCTTACAAGTTTCCGAAGCCGATAAAATCATATTTTTCTGCTTTACTAAAGGCAATTATTCCCCTTCTTCCTTTTAGTGCCAACTTTATCCGCCTACTTCATCTCCTTAAGAGTACAGTTCTGTGGGGTCCAGTCACCCTCTAATCTCATGTCCAAGTGGCCATTATTCACTTGTGTGTTTCAAATATGAGTGTCAGTCTGCGGGATGCATGGCTGTGGGAGGCATTAAAGTCCAGCAAATCCTATCCTCAGCCAACATCCACAGATGTACACTCCCAGTAAGGGTCACTGGAAAGCAATAAGAACATAAGAGATACGAGCAGGAGTAGACCACACGGTCCTTCGAGCCCGCTCCGCCATTCAATACGATCATGACTGATCAAGTGGGGAAATCTTGGCAGATTTTCCACTCTTGAACAGAGGGGCATTGACGTCAATTGTTCGAACCATGCTGCCACCAGCTGAGATCAGCAAACTTGGAAGACACCTGGGACCTTCACAATAGTGAAATGCAGACTCAGCTGCTTAACACCTCAAGTGATTTGCTGAACTGGATTACTCCCTTTCAGTGCAGTACAGACTGAGAAGGGAGACCATAGTAGACTAGCTGTACTGCTGCCATTTCCCTAATCTGTTGCTATAGCAGTAACATGTCCACAGATATTGCACTTTTCTGTTTGCTTCCATTGAGAGGAAGTATGAAAGGTTTAACCATTATATCTGGAATACATAAAGCCTAAAAGAGCCTTGTTTATCCTTGCTGTGTCTCTAATATTTGAACTTTTTTTTTAGCTTGTACTACAAACATATAAAAATGTCAAAAATGGTTTTGTGTCTGAGGATAGAGAAAAATAGGATCAAAAAGTTACTGCTTCCAATCTGGCAGTTGCAGTGTTCTGAAGCACCAGAAGACCAGGATCCTCTCAACTTCTCAAGCTGTTGAATTACCTGGCACCATTCTAAAGCCTTACTAACCAATAAGAATGGAGAAAAAACACTGCTGAATCTGACATGTAAATCACAACCTTCTGAGTATCTACAGTTATCTGTTCTAATTCAATGAGAACAGTAATTTATTTGCCAGTTCTTGCAGCGAGCAACGGGACAGTGAACACCTCTTAAAGACGTTTCTAATGTTGCAAGGCATTGTTGCAGGAGGATGCTGGGAATGTCATGCTGAGAATGCGTGCAGGGCTGTAAATCTGCAGTCACACGCTAGAATGTAAGAGCAGCCCTGAATAAATACAAAATTTAAACAGAAGCGTGAGTACAGTGCACAGGTGCAAGTTCATGGAAGTTGTTCTTCACAGCTGGGAATGTGACAGTGGCTGGAAATGTGCAGCAAAGCTTTCCAGTGGTGGGTGTACACCAAAAGCAGCTCTGCTTCATCAATATACATGTGCTCGACTTCACTAAAAAAATTATAAGTTAACTGGAGGAATTTATTTACTTTGGTGTTGCATGAGATGTCACTGAAGTCTCAGATATAGAGGGTTAAAAGAAGAGGCGATCACTCTGTCACAATGGAACTGTCCATATCTGGTAGACGTCACTGAAATTAGCTTGACCAGCTGACAGCATTCCAGAGTTTGTGCTGCACTAACCTATTTCATTATGGTGTCGGCATTTTTGAACCTGTTGAAATTAAATTATCGTGCCCTTCTTTGATAAGTCAACAAGGATATTATATAGAGTATTGGCTGTAATTTGACCAAAATATACTCAAATCATTTGTGATGTTGAAGGATAGATGAAAGCTTATCCATTAAAAGTACATTACTGTTTTAGCCTGCTTATATTTGTACAGCAATGAAAGAAATTGCATCCATTTAACCTTGTAACTGGCCAATTATGATGTTGAACTGCAATTTGAGCAGCACAAAGTCCAATCTGAATTTAATACACTGGATCTAACAGTTCATTTGTAAAGATGCCACTGATTAAATTAAAGATGTACTGAAGAGATGAGCTCCAAATATCTCTTGTAATAAGGCACGTCTTCCCTTTTCAATATTCACTCGTTCTCTCTTGAGGCACAAGATCTTGTTATTGTATCCCAGCAACAACTTTCATTTATATACCACCTTTAACATAGTAACATGTCCCAAGGCGCTTCACAGAACTACTACCAAAGTAAATTTGATATCAGGGCACATAAGGAGATATTAGGACAGGTGTCCAACAGCTTGGTCAAAGAGGTAGGTTTAAGAATCACAGAATGATTACAGCACAGAAGGAGGCCATTCAGCCTGTTGTGTTTGTGGCAGATCTCTGCAAGAGCTACATAGCTAGACCCACTCCGCTACCTTTTCCCTGTAGCCCTGCAAATTTTTTCTCTTAAGACAATTATCCAATTCATTTTAAAAGGCACAATTGAATCTATCTCCACACATTCTCAGGCAGAGCATTCCAGATCCTAGCCACTTGCTGCATTTTAAAAAAAATCCTCATGCTGCCTGCTGGTTCTTTTGCACATCACCTTAAATCAGTGTCCTCTAGTTATCAACTCTTCCGCCAATGGGAACAATTTCTCGCTATCTATTCTGTCCAGACCCCTCATGATTTCGAACACCTATATCCAATCTCCTCTCAACCTTCCCTTCTCTAAGGGGAATAGCCCCAGCTTTTCCAATTTATCCACATAACTGAAGTCCCTCATCCCTGGACCCTTTCTCGTAAATCTTTTCTGCATCTTTTTCAATACGTTGACATCCTTCCCAAAGTGTGGTGCCCAGAATTGGATACAACTTGAGACCGAATCAGTATTTTACAAAGGTTTAACATAACTTCCTTGCTTTTGTACTCCATGCCTCTATTTATCAAGTCCAGGGTCACGTATGCTGTATTAACTGCTTTCTCAGCCTGTCCTGCCACCTCGAATGATTTGTGCACATATACGCCCAGGTCCCTCTGCCTCTGTACCCCCTTTCGAATTGTACCCTTCATTTTATATTGCCTTTCCTCATTCTTCCTACCAAAGTGGATTATTTCACACTTCTCTGTATTAAATTTCATCTGTCTGCCCATTCCACCAACCAGTCTATGCACTCCTGAGGTTTATCACTATCCTCCTCACAGTTCACAATACCTCCAAGTTTGTGTCATCTGCAAATTTTGAAATTGTGCCCTGTGCACCCATCTCTACTTCGTTAATATATATCAAGAAAAGCAGTGGTCCTAATACTGACCCCTGGGGAACCCCATTGTATACCTTCCTCCAGTCTGAAAAACAACCATTCGCCACGAGCCTATGTGGCACTTTATTAAACACCTTTTTGAAGTCCATGTATGTGACATCAACCACATTACCCTCATTAAATCTCTCTGTTACTTCATTGAAAAACTCAATCAAATTAGTTAAACACAATTTGCCTTTAACAAATCCATACTGGATTTCCTTCAATAATCCACATTTCTCCAAGTGGCTGTTAATTTTGTCCCAGATTATCGTTTCTAAAAGCTTTCCCACCACTGAGGTTAAACTGACTGGTCTGTAGTTGCTGGGTTTTTTGAACAAGGGTGTAACATTTGCAGTTCTCCAGTCCTCTGGCACGACTTATGTACCGAAGAAGGATTGGAAGATTCTGGCCACTGCCACTGCAATTTTCACCCTTACTTCCCTCAATACCCTCAGATACTGCTCATCTGGTGCTGGTGACTTGTCAACTTAAGTACAGCCAGCCTTTCTAATACTTCCTCTTTATCAGTTTTTAGCCCGTCTAATGTTTCAACTGTTCACTATGACTTGGGCAGCATCTTCTTCCTTGGTAAAGACAGATGCAAAGTGGCCATTTAGTACCTCAGCTGTGCCCTCTGCCTCTATCTGTAAATCCCCTTTTTGGTTTTTAATAAGCCCTACTCCTCCTTTTACTATTTATATGCCTATAGAAGACTTTTGTATTCCCTTTTATGTTAGCTGCCTCTCCTCTCAGACTGTCTACTTGCTGCTCTTTATTTTTCACTTTTCCTCTCAACTTTCTATTTTTAACTTGGTTCCCATATTAGCCACCTCACATCTGTCATACACACCCTTTTCTACTTCATCTTACTCTCTATCTCTTCCATCATCCAGGGAGATCTGCCTTGCCCCCTCATGGGAATGTATCTAGACTATACCCAAACTATTTCTTTAAAGGCAGGCCATTGTTTCTTTACAGTTTTTCCTGCCAATCTTTGATTCCAATTTACCTGAGCCAGATCCATTCTCATCCAGTTGAAATTGTCCCTCTCCCAATTAATTATTTTTGCTCTAGATTGCTCCATATTCCATTACATAGCTAGCCTAAACCTTATGATCACTGTCCCCTACATTTCCCCCTACTAGCACTTGATCCACTTTTCCCACCTCATTCCCCAGAAACAGACACAGTATTGCCTCCTTCCTTGTTGGACTAGAAACAGATTGGTGTTGAAAATTATCCTGAACACACTCTAGAAACTTTTGCCCATCTCTGCCCTTTACACTATTACTATCCCAGTCTGTATTAGGATAATTCAA
Source organism: Heterodontus francisci (assembly GCF_036365525.1). NCBI lineage: Eukaryota > Metazoa > Chordata > Chondrichthyes > Heterodontiformes > Heterodontidae > Heterodontus > Heterodontus francisci. Next base: position 90,269,053 of record NC_090379.1, on the reverse strand, counting down.
GTCCTCCATTATAACTAGCCTATAGTTTTTGCACAGCTTTGTAATTTCCTTGCAAATTTGTTCTTCGATATCTTTCTCATGAGTTGGAGGCTTATAGAAGACACAACATTTTATGGGAGCATCTTAAAGGAGGAGAGCACAGTTGAGAGGTGGAGAGGGTGAGGGAGGGAATTCCAGAGCTTAGGCCCTATGCAGCTGAAGGTGTGACCATCAGTGGTGGAGCGATTAAAATCGGAACTGAAGGAGCACAGAGATCTGAGTTTTAGCGCTGGAGGAAGTTACTGAGTTCAGCATGTATGGATGTTGCTAGCACTCCTCTACTTCCTTCAAGTGGTTATTCTTCATGTTTAAGCTGAGACAGTGAATGTGGGTGGACTGTTGGACAATAAAGGGCATCACAGCGGAGCCTGTCCAACCCTCCCACACAGTGGCGCAGTGGGGGTGGCGGCATCACAGCAGAGCCTGTCCAACCCTCCCACACAGTGGCGCAGTGGGGGTGGCGGCATCACAGCGGAGCCTGTCCAACCCTCCCACACAGTGGCGCAGTGGGGGTGGCACAGTGGCGCAGTGGTTAGCACCGCAGCCTCACAGCTCCAGCGACCCGGATTCAATTCTGGGTACTGCCTGCGCGGAGTTTGCAAGTTCTCCCTGTGTCTGCGTGGGTTTCCTCCGGGTGCTCCGGTTTCCTCCCACAGCCAAAAGACTTGCAGGTTGATAGGTAAATTGGCCATTATAAATTGCCCCTAGTATAGGTAGGTGGTAGGGGAATATAGGGACAGGTGAGGATGTGGTAGGAATATGGGATTAGTGTAGGATTAGTATAAATGGGTGGTTAATGGTCGGCATAGACTCGGTGGGCCAAAGGGCCTGTTTCAGTGCTGTATCTCTAAAATATAAAAAAATCTCCCCCAATTTTCACACAATTGCACTTGGTGTTTTGAGTCGTTGACCTCCGAATCTGAAGTTCTTTGCCTGGCTGCTTTGGAAATTGTAATACTCCTACCGCTACCATGGTTGAGTTGAAGGAATCGAGATCAGCAATGAGTCATGGAAACTTAACTGATCTGATCTCTGTTTTAATGCTTATTACCAACAATACCATTTGAAAGTCACTGAGTCAATCTAAAAATACTTTTTTTTTTGGGGAAGTATACAGTGTTTCGTCAGTGCAAGTTTTTTTTTCTTTGAGTGAAGTTGCCATCTCTGTGCCATGGTAGACATTTTACATTCGTAACATTTCCATTTTAACACTCAGCACCCCCAAATTGCACCCCTTGCAGTAAAAAGATAATGATGCAATGGGGTATGGAACCTTATGGAACATAAGTACTGTCCATCAATTATGACCCACTCTCTGAACCCAAGTTAGAGCCCTGCTGGAAGGGAGGTAAGAATGAGATGGTCAGAAGATGTCCAAAATTACTATCAGTATGTAATTGTTTTGCTAATGAAGCCACACTTCATGAAAACAAAAGGCAGGACTTGGAAAAAGGCTATAGTTGCTGTGAAGGTTTTACTTTGGGTTGGGTGGGGGGGGGGGTGGGGGGGAGTTGGAGGGGAAAGATACAGTACATTAACTTATACATGAGGTTGATTAATTCTATGTTTGTAATGTGGGTAAATAAATCATTCGGCAAATGAAAATGAATGAGACTACACCTGCATTTGTGTGGACAGGGGATGCGAGGAAATTATGTTTCAGTGAGTGGGTCTATTATTGTTTAAAGATGGTATTACATTCTGCCTGAGGGCTAGTAGCAGTCTTGAGCAAAAAGGAACATGCTGGTGAAAGGATCGGATTTTATAACATGTGCCCGCTATTGATTCTAAAATCCATAAAAATTCAGCATTACTTGGCCTTTTAAGAAGAATTGATCAGGGCAGTTTAAAAACAAAGCTGTGCAAACTGCAAATGAAGTTTCTTAGGCAGTCAGGTCACCAGGATGTAGGGGAACTGAAAAGAAGATAACCCAACAGGTTGATTAGTTACATGGCTTTCTGTTTTTGTTGAGAAGGAATGAATAGAAGGAAAATCATTGAGAATTAACTCTCGGAATGTCCTCATATCACACTGGAAACTCTATTCACCAGTATTCACATTTTGTGATTGTGGTGGCAGGGTTGGTGTGGGAATAGGATACCAAAAGAGAAAAAAATCTTCTTCAGAAAGAGCCATACAGTTCATCTTCAAATCAATCGGTAATATCATAACAATGTCTTAGTTAAACCTCAGCAATTTGATATAACTGGGTGTTGGCACATTGGAAAATATGAACATAAAAATTAGGAACAGGAGTAGGCCACTGAGCCCTTTGAGCCTGTTCCACCATTCAGTACGTTCATGGCTGAACTGATTATTCCACATTTTCATCCACCTCCGATAACCTTCCACCCCCTTGTTTATCAAGAATCTATCGACCTCTGCCTTAAAAATATTCAAAGACTCTGCTTCCACCACCTTTTGAGGAAGGGAATTCCAAAGACTCACCACCCTCAGAGAATAAATTTCTTCTCTTCTCTGTCTTAAATGGTCGACCCCTTATTTTTAAACCTTGACCCCTAGTTCTAGATTCTCCCACAAGGGGAAGCATCCTTTCCACATCCACCCTGTCAAGACCCCTCAGAATCTTATACGTTTCAATCAAGTCGTCTCTTACTCTTCTAAATTCCAGTGGATACAAGCCTAACCATCCAATCTTTCCTCATATGACAGCCTGCCTATTCCAGGTATTAGTCTGGTAAACCTTCTCTGTACTGCCTCCAATGCATTTACATCCTTCCTTAAATAAGACCAGTACTGTACACAGTACTCCAGATGTGGTCTCACCAATGCCCTGTATAGCTGAAGCATAACCTCCCTACTTTTGTATTCAATTTCCCTTGCGATAAACCATAACATTCTATTAGCTTTCCTAATTACGTGTTGTACCTGCATACTAACTTTTTGCGATTCATGCGCTAGGACACCCAGATCCCTCTGCATCTCAGAACTCTGCAGTCTCTCAGCATTTAGATAATATGGCTTCTTTTTACTCTTCCTACCAAAGTGGACAATTTCCCACTTTCCCACATTATACTCCATTTGCTAGGTCTTTGCCCACTCACTTAACCTATCTATTTCCATTTGTAGCCCCCTTATGTCCTCTTCACAAGTTACTTTCCTACCTATCGTTGTGTCATCAGCAAATTTAGCAACCATGCCTTCAGTCGCTCCATCTAAGTCATTTATATAAATTGTAAAAAGTTGAGGCCCCAGCACAGATCCCTGTGGCACTCGTTATGTCTTGTCAACCAGAAAATGACCCATTTATGCCTACTCTCTGTTTCCTGTTAGCTAACCAATCTTCTATCCATGCCAATATGTTACCCCCTACACCATGAGCTTTTATTTTCTGCAGTAACCTTTGATGTAGCACCTTATCAAATGCCTTCTGGAAGTCTAAGTATAGTACATCCACCGGTTCCCCTTTATCCACAACACATGTAACTCCCTCAAAGAACTCCAATAAATTGGTTAAACATGATTTCCCTTTCACAAAACTATGTTGACTCTGCCTGATTACCTTGAAGTTTTCTAAATGCTCTACTATAACGCTTTAATAATAGCTTCTAACATTTTCGCTAAGACAGATGTTAAGCTAACTGGCCTGTAGTTTCCTGCTTTCTGTCTCCCTCCCTTTTTGAAAAAAGGTGTTACATTCGCTATTTTCCAATCTAACGGAATCTAGGGAATTTTGGAAAATTAAAACTACCGCATCAACTATCTCATTCACCACTTCATTTGACACCCTAGGATGAAGTCCATCAGGACCCATTGACTTGTCAGCCCACAGCTCCAACAATTTGTTCAGTACCACTTACTTCCCTGGTGATTGTAATTTTCCTGAGTTCCTCCCTCCCTTCCATTTTCTGACTTACAGCCATTACTAGGATGTTACTTGTATTCTCAATAATGAAGACTGATGGAAAATATCTGTTCGATTCATCTGCCATCTCCTTATTATCCATTATTCATTCCCCAGACTCACTTTCTCTAGGACCAATGCTCACTTTATTAACTTTTCTTTTTAAAATATCTATAGCAACTCTTACTGTCTGTCTTTATCTTTCTAGCTAGCTTTCTCTCGTAATCTAATTTTACCTTCCTTATCAATTGTTTAGTCATTCTTTGCTGTTTTTGATATTCTGTCCAATCTTCTGACTTTCCTCCCATCTTTGCACAATTATAGGCTTTTTCTTTAAGTTTGATGCTATCTTTAGCTATCATTTGAGTTGGACAGATCAGCTTGAAATGTGAAATAAGCAGAACTCTGACTGAATTTTTGTGTTTCAATTAAGAAAAAATGTCTTGCTTCTCCTTGGGCACAAAAAAACCCCACCTGGTTCTTTCATATTAACTAGAGCAGCTAGACGGTTGCCTAGGAAAGGTTTATGCATGTGTATTAAAATGGAGGGAAGTGAAGGTATAGAATGGAACGGACAAGTTGAGGATATTGTTGTGCCTATTTGGCCTTTATACCTGATGGGGTCTGGAACCAATAAATTTCTGCCCAGATGTAGTGTTAGTCTTCAGCATAGTAGAGGTGCATGATATTTAGAAGGGCAGAAACCAATGACAGAAAATAGAAACTGATGAGATACAAGTTTCTCAACAATTGTTGAGGAAAGAATATGAGCTGATGAATATTTTTTATTCTGGAATGTATTACTTTACTCTGAGACATTTTGAAGGGTGGCATATTCATATTCCTTCAGTACTTTGTGCAGGTAAGACGTTTCTGTAGCGAATAAATTAGGCTTAGCAACAACTTGTTGATTAAATGACACAAATGGGATGACATTGTTCTTTGCGAGTAGACATGAATTGTGTAATATCAAACAAAGCATCTAAGGATGATTTGTCCTTGTTTATTGCTAATCTGAATGTTCAGACTTATTCCGGAAAAGGAGTTAAAAAAAAAAAGCCAACTGAAAGTAGGAATCAAGTGATGTTTCTGTTAATTGAGGCTTTGTTGAAAGATGATCTCTTGCGACATTTTGCAGGAGCACAGTCAAACCCAACAAAGTATTTTATTCCAGATTTGGAATTGATGAGCTTAGCAAGGTCATTTGCAGAGTTACATGATGGGACAGAGCTGCTCCTGACATGAATGCAAACTGGCGACTTCTGGTCCACTCCATTTATGCCATTGGTGGACAGCCTCTCCACTTCTCATCAGTGCTCAAATCTCATGCTGTTCTTTTTCTTCCTCCTTAACATTACTTGATTCACTGAGGTCTCAGGTGTAGATGCCACTGGTATTATGATGGAAACAAAAGTACATTTGTAGAAATCACATTCTTCAAAACTGTGGTCTCCTACCATTTTTGTTAACAACTTGTGAATTTTGGAGTAAAATGGCTTTTTTATTTTTCCTTTCTCATTTAAAAAAAAAGGGAATTTCTAGTCCAATATTGACAACATTCATTCATAACCAATTGTGCATTGGTACAGTTATTGGCTGGAATTTTACGCCACCCCAATCAAGGCCTTTAAGTGACCACTTAACAGCCACTTAAGGGCCTTCGCCCGCCTCCACACGGATTTTATGTGTGGCAAGTTAGCGTCCTGGTGCCAGGAAAAGCCGCCTGGGAAAACCGGGTGGTTGCTGCTGGGACTGAGAGGTGCCGGCCTGCTGATTGGCCGGCAGCTCATTGAAGCCGGACTTCCTCCCTCAAGCGGGTGGAAGTCCCGCTTTGGAACAATTAAAGCCTGGGGACCCGTAAAATACAGAACGGATTCCCCAGGGGAGGCGGAAGTGGGTTCGCCACTGACTTTTACGTCGGAGGCCGGCTCCCGTCCGCCTACTGTAAAATTCCGGTGATTGAACTTATTATTGTTTATCATTTGACCAATACTGTTGCATTCCATAGAAGACTGAGATACTTCCAGAGCATCGAACACTGGCAGCTTTTATGTGCACTTGTGCTGTTCAGCAGAATGTTTCCTCAATCTATCTCCTATCTTTCTGAAGTGGAAAGTTTGGGGACAAACATTTTTTGTCCCCCAACAGTAAAGCAACTCTTGTGAGGAATTCTATCATTAAGATTTTTGAGACCTTTTTAAAATGGGTTCACTAACCACCCAATGACGACTAGTCAGCCTGGAGGAAAATATGGATTCAGAAAACCCCCACGAGTACGTGCACTTTAATGGGAATCTAAAAATACTGCAATGACAGCTTCCTCCCAGGGTAAAACTTTGATAGACACCTGTGATAAAAATGCAGGTCATTGAGACCACCATAAATATGTCACTTTCAAAGCTATAGTCAGGTTAGCAGCAAGCATATATTTGTCGTGAATGAACGTGACAATGTAATGCTCCATGTGCCATTGTGTTTTTTAAAACCTGTAAGACTTGGTGAAGCAGCATATATTAATTCTGGGATTAACTGCAAGTCATTCACAGTTGCAATGATAAGTTACTGATTTTGGCTGGACTGCTTTTTACATTGCTAAGCTGATTGAGTTCAAAGGACAAACGGACATCAAATGAGACTCAGCCCTTATTATTTCTGCCAGTGCTTCTCTGCGGCCAATTTGTAGACTATTTTAGGAATATAGTATGGAGTCCGAGCCAGTTTCTCCATGGGAAATAATTTGGATCACAAACAAAAGTATATGTGAGGGACCTCATTTGGCCCATCTTGTTTTTCCTTCCATCTCCCATCAAACCATGTAGTTGCCTCTTTGCCAACCCCTCTTTCGACCATTGGTAATGTCACGTAGACCCCCCAACCTGCCAAGAATGAGGCAGATTAATTTTGTCATATGACCATTAATTTGAAAACTGTTGTTGAAGTGAAGAAAGGACTTGTTTGAAAAGAAATCACCAGGCCCTTGGCTGGAAAGATATTTGCATATTAACAGACAGTGCTTGTGGAGACAAAAGGGTTACTTTTCTTATCCAATTTACCCCACAATGGACCTTGAGCACCAGATATTGAGGGAGCTCAAATTTCAGGATGACTGCTGGAATGGCTGAATTCACAAACAGACGTGGTCAGACCAGCTGGTCATGTGACTAGCCTGCTTGGTAACCTGGTTTTTCTGAATTGTACAAACCGTTTGAACTCCGAGACTGCTCCCGGACTAAAGAAGACATCTCCTGTCTGTCTGCTCCCATCACTTTCTCTTGGAACTCCAAATCCACTGAAGACACATCAACCCCAAGAGAGAAAGGTCTCCGACAACGAACAAGGTTTAAGAAGAATACTGGGTCCCAACGAAGACCAAGATTTACCGACAATCAAGGACTTGACTGAGCTCGAAGAACCAGAGCAAAAACCCTCTTCAGAGATTGATTCAAACTTTTCCACTTTATTTTTCTTCTGCTCTTTTCTGTCTCTATCTGCATGAAAGTATCGTGTATGCATGCTAGCGTGGGCGCGTTGTGTATCCGTGGGCGTTAACCGAATTGGAGTTTAAGTTTAATAAATTTAAACCTTTCTTCTTTCAACCTAAGAAAACCTGTTGTGCTAGTTTCTTTGCCTTATAATCAGAAAGCAGTGAACAAGGATTCACCAAGGGGGAACTGAAAACACGGTGTGTTTAAAATTGAACCCATGTTACGGTAAGACCAGGTATAGGTTGAGAGGGAACTCTAGACCCCTTTTTCACCTGGTCGTAACAGTAGTGATTCCAGGTTGAACCGCAAGCACTACCAAGTGGGTATAGAGAGGGATTGGCAAAATTTATAGAGACTATTTTGATGTTGGTTGATACCTGCTTATCCTCACAGCACTCAATTCTCATTGCCTTGGGACAGTGCACTTAGTGTTTTGTTTCCAAATTTGATGCCTTAATATGAAGATGTATTATAACAGTTTTTATTGTTCCCAATCAAGGATTAAGCATAGCAAGCTGCAGATGCTCACAGGTAGAGAGAGCTCGGAGTGACATTGATACAGAGATTGATGATGTGTTTGGTGAATTGTTATTTTTTTTTTATTATTGATTGCTGTTTGGTTCTCACTTTGTTTTTAAAAGAGCAGTATCATGAAAACTTGATGGAAAACTTTTGTTCATTGAGAGAGGGTAATTCAATGAGGGAGGCAATACGTCGCTTGTACATAATATAGTGCCAGAAATGCTTCTTTCTCCTATTTCCTGTCCGCCCACTCATGCATCCAACAATAAAACTGTCAAATCCCAGATCATTGCACTAATTCTTGCTGAACTAATAATGCAGACGATTCAATGAAATTGGAACTAGTTTGTGTGGAGCTGATGAAATGTGTTGATTTTACTTGAAATGACAATCACTCACCTTGGTGTTTAAAAAAAAACGTGTCCAGTTCTATGTTGTGTCACTCTGGGAAGAATTTTTTTTAAATCCACATATTTAAATGAGCTTGTAGTCTGTTTACCTTGCAGAGGAGATTTTCCAGAATGGTTCCAGGGATGGGGGATTTTACTTACTAGGTTAGGTTGCAAGAGTTGGGGTTGTCCTCCTTGGAGCAAAGGAGATTGAGGGGAGATTTGATAGAGGTGCACAAGATTATGACAGGCTTAGATAAGTTAGACAAGGAAAAACTGTTCCCATAAATTATTGGTACAAGGGCTGGGGGACACAGACTAAAGGTTTTGGGCACAATATGCAGGGGGAATGTGAGGAAGAACAATTTTATGCAGTGTGTGGTAATGACCTGGAACTTGCTGCCGATGAGGGTAGTGGAGGCAGAGACAATCAATGATTTCAAAGGGAAATTCAGTGGGCACTTGAAGGAAATAAACTTGCAGGGCTACGGGGATCGAGTGGGGGAGTGGGACTGACTGGATAGCTCTGCGGAGAGCTAGCATGGACCTGATAGCCTGAATGGTCTCCTTCTATGTCGTAAATGATTCTCTGACTCTAGGTTGTAATAGTCATTGTGACATTTCCCTGATTTTTGCCACTTCTGTTGAGGGGATCTCCTGGGCCAAGTTTCCAAATGCACTTGTAATTGGAAGCTTGTTTGCAGTTCTCATTACTATCCTCTCTTAGTCCTCTCTTAGGCTTCTATATAGCTCAGTCAGTGAAGATATGATGTTCAGCTGCACAAACCAGCAAGGTTCAATGTTCTATCTTTGTTCATTGTCCTCACCATGAGTGGTGATGGTGGTCTTAACTTGATGTCAGTGGCCCACTTACCCCTTCCGCTTCCGGGCAAGGAAGAGGAAATATTTTGTTGCTTGGTGATGTCTTCTGGAATGTGCATGCAAATTCTGGGATTGAATTACGGACGAATTTGGTTTTGGCTGTGGTGCTTGAAATCATATGAAGAACGGTTTCATGGGCAAGATACTGGCTGTTTGCTTGAACATACAGAATTGTAACCAACATGAGTCATCACCTTCAGGAGAGGAGAAAGGCATATAATATGGGTGTCAGAATTAATCCCATCCTTCTTTCATCTCTTTGACCAAAGCAGACTGTAAACAGTTATGAAGATTGTCATGCAGGCCCCCACCTGCCAAGAATGAGGCATATTGGTTTTGTCATATGAACATTGATTTTTGAACTGTTGCTGGAGCATCGAAATGACTCGTTGAACAGATGAGCTGTGGCTGGAAATACATTTGCATCCTCACTTTCGGCACTTGTGTAAACAAAGGGCCATTCCCTGACACATTCAACCGCCAATGGGTGTTAATCACCAGACAGTGAAGGGTGGGGAAGCGCATTCCAGGGCCTGCTAGGGTGATGCAATCCACGGGGGCCAGGACTGGTTGGACCAGCTGGTCAGATGACTAACTGGCTGTTCCAGGGTTTTTTGGACTTGCCACAGAGAGTTTGAGCTCAGAAAGACTGTTTTCTCCTGGACTGAGAAGAACTCTCCTGTCTGCTCCCATCTCTTTCTCATAAGCCTCTAAATCCACTGAAGACACATAAACCCCAAGGGAGAAAAGTCTCTTACAGCGAACAAGGTTAACGAAGAATACTGGGCCCCAATGAAACGCAAGATCTACCGACAATCAAGGAGTCTACAGTGAGCTCGAAGAACCATAACAAAAACTCCAGAGATTGCCATAAAAGTTTCCACTTTATTTTTTCTGTCTCTGTTTGCATGTGTGTATCGCGTATGCATGCTAGTTTAGGCATGTTGTGAATCCGTAGGCGTCAACCGAATTAGAGTTTAAGTTCAAGTTTAATAAATTTCAACTTTTCTTAAACCGAAGAAAACCTGTTTGTGCTGTTTCTTTGCCTTATAATTAAAAAGCGGTGAAGAAGGATTCACCAAGGGGGAACTAAAAACTTAGTGTGTTTAAAAATTAAACCCTGTTATGGTAAGACCAGGTGAAGGCTCAGAGGGACCCTGAAATACCTTTCCCACCTGGTTGTAACAAGATGAAGTAGTAATAACCATCTGATTATTATGCACTGTTCATAGATTGAAGGAATTTTAATCCTACCTCAAGAATGGGGCGACATTCAGCATGTTCTTGTCTCTCTCATTCCTCAGGCACTATAGATAGCTGCTACAGTACAGGTGTGAAGTAATCGCAACAGGAAACACTGAGAGAACTAATGCAAGCACTCGGTTGAGAAATTAAATGTCGACTTTAATTCAGCATAATAACAGTTCTTTTCAATTTCATTGAAATGATGTAAATGGGTTTTATAAATTGGTATTAGGCTTTGACTGCCAAACATTTTTGCAAATAAAAACTTTATTTGAATCTCAATCTTCCATGTATAATTTTAATACTTTGAGAATTTATGAAACAAAACAGTCACTAAAGATCTATTTCTGTGTTAGACTGTGGCAGATGTCAGAGAAGCCGATCTTGCTTAAACCACCTCTGGGACCTCCTGACTCTTGAAATGACAGCTATTACTTTTATGTCTGTGCTTTGATGAGGCCTGAGAAGAATAGTTTAGCATCTGTGCTCATTACCACACAAGGGCAAAGCAGCAATTGTGTTGTTCTGTTTTTCAAATGACTTGATAAATTAAAATGCTAACACTTCACATACAGATTTATTGGGCTAAGGGGTATCAGCATTATCTGTGTAAAGTCCACTGTCTCTAAATTGTCAGACTTCTTGTCCAACATCTGGTTTTAGATGAGCAGAAATTTTCTCCAATTACATATTTGGAAGACCGAAGTCATTGTCTTTGGTTCCTGCCACAAACTCCATTCTCAAGCCACCAACTCCATCCCTCTCCGTGGTTACAGCCTGAGGCTGAACTAGACTGATCTCAACCGTAGTCACCAATTTGACTGCCCTTGCCTCAGCTCATCTGTTGCTGAAACCTTCATTCCACTGCACACCTGGCTGGCCTTTCATATTCTACTCTCCATAAACTTGAGGTCATCCGAAACTGTGCTGCCAGGTCCTAACTCACACCAAGTCCCCTTTTCCCATCACCCCTGTGCTCGCCAATTTTCATTGGATCCTGGATTTCTTAAAATTCTCATCCTTGTTTTCAAGTCATAGAATCATAGAAAGTTTACGCCACTGAAAGAGGCCACTTTGTCCATCGTGTCTGTGCCAGCCGAAAAATGTTCAACCCATTCTAATCCCAACATCCAGCATTTGGTCCGTAGCCTTGCAGATTACAGCACTTGAGGTGCATATCCAGAATTCTTTTGAATGAGTTGAGGGTTTCTGCCTCAACTACCCTTTAAGGCTGTGAGTTCCAGACCCCTCACCACTTTCTGGGTTAAAAAAACCTTTCTTCATCTCCTGTCTAATCTTTCTACCAATCACTTTAAATCTATGCCCCCTAGTCACTGACCTCTCCGTTAAGGTAAATAGCCCCTTCACCTCCACTCTATCCAGAACCCCCCCAAATTTTGTACATTTCAATCAGATCTCCCCTCAGCCTTCTCTGTTCCAAGGAGAACCACCCCAGCCTATTCAATCTTTCCTCATAGCTGCGTTTTTCCAGTCCCAGCAACATCCTCGTAAATCTCCTCTGTACCCTCTGGTGGAATTATATCCTTTTTGTAATGAGGTGACCAGAACTGCACACAGTCCTCAAGTTGTGGCCAAAACAATGATTTATACAGTTCCAGCATAACCTGCCTGCCCTTACATTCGGCTAGTAAAGGAAAGGATTCCATATGCCTTCTTAACCACCTTATTGACCTCTCCTGCTAGCTTCAGGGATCTGTGGACATTCACTCCAAGGTCCATCATTTCCTCTACACTGCTCAGTATTTTCCGATTAATCGTGTATTCCTTTGCCTTGTTTGACCTCCCCAAATGCATCACCTCACACTTCTCCAGGTTGAATTCCATTTGCCACTTTTCTGTCCATCTGACCAGACCGTCAATATCTTCCTGCAGCCTACAGCTATCCTCCTCACTATCTACCACACGGCCAATCTTTGTGTCATCTGCAAACCTCTTGATCAAGCCCCCCCACATTTACATCCAAATCGTTAATATGTACCACAAAAAGCAGGGGACCAAGTACTGAGCCCCGCGGAGCGCCACTGGAAACAGCCCTCCAGTCGCAAAAGCACCCGTCAACAATAACCCTTTCTTTCCTGCCACTGAGCCATTTTGGATCCACCTTGCTGCATTTCCCTGGATCGCAAGGGATTTTATTTTTTTAACCAGTCTGCCATGTGGGACCTTGTCAAAAAAAGCCTTGCGAAAATCCAGGTAGACCACATCAACTGCACTACCCTCATCTATTTTCCTTGTTACTTCTTCAAAAAATTTGATCAAGTTGGTCAGACAAGATTTTCCCTCAACAAATCCATGCTGACTATCCTTGGTTAATCTGTGCCTTTCTAAGTGACAGTTTATCCTGTCTCTCAGAATAGATTCCAATAATTTGCCCCCTACTCAGGTTAGACTGACTGGCCTGTAATTATTCGGTCTATCCCTTGCTCCCTTCTTAAACAGAGGTACAACATTAGCAGTCCTCCATCCTCCGGCACCACACCCGTATCCAGTGAGGACTGGAAAACGATGGTCAGATCTTCAGCTATTTCCTCTCTTGCTTCTTTTACCAGCCTAGGGTACATTTCACCCGGCCTTGGTGATTTATCAACTTTCAAGGATGCTAATCCCATGAATAGTTCCTCTCTCCCAATGTTGATCACATCCAATATTTCACACCCCTCTTCCTTAACTACAATATCTGCATCATCCCCCTCTTTTGTGAAGACAGATGCAAAATATTCATGAAGAAAAATGCTGACATTTTCCACTCCTGCACATAGGTCTTTTATGGGTCCTACTCTCTCCTTAGTTATCCTCTTACTCTTAATGTATTGAGAAAACATCTTTCGGTTCACCTTGATTTTGCTTGCCAATATTCTTTCATGCTGTCTCTTTTCTAATTTCCTTTTGGATTTCACTTTTAATACTCCTCTCGGCTTTCTGTAGCATTGAGTTCTCTGTGTTGGGCATAAGCTTTCCTTTTCTGCCTTATCTTACCCTGTAAGCTCCTTGACATCCATGTGGCTCTAGATTTGGCCGTCCCACCTTTTCTCTTTGTGGGAACATGTTTACTCGGAACCCCTTGAATCTCCCCTTTGAATGCATCCCACTGCTCTGACACTGATTTACCTTCAAGTAGCTGTTTCCAGTCCACTTTCACTGAATCACTCCTCAGTTTAGTAAAATTGGCCTTGCCCCAATTGAGAGCTCTAACTCTTTTCTATCTTTGTCCTTTTCCATAATTATGTTAAAAACTAACTGAATTATGATCACTACCACCAAAATGCTCTCCCATTGCCACTCCTTCCACCTGCCCATCTTCATTTCCTAAAACCATGTCTAAAACTGCACCCTCTCTTTTTGGACATGCTTCATACTGGCCAAAAAGGTTCTCCTGAATGCACCTCGAGAATTCTGCTCCCTCAATTCCTTTCACACTAAAACTATCCCAGTTAATATTGGGGTAGTTAAATTCTCCTACTATTACTGCCCTTCTCACAGCTGTAATAGTTTCTTTGACCAAAATTGCCACTCCCCCTCCTTTCTCATCAGTCCCCCTATTGTGTCTGAAAACCCTGCAACCAGGAATGTTGAGCTGCCATTCCTATCCCTCCTTAAGCCATGTTTTTGTAATATCAATGATATCATACTGCCATGTGCCTATCTGTGCCCTCAGCTCATCTGCTTTATTTGCTGCACTCCTTGCATTGAAATAGATATTTGAGCACTGCCAAGCTCTTTAAAAACATTTTCTAACCTTTGTTTCTTCTGTCTTTCGGACTCATCCATTAATTTTCTGCCTTCCATTTTATTTCTGATTTTGGGCAGCACAGTGGCGCAGTGGTTAGCACCGCAGCCTCACAGCTCCAGCGACCCGGGTTCAATTCTGGGTACTGCCTGTGTGGAGTTTGCAAGTTCTCTCTGTGTCTGCGTGGGTTTTCTCCGGGTGCTCCGGTTTCCTCCCACATGCCAAAGACTTGCTTGTTGATAGGTTAATTGGCCATTATAAATTGCCCCTAGTATAGGTAGGTGGTCGGGAAATATAGGGACAGGTGGGGATGTGGTAGGAATATGGGATTAGTGTAGGATTAGTATAAAATGGGTGGTTGATGGTCGGCACAGACTCGGTGGGCCGAAGAGCCTGTTTCAGTGCTGTATCTCTAAACTAAACTAAACTGGGTCTACCTTCAAGTCCCCATCCCCTGCCAACTAGTTTTAAACCCTCCTCAACAGAACTAGCAAAACGTGCCACAAGGAACTCAGTCCCAGCTCTCCATGGCCTGGCTCTTACCTAATTCTGCAACCTCCTCCAGCCTCACAACCCTAGATCAAGAAGATCTTTGCACTCTTCCCATTCTGGCGTCGTGAACATCCCGGATTTCAATTGCTCCACCATTGGCCAAGGCCCTGAGCTCTGGATTTCCCTCCCTGAACCCCTCTATCTCTCTTTCCTCCTTTAAAACATTCCTTAAACCCTACCTATTTGACCATCTTTTGGTCATCTGTGCTGGTATCTCCTTAAGTGGCTTAGTGGCAAATATTGTTTGATAATGCTCCTGTGCAGTAACTTGGGATGTTTTATTACCATAAAGGTGCATTATAAATCTAAGTTGTTGCTGAGACCGTGAATGGCACGACATAAATGCAAGTTAGTTCTTTATTTCCACAATGCTCCTGCTTACCTAAATTTCCTTCTTGTACTCCTTTTGCAAAAGAAGAGATTCCTTGGACTTCATTCATCCTTTATGTTTGTTCGACAGGGGTCTTCAGTCACAGTGGTTGTTGGGATACTCTTCCAGGCCGTACTGGACCTGGTATTGGGGAATGAGCCCGGCCAGGTGGTCGAAGTTTCAGTAGGGGAGCATTTTGGGAACAGTGACCATAATTCCATTAGTTTTAAGCTACTTGTGGATCTTCTCTTCTTTGGCCTCCTTGTCTCGGGAGACAATGGGTAAGCGCCTGGAGGTGGTCAGTGGTTTGTGGAGCAGCGCCTGGAGTGGCTATAAAGGCCAATTCTAGAGTGACAGACTCTTCCACAGGTGCTGCAGAAAAATGTGTTTGTCGGGACTGTTACACAGTTGGCTCTCCCCTTGCGCTTCTGTCTTTTTTCCTGCCAACTGCTAAGTCTCTTCGACTCGCCACACTTTAGCCCCGCCTTTATGGCTGCCCGCCAGCTCTGGCGATCGCTGGCAACTGACTCCCACGACTTGTGATCAATGTCACAGGACTTGATGTCGCGTTTGCAGACGTCTTTAAAGCGGAGACATGGACAGCCAGTGGGTCTGATACCAGTGGTGATCTCGCTGTACAATGTGTCTTTGGGGATCCTGCCATCTTCCATGCGGCTCACATGGCCAAGCCATCTCAAGCGCCGCTGACTCAGTAGTGTGCATAAGCTGGGGATGTTGGCCGCCTCGAGGACTTCTGCGTTGGAGATACGGTCCTGCCACCTGATGCCAAGGATTCTCCGGAGGCAGCGAAGGTGGAATGAATTGAGACGTCGCTCTTGGCTGACATACGTTGTCCAGACCTCGCTGCCATAGAGCAAAGTACTGAGGACACAGGCTTGATACATTCGGACTTTTGTGTTCCGTGTCAGTGTGCCATTTTCCCACACTCTCTTGGCCAGTCTGGACATAGCAGTGGAAGCCTTTCCCCTGCGCTTGTTGATTTCTGCATCTAGAGACAGGTTACTGGTGATAGTTGAGCTTAGGTAGGTGAACTCTTGAACCACTTCCAGAGCGTGGTCGCCGATATTGATGGATGGAGCATTTCGAACGTCCTGTCCCATGATGTTCGTTTTCTTGAGGCTGATGGTTAGGCCAAATTCGTTGCAGGTAGCCACAAACCTGTCGATGAGACTCTGCAGGCACTCTTCAGTGTGAACTGTTAAAGCAGCATCGTCAGCAAAGAGGAGTTCCCTGATGAGGACTTTCTGTACTTTGGTCTCCGCTCTAAGACTGGCAAGGTTGAACAACCTGCCCCCTGATCTGGTGTGGAGGAAAATTCCTTCTTCTGAATGCAGCAGGGAGAAGAAAATCCTAAACAGTGTGGGTGTGAGAACAGAGCCCTGTTTCACGCCACTCAGGATAGGAAAGGGTTCTGATGAGGTGCCGCGATACCAAATTGTGCCTTTCATATTGTCATGGAATGAGGTGATGATACTTAGTAGCTTTGATGGACATCCAATCTTTTCTAGTAGTCTGAAGAGACCACGTCTGCTGACGTGGTCAAAGGCTTTGGTGAGATCAATGAAAACAATGTAGATGGGCATCTGTTGTTCGCGGCATTTCTCCTGTATCTGACGAAGGGAGAACAACATGTCAATGGTTAATCGCTCTGCACGAAAGCCACACTGTGCCTCAGGGTAGACGCGCTCGGCCAGCTTCTGGAGCCTGTTTAAAGCGACTCGAGCAAAGACTTTCCCCACTATGCTGAGCAGGGAGATTCCACGGTAGTTGTTGCAGTCACCGCGGTCACCTTTGTTTTTATAGAGGGTGATGATATTGGCATCGTGCATGTCCTGAGGTACTGCTCCCTCGTCCCAGCACAGGCAAAGCAGTTCATGGAGTGCTGAGAGTATAGCAGGCTTGGCACTCTTGATTATTTCAGGGGTAATGCTGTCCTTCCCAGGGGCTTTTCCGCTGGCTAGAGAATCAATGGCATCACTGAGTTCCGATTTTGTTGGCTGTACATCTAGCTCATCCATGACTGGTAGAGGCTGGGCTGCATTGAGGGCAGTCTCAGTGACAACACTCTCCCTGGAGTACAGTTCTAGGTAGTGCTCAACCCAGCGGTCCATTTGCTTGCGTTGGTCAGTGATTATGTCCTCTGATTTAGATTTGAGGGGGGCGATCTTCTTGATGGTTGGCCCAAAAGCTCTCTTAATGCCATCATACATTCCTCTGATGTTTCCGGTGGCTGAGGCCAGCTGAATATGACTGCATAGGTGTTGCCAGTAGTCATTTGCACAGCGCCTGGCTGTTCTTTGTGCAGTGCTTCTGGCTGCTTTAAGTGCTACGGACGTTAACTCGCTGGGGGCTTTCTTGTAGTTCAACAGTGCAATGCGCTTAGCAGCTATGACAGGTTCCAGCTCTTCAAAATGAGATTGAAACCAGTCTGCATTCCTCTTCGCACGTTTGCCGTCGGTGGTCAAAGCTGACTCATAGATGGCGTCTCTGATGTGGGCCCACTTGGTCTCAGCATCCCCTGTGGGAGTGTTTTGAATGGCTTTTACAAGTGAATTTAGAAATTTTTGTAACAGCTGTCAATGAGAAATTCTGCTCGTGTTGATGCGTGGGTGGCCCTTCTGCTTGGAGTGATGCAGCTTCTTTAATTTGAGTCTAACCTTGCTGCACACCAGGGAGTGGTCGGTGTCGCAGTCCGCACTGTGGAAGCTGCGTGTGATTTGAACACTGTTTAAGGAGGCTCGCCTTGTGACGATGAGGTCCAGCTGGTGCCAACGACGCGATCTTGGGTGCCTCCATGAAATCTGGTGACAGGTTTAGTGTGAAAGAATGAGTTGGTGATGCAGCGGTTATGATAGGTACACAACTCAAGCAGTCTCTGCCCGTTCTCATTCATCCTTCCAATGCCATAGCGCCCAAGGCAGGAGGGTCATGAGTCATGGTCAGCCCCAACCCTGGCATTAAAGTCCCCCAGCAGGAACAGGTGTTTGGTGTTGGGGATGCTACTAATGATATTATGGAGTTCCTCGTAGAACTGGTCTTTAGCTTCAGGTGGGGAGCAGAGTGTTGGAGGATAGATGCTGAGTAGGTGTACTGGACCAGAGGTGGTGAGCAGTCGGATGGACAGTATGCGTTCCGAGCCATTTGAGAGAGGCTCTATCATGCTGAGCAAGGAGTTTCTGATGGCGAAGCCCACTCCATGCTGTCTTGGTTCTTCAGGATCCCTACCCTGCCAGAAGAAGGTGTAGTCTTGCTATGTTAGAGTTCCACTCGTGGGGAGGCGTGTCTCCTGAAGTGCTACAATGTCTACATTGAGTCTACTGAGCTCGTTGTTAGTGATGGCGGTCTTCTGAGAATCATTGATTTGTGTAAGGTTTTCTGACAGGCCAGGACACATAGTTCTGACGTTCCAGCTTGCAAAACGAAGGGCTGGTACCTTCTTTCCTTTTTTCGTGCTGTTAGGTGCAGTGTTGCAGTCCACTTTCCGGGCATTGACCCTGAGCTTCAAGCACTCATTGAAGCAGGTGGACTGTGGCGGGACAGAACCTTATTGACCGGGGGCTGCCTGGTTTGAGGCGGGCGGTAGTTGTCCAGTGAGGTGCGATGACCTCTCCAACCGACAAAGGCAACCCGTGGCGCCCAATCTCTACGCCAATTGAGCTGGACTTATAACCAGTAACTGCTGCCTTCCGTGTTGTTTCGGTCGCTGTGAGGCGACTATGGAGTGACCTCTCCATGGCGCATGCCTGGGCGAATGTACGGAGGTTGAAAGTTGCCCAAGCGTCAAAACCCCCCTCTCGGCCTTTCTGGTGGGGTCCAAAGGAGTGCAGAGCACGACATTTGGCACCGGTATGGCTGCAGGAGCTGCCGGAAACATGCCAAAGGTGACACATGACCGCCTACGGGGTTCCGCTCCGGATTTTCTGTTAGGGTTTACTCCCTTAGCCTTGGTCTCTCCCGAGATGCCCACAAGGCAGTGGGGTTGTTAGGGCCCCTACACAGGGGCAGGGGGAGGGGTGGAGGGAAGGGGGTGCGAGGAGGAGCTGGGAAGGAGGCTGTAAGGGGGTAGGGGGGTGCAGGGGAAGGGGGTGCCAGGGGGAAGAAGGTGCGAGGGGGGAGCTGGGAAGGGGTTGCGAGGGTGTGGGGGAGCGGGGTGCGGGGGGGGTGGGTAAGCTGGGAGGGGGGGGGGGGGATGGGTGAGGGGAGGGGGGGAAGGGGAAGGAGGGGAAAGGGGGTGCACTTGTGGATAAGGATAAGAGTAGTCCTCGGGTGAAGGTGCTAAATTGGGGGAAGGCTAATTATAACAATATTAGGCAGGAACTGAAGAATTTAGATTGGGGGCGGCTGTTTGAGGGTAAATCAACATCTGACATGTGGGAGTCTTTCAAATGTCAGTTGATTAGAATCCAGGACCAGCATGTTCCTGTGAGGAAGAAGGATAAGTTTGGCAAGTTTCGGGAACCTTGGATAACGAGGGACATTGTGAGCCTAGTCAAAAAGAAAAAGGAAGTATTCGTAAGGGCTTGAAGGCTAGGAACAGACGAATCCCTTGAGGAATATAAAGACAGTAGAAAGGAACTTAAGCAAGGAGTCAGGAGGGCTAAAAGGGGTCATGAAAAGTCATTGGCAAACAGGATTAAGGATAATCCCAAGGCTTTTTATACATATATAAAGAGCAAGAGGGTAACTAGGGAAAGGGTTGGCCTGCTCAAGGACAGAGAAGGGAATCTATGTGTGGAGCCAGAGGAAATGGATGAGGTACTAAATGTGTACTTTGCATCAGTATTCACCAAAGAGAAGGACTTGGTGGATGATGAGCCTCGGGAAGGGAGTGTAGATAGTCTCAGTCATCTCATTATCAAAAAGGAGGAGGTGTTGGGCGTCTTGTAAAGCATTAAGGTAGATAGGTCCCCAGGGCCTGATGGGATCAACCCCAGAATACTAAGGGAGGCAAGGGAAGAAATTGCTGGGGCCTTGACTGAAATCTTTGCATCCTCATTGGCTGCAGGTGAGGTCCCAGAGGACTGGAGAATAGCCAATGTTGTTCGTTTGTTTAAGAAGGGTAGCAAGGATAATCCAGGAAATTATAGGCCAGTGAGCCTTACATCAGTGGTAGGGAAATTATTTGAGAGGATTCTTTGGGGCAGGATTTACCCCCATTTGGAAACAAACAAACTTATTAGCGAGAGGCAACATGGTTTTGTGAAGGGGAGGTCGTGTCTCACTAATTTGATTGATTTTTTTGAGGAAGTGACGAAGATGATTGATGAAGGAAGGGCAGTGGATGTTGTCGACATGGACTTCAGTAAAGCCTTTGACAAGGTCCCTCATGGCAGACTGGTTCAAAAAGTGAAGTCACACGGGATCAGAGGTGAGCTGGCAAGATGCATACAGAACTGGCTCTGTCATGGAAAACAGAAGGTAGCAGTGAAAAGGTGCTTTTCTGAATGGAGGGATGTGACTAGTGGTGTTCCGTAGGGATCAGTGCTGGGACTTTTGCTGTTTGTAGTATATATAAATGATTTGGAGGAAAATGTAGCTGGTCTGATTAGTAAGTTTGCGGACGACACAAAGGTTGGTGGAATTGCAGATAATGATGAGGATTGTCAGAGGATACAGCAGGATATTGGTCGGTTGGAGACTTGGGCGGAGAAATGGCAGATGGAGTTTAATCCGGACAAATGTGAGGGAATGCATTTTGGAAGATCTAATGCAGGTGGGAGGTATACAGTAAATGGCAGAACCCTTAGGAGTATTGACAGACAGAGAGATCTGGGCGTACAGGTCCACAGGTCACTGACAGTGACAACGCAAGTCGATAAGGTAGTCAAGAAGGCATACGGCATGCTTGCCTTCATCGGTCGGGGCATAGAGTATAAAAATTGGCAAGTCATGCTGCAGCTGGACAGAACTTTAGTTCGGCCACACTTAGAATATTGCGTGCAATTCTGGTCGCCACACTACCAGAAGGATGTGGAGGCTTTGGAGAGGGTACAGAAGAGGTTTACCAGGATGTTGCCTGGTCTGGAGGGCATTAGCTATGAGGAGAGGTTTGATGAACTCTGTTTTCACTGGAACGACGGAGGTGGAGGGGTGACATTATAGAGGTTTACAGTTATGAGCGGCATGGACAGAGTGGATAGTCAGAAGCTTTTTCCCAGGGTGGAAGAATCAGTTACTAGGGGACATAGGTTTAAGGCGAGAGGGGCAATGTTTAGAGGGGATGTGTGAGGCAAGTTCTTTACACAGAGGGTGGTGAGTGCCTGGAACTTGCTGCCGGGGGAGGTGGTGGAAGCAGGTACGATAATGACGTTTAAGAGGCATCTTGACAAATACATGAATAGGATGGGAATAGAGGGATACGGTCCCCGGAAGTGCAGAAGGTTTTAGTTTAGGCAGGCATCAAGATCGGCGCAGGCTTGGAGGGCCTAATGGCCTGTTCCTGTGCTGTACTGTTCTTTGTTCTTCTTTTGCCAGGATCTGAAGAGATCATTTACTGGTCATTGCTGTAAAAAAAACACAAAGCAGATAAGCCGCTGCAGTTCACAATAACCTCCATGATCTCTGTACATTTATGCCCGAATTCACACATTGTCAATAATATTAAATAAACCTCCACTTTCTCCAGCACAGATCTTGTTCTGCACTGCCTTCAACAAAATGCCTGCAGGGCAGAATAAGTCTATAGTTATGTTTGCACCACTGGCCTGGTTTTTCTGCACAGTCAGCATTTGATGAATTCTTTGTGTATTATCATAAATGAAGTGTCCACAAAATTCAATAAAGATGCTCACGGGATTACTTTGAAAACCTTGAGACACGAAAGATAATGATACAGCAGGCACAACTTCAGCCGTTCAAACAAACACCAACATTTGGGAGTTTTTTTAGGGAGCAATGTAGAATAGCTGGCTTGAGCAGTTAAGGTAGTGCAGTTCACAGCTTGTGCTTATTGTGTCAAAGAAACTATGATATAACTGCGGAACCTTAGAATGAGGTCTTATTTTCTACTAAAATTCACAACATTGGCTTGTGAAGGACCCTGTACCAAGCATATCTTTAGAACCTCCATCCCTTTATTCAAGTGTTCATCTACAGAGCTCTGACCTTGATGCATATAAATTGTAACACATGCTTGAATAACTTGCATTGCTTCAGGATGTATCTCATTCTGTTCCTTTGCTGTGAAGCTTGGGTGAAGGCTTTGAATTTCTCCCCTGTTCTGTTTAGAGTCCTTATAATTACAGCTCACCTGGAGTTGGTTGATCTTTAATAGTGCTTTGTTGAAGTGTCTTTATTTTCGTATAGCAGCCTGCCTTTTTAATTGGATGGCTGTTGACCTTAAAGCACGGCTAAAATGCAGGTTGCTTTTGAGATCCACAGTTTGCAACTATAGAAAATGTTTTAAGATGGGATAGCATCTCAGTTGGAAATAACTAGTACTTTGCTTGCTTCTGCCAAATTGTTGTCCCTTGTTCACGCACCATTGTTGGTTATTGTGCTTAGATCTACACAGCCACTGTAATTTCTACTTTGGTCAGTGGCTCCCATTGATTACTGATTATGCCTGCCTTTTAGTAAGGAATTATTTAGATAATGAATTTCTGTATTTGTAGATAAGAAGTGCTTCAAGAAGACACAGAAACGCTGTCACTCTCTATGCACATGATGGATGTAGATCATCCCAGACTTAGTCCCACTATCTGAAAAAGTGCACTTGAAGTTGTTGAGGGGAGAACAGATTGTGGTAGAGTGGTGGTATTAAGATAGGAAAGCAGCTAGGTCATGGAAATACAGAGACCCATATTAGCAAAAGAAAACACTGAAAAGGCTTAGTCGGATAGAAAAAAAGGCAAGTTTAAAAAGCCCAAAAAACAGGAATAGCAAGGACAAAGGAATTGTAGAAGGATTAAAGGCAGAAAGCTGAACCTGAGCAAAAATTTGAATCCCTTTTATTTCACTAACTCTTGTCTGGATGCCAGGGAGACCAAAATCTGCCAAGCATTAATTGTTGTCATCCCATCTGAGGCTAGTCCCTTGTGATTTTTGAGCAGGCCTCGATATAGGCAGTCAATACTCCTGTTGGAAACGGGCAGGGAGCTCATTAGGCAGTGCAAATTGGGGTCCAATGATATAAGTAGAGTCCTGACACTGTCCAGGAACACATGCAGTGCAGGACCCACGCTGTCCTGAGAGGGACATGGCCTAATGGAAAAGTCTGTGAGTGAAAATAAAAAGACGCACATTTCCATAGTACCTTTTGCGACCACAGGATAGCCCAAAGCACTGTACAGCTAGTGTAGTCACTATAGTAATGTAGGAAACACACCAGCCAATTTGCACACAGCAAACTCCCACAAAGAGCAATGTAATAATGACCAGATAGTTTTTTTTTTGGTGATATTGATTGATTGAGGGATAAATACAGGGGATAACTGCCCTGTGTCTCTTCAAAATAGTGTCATGGGTTTTTTATGAGTCCACCTGAGATGGCAGACGGGGCCTTGGTTTAATGTTGCATATGAAAGATGGCACATCTGACAGTGCAGTACTCTTTCAGTACTGTACCGGAGTGTCAGCTTTGCTTTTTGTGCTCGAGTCATAGTCATAGAGTCATTACCGCACAGAAGGAGACTATTCAGCCCATTAAGTCCATTCTGGCTCTCTGTAGAGCAATCCAGTTAGTTCCATTCCACTGCTCTATCTCTGTAGCCCTGCAAGTTTATGTGCCTCAAGTGTCTGTCCAATTTCTTTTTGAAACCATTGATTGTCCCCACTTCCACTACCCTTGTTGGCAGCAAGTTCCAGGTCATTACCACCTGCTGTGTAAAAAAATTTCTTCCTCACTTCCTCCTGCATCTTTTGCCCAAAACCTTAAATCTGTGATCCCTAGTGCTTGTACCATCACTGAATGGGAACAGCTTTTCTTTGTCGACCTTATTTAAACCTGTCATAATCTTGTACACCTCGGTCAGATTTCCCCTCAACCTCCTTTGCTCCAGGAAGAACAACCCCCAGCTTCTCCAACCTAACCTTGTAGCTAAAATCCTTCTTCCCTGCAACCATTTTGGTAAATCTTCTCTGCACCCTATCAAGTACCCTCACATCCTTCCTAAAGTGTGATGGCCAGAACTGGATGCAATACTCTAGTTGTGGCCTAACCAAAGCTTTACAAAGGTTCAGAGTAACGTCCCTGCTTTTGTACTCAATACCTTCCTCAGCCTAAGATCCCATATGCTTTTCCAACTACTCTCTCAATCTGTCTTGCCACCGTTACAGATCCCTCTGAGTCCCCAGGTCCCTCTGTCCCTGCACTCTCTTTTAGAACAGTGCCATGAAGTCTATATTGCCGGTCCCTATCGCTTATTACAAAATGCATCACCTCACACTTTTCAGTATTAAATTCCACCTGCCACTTGTCTGCCCATTCTGCGAGCTTATCTACGTCATATTGCAGTTGATTGGTATCATCCTCACTGCCACACCTCCAAGTTTGGTTTCATTGGCAAATTTTGAAATTGCATTCTGTATACCAATATCCAAGTCATTTATATTTATCAAACAAAGCTGTTGTCCTGGCACTGACCCTTGAGGAACATTACTGTCTACCATCCTGCAGTCTAATAAAACAACCATTTACCGTGACTCACTATTTTCTGTCCTTGAGCCAATTTTTATCCAAGCTGAAATAAAAACAAGAAATGCTGGAACCGCTGAGCAGGTCTGGCATCATCTATGGAAAGAGAAGCAGAGTTAACGTTTCGGGTCAGTGACCCTTCTTCGGAACTAGCAAATATTAGAAATGTCAAAGGTTATAAGCAAGTGAGGCAGGGGTGGGGCAAGAGATAACAAAGGAGAAGGTGTAGATTGGACAAGGCCACATAGCTGACCAAAAGGTCATGGAGCAAAGGCAAACAATATGTTAATGGTGTGTTGAAAGACAAAGCTTTAATACAGATAGGGTGTTAACGGACTGAAGATGGAACAGCAGCAAGTGCAAACATGAAAAAAAACAGTGGGTAAGAAAACTGAACAAACTAAGAGGAAATAAAATAAACAAAAAAAAATTGTAAAAAAGAAAAAAAGAAAAAATAACTCAAAATAAAAGTAAAATGGGGGGCTCATCATGCTCTGAAACTATTGAACTCAATGTTCAGTCCGGCAGGCTGTAGTGTGCCTAATCGGTCGATGAGATGCTGTTCCTCGAGCTTACGTTGATGTTCACTGGAACACTGCAGCAAGCCCAGGATAGAGATGTGAGCATGAGAGCAGGGGGGAGTGTTGAAATGGCCAGCAACCGGAAGCTCAGGGTCCTGCTTGTGGACTGAGCGGAGGTGTTCCACAAAGCGATCACCCAGTCTGTGTTTGGTCTCCCCAATGTAGAGGAGACCACATTGTGAGCAGCGAATACAGTATACTACATTGAAAGAAGTACAAGTAAATCGCTGCTTCACCTGAAAGGAGTGTTTGGGGCCTGGGATAGTGAGGAGAGAGGAGGTAAATGGGCAGGTATCCAAGCTGACTCTGGACCTCCTATTCTCTAAGCTTCAATTTTTGTAACCAGTCTTTTATGTGATACTTTGTCAAAGGCTTTCTTAAAATTCATGCAGACAATATCCACTATATTCCCTTCAACAACCTTCTGTTACTTCATCAAAAAATTCAATTAGATCAGTCAAACATGATCTGCCTTTTACAAATGTGTGCTGGCTCTCATTAATTAATTCAAACCTCTCCAAGTGCCTGTTGATTTTTTTTCCCCAGTTTGTTGTTTTTAAAATCTTACCCACCGCTGTTAAACTGACTAGTCTGTAGTTACCAGGAATATCCTTACATCCTGTCTTGAATAAGGGTGTCACATTTGCCACCCTCCAATCCTCTGGCAGCTCCCTCGTATCTAGGGAAAATTGGAAGATTATGGCAAGCCCTTCTGCTGTCTCCACCCCATTTCCCTTAGCAACCTGGGATGAAAGCTGTGGGATGTGGATTCACACTACCCATGTATTTCAATGTACATCGCTGTTTGTGGAATCAGCACACAATTGATTAAAACTGCTTTCAGTTCTGCTGAACAGGGATGCTTTGTAAAAGGGTGAGAAGCTGAAAAAAATGTGAAAGTCACTCATCCATGCCATAAGGGTTTGGGAAATGTTGGCCACTGTTCATAGTAATCAAGTCCTTTAAGTGCTTGGAATGGAATTATTGGGAGAGATTGATGTACACGAGTGTATCTTGGCTCTACGTCATCTGAAGTCTGCTTAGTGTGTCTTTTAATGTATTATAGTTTAGTGTTAGTTGTATGCCTGGAATGTACAGATCAAAGGTAGGATTGGTATAAGTTTTCAGAACAAACCACTGCTTGCTGTCGTCAGGGTGGAACTGTGTAGCTTGATGTCTGAGTTCTGTATTGAACTCAGTTGTGTGTATAAGCTGGGGATGTTGGCCGCCTCGAGGACTTCTGTGTTGGAAATACGGTCCTGCCACCTGATGCCAAGGATTCTCCGGAGGCAGCGAAGGTGGAATGAATTGAGACGTCGCTCTTGACTGACATACGTTGTCCAGACCTCGCTGCCATAGAGCAAGGTACTGAGGACACAGGCTTGAAAGATTCGGACTTTTGTGTTCCGTGTCAGTGTGCCATTTTCCCACACCCTCTTGGCCAGTCTGGACATAGCAACGGATGCCTTTCCCATGCGCTTGTTGATTTCTGCATCGAGAGACAGGTTACTGGTGATAGTTGAGCCTCGGTAGGTGAACTCTTGAACCACTTCCAGAGCATGGTTGCCGATATTGACGGATGGAGCATTTCTGACGTCCTGTCCCATGATGTTCGTTCTCTTGAGGCTGATGGTTAGGCCAAATTCATTGCAGGCAGCCGCAATCCTGTCGATGAGTCTCTGCAGATACTCTTCAGTGTGGGATGTTAATGCAGCATTGTCAGCAAAGAGGCGTTCCCTGATGAGGACTTTCCGTACTTTGGTCTTCGCACTAAGACGGGCAAGGTTGAACAACCTGCCATCTGATCTTGTGTGGAGGAAAATGTCTTCTTCTGAAGACTTGAACGCATGTGAGAGCAGCAGTGAGAAGAAGATCCCAAACACAGCCCTGTTTCACGCCACTCAGGATAGGAAAGGGGTCTGATGAGGCACCGCTATGTTGAATTGAGGCTTGTAGCTTCTTGTAGAATTTTCTGCTGAGAGGAAATAGACAGCTTTCTTCCTCTTCATTTCACCTTGTTGGAAAGTCTGTTAGAACTAACTGGTTTCTGCCAGTTCCTCTTACAGCCAAGTGGACACATCGTACCATGTGACGTCTCCTGCTGTTGCCCAGGGTAACAAAAAATGCAGCTGTGGCACATTATGTCTCAGAAATTCCAGAATTTCCTCTCCCTTAAAGGTGCACCGTTTTTAAGAAAGTCTTAAAGGCACACACACTTAATCCGAGGAGAAAAATTGTTCCAGGCCTGCTCAGGTATAAAATTAAGTCCTTTTAACTTTTTCATACCTGACCCGAATATTGTTAAAATGTCATAATGCATTTATTTATAAAACATGGAGCCAGTACAGTCTAGCCTGACCCAACCCAACCCAAATCTGAATGCTGGACACTGAATATAGACCCGACCCCACCCGAATCCGACACATGCAGTCGGAAGTAGCCGGGTAGCCAGGCTTTACGTGATACCTTTTAATTTAATTGGCCTTCTAATCTCATATTCTCTCTTTGCCAGTCTTAATTTTCTCTTTACTTTCCCTCTCAACTTATTGTATTTGGCTTGGTTCTAACTTGAAGAATTCACCTGACATGCATCATACATGCTCCTTTTTGATTCATCACATTCTGTATCTCCCTCATCATCCAAGGAGCCCTGGCTTTGGTTTTCTTACCTTTCCCTCTTATTGAAATGTACCTAGCCTGACATGAAACATCTCTCCTTTAAAGATCACCCATTGTTCCGTTACAGTTTTTCCTGTCAATCTTTGGTTTCACTTTACTATGGCTAGATCCCCTCTTATCCATTGAAGTTAGCCCTCTTCCAATTTAGAAGTTTTACTTTAGATTGTTCCTTGCTATTCTCCATTATTAAGCTAAATCTTATGATACAATGATCACTCTTTTCCCAGAGACACTTGGCCCAGCACCAGATCCTGCAATGCTTCCTTCCTAGTTGGACTGAGAACATACGGGTCAAGGAAGTTCTCTTGAACACCTTTCAGAAACCTTTCCCCCTCCTTTCTCTTTACTCTCCCATTGCCCCAATCGATATTTGGATATTTAAAGTCCCCCACTATCACCACTCCATAGTTCTTGCACATCACTGTTATTTCCCTGAAGATTTGCTCCTCTGTCTCTCTCACTTTTTGGAAGCCGAGAGAATATCCCAGGCGTGTGACTGCATCTCAAATCCAACCAAATGGTCCTAGAATGGGACTTAATCCTAAAAACTTCTGACTAAGAGGTGAGAGTGCTACCAACTGACCCACAGCTGACACTGTAGTTTGGTATGGTGAGGGGTTTGGGCAACAGGATGAGTACAATTTGCTCTTCCAGTGCTTTTCAAAACATCCTTTGAGATATTAAATTTCATGTCCCCCTCTTCCCCCGCACCCTCACCCCCCCCCCCCCCCCCCCCCACCCCGCACCCAACCCAAAGACAGCCCTGGCCCTGGCCCTGGCCCAGGCCCAGCCCTTTCATGGAGTTCTATTAGCTTAGCTCCACAGAAAGTTTTCTGGAATTCTTGTCCCTCCCCCAAGACAGGGAGTTGCCTGTTGGTGCTTAGTTTTGGCACAGGCAGCTCACCACTTCCATGCTAATGAAGCCCAGCCATCAAGACATTGCATACTGCTTGCCTGATGTTCATTCCACTTCAGAATTGCCCCAATGGTCTTTTCTTATGCTCTATTTTCCAGACTGGATGGCACTTTTTCTGCGAGTGGATTTTAAAAAAATCTAAACTTTGTACGTTTCAGGGTTAAGAAGGATTCTATAACTTGTTTGTTTGCCCTGGGAAGATGCATTGATAAACTGAAGTGGGAGATTACGAGACAATAATTTAATTGAGGGGTTTAAATGATGTTTCTGTCATGTTTGATAACCATCAGCTGAACTCCAGGATGAGATTACCACATTTAAATTTCTACTGTGTTTCCTTGACATTGACCACTGTGCACTGTGTAGCTGATCCTTGAGGACATTCCCACACATAAGGGCTGTTTGTAATGGAATTGCAACGCTTCTATTGACTGATGATCAATGGTCAATTACTGAGAAGTCACATCATGTAAACAGAATTAGCCTCTATCCTCTGTGCCCGCTGGGTGCAGCTCAAACACTGCTGTCACAGTAGACTGGATACAGACTCCTATCCACGCTGCTTTGCAAAACAAAAAATACATTTTTTGTGAGATGACTGCAGTTGATTGCCTGAAAAAGTTTCATTCCGACTATACTGTGGAGGTCAAACATGCGCTGCATGCTGCTACTCACAGCTTCCTGCGTATTGTTCTGCCCATCAGACAATCAGCAAATCGCAAAATGAAGATGCAAAATTCCTATAGCTTCATCTTTCCTCAAGAGTTCTGCAGTTACTAGAAAAATATACTTGTAATAGAAAGTTCATCCATTAATTGAAATCATGTCCACAAAGAGTGACAGCCTCAGATTAATATTTGGGTGTGGCATTTCCCTCTCCTCTCTTGCCTCCTCTCTTCCCCAGCCCAGCTGTTACCATGTTACATAGAATTTACAGCAAAGACACAGGTCAGTCGGCCCAACTGGTGTCTGCCAATGTTTATGCTCCACATTATAATTATGCCACTCAATGTGCACGGTGTGACCCATTGAACAGCATACGCATATCCTGCACGCACAAACCTGGTGATTGCTGGAAGATTAACACCAGTAGCACTTGGCAGGATGTGAAACTTTGCATCTTTTGTTTGTCCTCGGTAGGTTTGGACCTGAAAAGTCAGTCTGAAACCCAGATTCTGATCCCCATTGACAATTATTTCCACGCTGCTGACTAAAAATGGCTTCTATGGTTTGAGTTAATGGATTCCTCAATTGTTGCATCCATGTCCCTTGAGATGACAAAATGCCACTGAAAGCATGCATCACGCATCTTTCAAAGCCAAAAGAGTAGAGAGAGTGTTTAGCACAGCTCTCATGCACTAGCTGAGCTGCTGGAACAATGTGAGAGTAAGGTTTGAAGAGAAAATTTCAATACCCAACAAAATCTGTTGGATCCAGTTGGAAGGTGATAAAGAAGAATGGCAAAGAAAAAAAAAATCACGATAGATATGGAGAAAGAATTTAGGAAGCCCTGAAGGGAAAAGATAAATAAATCAAAAAGGAAGATGCAGAGTAAAAGGTATTAATTCAGACACAGATAGTAGAAGAAAAACAAAAGGAAACTAAATGCGAACAAACTGAAAATAAAATTTTGAAAAAGAAATATACACAGGCAAATTATGGTAAAAAACAGTGGTGAGGTGAGAGTGACTGCCTTTGACATCAAAGCAGCATTTGACTGAGTATGGCATCAAGGAGCCCTCGCAAAACTCGAGTCAATCGGAATGAGGGAAAACTCTCTGCTGGTTGGAATCATACCTAGTGCTAAGATAGATGGTTGTGGTTGTTGGAGGTTAATCATCTCAGTCCCAGGACATCACTGCAGGAGTCCCTCAGGGTAGTATCTTAGGCCCAGCCATCTTCAGCTGCTTCACCAATGACCTTCCTACCATCATAAGGTCAGAAATGGGGATGTTCGCTGATGTTTTCCCAATGTTCAGCATCACTCATGACTCCTCAGACACTGAAGCAGTCCATGTCCAGATGCAGCAAGACCTGGACAACATCTAGGCTTGGCTGATAAGTGGAAAATAACGTTCGTGCCATTCATGTACCAAGCAATGACCATCTCAAACAAGAGAGAATTCAACCATCTTTTCTTGATGCTCAACGGCATTACGATTGCTGAATCCCCCACTATCAATATCCTGGGCATTACCATTGACCAGAAACTGAACTGGACCAGCCACATAAATACTGTGGCTACATAAGCAGGTCAGAGGCTGGGAATTCTGTGGCACGTATCTCACCACCTGTCTCCCCAAAGCCTGTCCACCATCTACAAGGCACAAATCAGGAGTGTGATGGAATACTCTTCACTTGCCTGGATGGGTGCAGCTCCAACAACACTCAAGAAACTTGACACCATCCAGGACAAAGCAGCCCCCTTGATTGGCACCCCATCCACCACCTTCACATTCACTCTCTTCACCACTGACACACAGTGGCAGTAGTCTGTACCATCTACAAGATGCACTGCAGCAGCTCATCAAGGCGCCTTCGACAGCAGCTTCCAAACCTGCATCTTCTACCACCTAGAAGAACAAGGGCAGCAGATGCATGGGAACACCACCGCCTGCAAGTTCCCCTCCAAGTCACGCACCATCCTGACTTGGAACTATAGCGCCTTTCCTTCACTGTCGCTGGGTCAAAATCCTGGAACTCCCTTCCTAACAGCACTGTGAGTGTACCTATGCCCCAAGGACTGCAGCGGATCAAGAAGACAGCCCACCACCACATTCTCGAGGGGAATTAGTGATGTGCAATAAATGCTGGCCTAGCCAGCGACGCCCACAGGCCCAGAATGAATTATAAAAAACCGAGAAATCCTGAGAGTCTATCAGGTTTCCTCACCAAAATTTGGCAAAGAGGATTATTCACTTTTCTAACGTACAAGAGAAAAGGTGAAAATACTTGTTGGCAAAGCAACAACTTGTGAAGATTCATGTACCAGTATCTTTAAAGTCAATACCACCTGTTTAATCAAAACTAGTTTTGACCAACAATCCAGAGACCGTGTGATCTCTCCAGAGGATGACCTCCTCTCTGCATTGTATGCAGTGAATTTGTAAATATGTTAATAAGAATATGTTTTGTGATTTTGCTGCACAGAGGGTACAAAGGAAATCCCACTCCCAATCTATTTGCTAAATATGGAGTCTCATATCCCAGCAGAGCTAAGTCTCTTTTATCCAGAAATCAATATTTTTGATTTGTCCTGTGCTGGCATGCTATTTTTTGGCAGTTGGAAAAACCCAGTGAGACCACTTTTCTTATCTCACAGCCTCACTTGACAATGATCTCTAATTGCAAACAGTCGCATTTGGCTTCAACTGCAGCAGAACGACAGAACCTGGAAATTCTATTGTGAAGAATATGAGAGACTGATGGTTGAAGAAAACTTGACATACCAGTGGCTTCAGTAATCTGAAGGGACCCCTGCTTCTTTACTTACTTATTTGCCCCCAATAGACTTTCCAAAGTACCCACCCCAACGTCACAAGTATATGCAGTGAGCACAACCACCTTTTATTCCTCTCAATCCTGTATAAAATATAACTCTTCAAAATAGCTATCGATTGTCATGCTCACACTTTGCGATTGGCACCAAACAATCGGAGGCGTTAGAAGCTTAATGCTTCTGGAGTGTAGATTGGGCAATAACAAGTCGTCTTAAGTGTGGGACTGCAACTTAATTTCTGTAATTCAGCACTCTGGAAAAAGGGGGTTTGCATCATTCTGTATAGAAAGTGTATTCTGTGTTATAATAAATCTACATTAGTGTATTCATCAGCATTCTTGGCAGAAAATGTAGAGTTGGTGAGAATAAACACGAGAGCTATAATCACGCATCGGATACATGGAATGCATTTTGGCTCCATATGTAAATTTCTTGCTATTAAGTAAGACCTCTCTGAAATGAATACACATTTTCAGCAGTGTTATTATCCAGGAGATGGTAACTGCTTTGTTGGGAGTGAACTTAATTTTGAATGCCTTCACTCTGTATGCTAATTACGAATCAGTCACCATTGCTGATGCAGTACATTTTGTTAGAGAAATTGATTGTTTCTTTTGAGGTGCAGAGCCAGTTGATTATGAACATCATCAGTGAAATGAGCTTGAGAACAGCTGAACTGGAAACTTATTGCTGGCATTGCAGGAATTTAAAATAATGCAGCAAATAGCAATGCTTGGGTGACGACATCTGCTCTCTGTCAACCTTGGACCTCTAAGTCTTTAGGTCTGTTTGTGAGGAAGACATTTGTTTCTCTCTCTCTCTCTCTCTCTCTCTCTCTCTCTCTCTCTCTCTTCCCCCCCCCCCCCTTCTCTCTCTCCCTCCCTTTCTCTCTCTCCCTCCCTTTCTCTCCCTCCCTTTCTCTCTCTCTCCGCTCTCTCTCTCTCCGCTCTCTCTCTTCTCTCTCTCTCTTTGGCTCTCACTCGCTCTCTTTGGCTCGCTCTTCTCTCTCGCTCACTCTCTTTTGCTTGCTGTCTTCTGCTCGCTCTCTTTCACTTGCTCTTCTCTCTCTCTTTTGCTCTTGCTCGCCCTCTCATTCGCTCACCCTCTCATTCTCTCTCTCTCTTCCTCTCTCACTCCCTCGCTCTCTTTCACTCTCTCTTTCTCGCTTTCGCTTTCTCTCTCTTGCTTGCTTTTCTCTCTCTTTCTTTTTCTTGCTCGCTCTCTTTGGCTCGCTCTCTCTTTCTCTCCCTCTTGTTCTCTCCCTTTCTTTTTCTCTCCTCGCTCTTTTTCGCTTGTTCTCTTTCCCCCACTCTCCTTTGCTTTCTCTCTCTCTCTTTCTCCTTCTCGCCCTCTCGTACACTCTCCTCTCCCTCTCTTTCTCACCCTCCCTCTCTTTCTCACCCTCCCTCTCTTTCTCACCCTCTCTTTTTTCTCACCCTCTCTTTTTTCTCACCCTCTCTTTTTTCTCACCCTCTCTTTTTTCTCACCCTCTCTTTTTTCTCACCCTCTCTTTCTCCTCCCCTCTCTCTCTTTCTCCTCCCCTCTCTCTCTTTCTCCTCCCCTCTCTCTCTTTCTCCTCCCCTCTCTCTCTTTCTCCTCCCCTCTCTCTCTTTCTCCTCCCCTCTCTCTCTTTCTCCTCCCCTCTCTCTCTTTCTCTCGCCCTCTCTCTTTTCCTCTGCCCCTCTCTCTTCTTTTGCCCTCCCTCTTCTCTTGCCCTCCCTCTTCTCTTGCCCTCTCTCTTCTCTTGCCCTCTCTCTTCTCTCGCCCTCCGTCTTCTTCTCTCGCCCTCCGTCTTCTTCTCTCGCCCTCCGTCTTCTTCTCTCGCCCTCCGTCTTCTTCTCTCGCCCTCCGCCTTCTTCTCTCGCCCTCCGCCTTCCTCTCTCGCCCTCTGCCTTCTTCTCTCGCCCTCCGTCTTCTTCTCTCGCCCTCCGTCTTCTTCTCTCGCCCTCCGTCTTCTTCTCTCGCCCTCCGTCGTCTTCTCTCGCCCTCTCTCTTCTTTTCTCGCCCTCCCTCTCTTTTTCTCTCGCCCTCCCTCTCTTTTTCTCTCGCCCTCCCTCTCTTTTTCTCTCGCCTTCCCTCTCTTTTTCTCTCGCCTTCCCCCTCTTTTTCTCTCGCCCTCCCTCTCTTTTTCTCTCGCCCTCCCTCTCTTTTTCTCTCGCCCTCCCTCTCTTTTTCTCTCGCCCTCCCTCTCTTTTTCTCTCGCCCTCCCTCTCTTTTTCTCTCGCCCTCCCTCTCTCTTTCTCTCGCCCTCCCTCTCTCTTTCTCTCGCCCTCCCTCTCTCTTTCTCTCGCCCTCCCTCTCTCTTTTCTCTCGCCCTCCCTCTCTCTTTTCTCTCGCCCTCCCTCTCTCTTTTTCTCTCGCCCTCCCTCTCTCTTTTTCTCTCGCCCTCCCTCTCTTTTTCTCTCGCCCTCCCTCTCTTTTTCTCTCGCCCTCCCTCTCTCTTTCTCTCGCCCTCCCTCTCTCTTTCTCTCGCCCTCCCTCTCTCTTTCTCTCGCCCTCCCTCTCTCTTTCTCTCGCCCTCCCTCTCTCTTTTCTCTCGCCCTCCCTCTCTCTTTTCTCTCGCCCTCCCTCTCTCTTTTCTCTCGCCCTCCCTCTCTCTTTTTCTCTCGCCCTCCCTCTCTCTTTTTCTCTCGCCCTCCCTCTCTCTTTTTCTCTCGCCCTCCCTCTCTTTTTCTCTCGCCCTCCCTCTCTTTTTCTCTCGCCCTCCCTCTCTCTTTCTCTCGCCCTCCCTCTCTCTTTCTCTCGCCCTCCCTCTCTCTTTCTCTCGCCCTCCCTCTCTCTTTCTCTCGCCCTCCCTCTCTCTTTCTCTCGCCCTCCCTCTCTCTTTTCTCTCGCCCTCCCTCTCTCTTTTCTCTCGCCCTCCCTCTCTCTCTTGCCCTCTGTAATGATTGTTTTATGTTGTCTGATGCAACATAAAATAGCATTATTACAGCTAAATATTATATGCAGTACAGAGCAAACTATTTACAGAACCTTTCTCTAGGTTTGACAGTTGCAGTGTTACTCTGGCTTCGAGTCACATGACTACGTCCTAGTACTTTGCTCATTAGCATACTAAGATCTTAAAGTACCATCTGGATAGCAGAGGTGAAGGCACAGTATAGCTGTGATGTCGCTGGGTTTCCAGACTGCACTGTTTGATAGGGGCCAGAGTCTGCAAGCGGGTTCGGGTCCTTGGAAATTTCCCCTTGCCTTAGTTCCCCACTGCCAGCCTTTGCTTCTCCGTGCTTACAACATTAGTCTCTTCTGAGTCACTGTAGTGTGAAGAAGCACTGCCAGTTGACAAAGAACTTTCACCATCTGAGTTTGTATCCTCATTTTTTTTGTGTGGCATCTTTGAAAATGCGTTGATACTCTTCAAACGAGAACCACTGAGATCCTGGAAAGTTTGTGACACAATGTGGGTACCCTTGCTTTCTTCTGCTGTAATGGATACCTTGGTGACCTCATGGATGGTTATAATGAGGTCCTTACACGCTGGCAATCTGCCACTGCTCGTCCGCTCATGTCTGCAAGGTAGAATATTTGCGGTTTCCATGCTGACTTGCCAGATCTGCGTTGCATTGTGAGTATGCCACTGCAAGGGATGGGTGAGCCGTTGTATGCAGATAACTTGACAGTTGTCGGTTGTATCATTGATTTTCAACAACTCTGATACATATCCTTCAGGATTTGAATCGGTAGGATATTTGCACTGGCGCCGGTGTCGATCTTAACCAAGTGTAGTGTATGTTTGCCAGCTTTTTTTGGGTACATGATAATATTGGCGAAAACCCCCAGTTGTTGACTTCATCAACATGATGTGTCATGTTCACAATGTGAAATGCCTGTTCGTCTTCTGACTGCAAACTGCTTCTCTCTGAGCGTTTTCCTTGCTGTTGTTGCCCTTTTGCTGCACCTGTATTCTGTTTGTTTGTGCCCTGCTGTGACTTCTGGCTGTGTCTTTGGAGCCAGATTTCTTGTATAGGTGGGCCCAGTGTCCTTTTGTATCGCATGCCTTGCACAGGTCTTGAAATGCAGGACAACTTCACTGTGAGTGGGATAAACCACACTTACTACGCAGCTTGCTTGCTCTTTTTGACCTGGCTATCATGCCGATACTGTTGGCTGTATCTAGTGCTTGCAGGTTCTATTGTCCAGCTACAGTGGCTTCGTATTTCCTGCCATCATCAAGCAGTGCATGAATGCTGTGACCTTTCTTTTCCCCAAAGGTCTTTCTGAAACGGGTGTTAATACAATCATCAGTTCCATTACTCAGTCCAATAGCTGAGTTTCTGAAAAATCACATATGTTGCCCTTACTACGGCATCTACTGATGAACTAATCTATTGATTCCTGTGGCTGTTGCCTGTAAGACATAAATTCCAGGTGATGAATTCTAAAATTCACTCGTAATCGGAGCTGAACTTCCAGCACTTTCCATATCTTTGTGGGATTTTTCTGGTCATCTTCAGATAAGACAGAGGTATTGATTTGTACAATCCCTCATTTCCAACTGCTATCAGTATTTTCACAACCTGTTTTTATGGTTCTGCAATCACTTGGTCTGTAAAGCATAACTGCATCCTCTGTTTGAAAAGTTTGAACTCAGATAGGATATGAATGGCTCTCCAGTTCATGCTGGGAAATTTGGTATCCATATTTCTGCTGTACCTTTACTTAAAACTTGCTTTAAGACTTGTGCTAAGATTCTGAATTGTTTCCCTTTAAGACATTCTCTGTTGTTGACACTAGCTGCTTGGATTGAGAGGAGCAGGTGTTTGACAGTTGCTATGTGTTTATTTTGCTTGGAACACTTAAGCTTGTCTGTTTGCACAGCTGTTCGTTAGGCAGTTCAATTGCTTTTTGTGAGAGTTTGTTCATGTTCTTCACGCTCGAGTGCTTTAATGGTATTTTTATAGCTGTGGCTGCATGAATGGAAGCTCTTTTTCATGCTCAAGTGATTTAATGAGTTTTATTTTAAACTTTGGCTATGTGAATGAAGCTCTGCAGTAATCGAGGTTTTCCTGCACCTTTGCTAACGGACGACTCCTGTATTGGTACCGACCTTGGTCAGCCTTGGAAAGGAGTTGGGTCCATTTTTTTTTAAGGAGTCTTTGGAAACAAAATCAATCCTTTAAGCATTTCAAAACTTGTTTTGTTTAAACGATGACTCACCAGATTTACTTGCAGCCTTTTGTTCTGTGCTCTGTCTGCTGCAGCTGAGGGAAGTCATTTCTTCTTTCTACTTTTTCGGCCAGAATTTCTGTTGACTTTTCTCTCCAGTGGCTGTAGGAAGAGTCGTTTTCAAAGCTGTTTGACCTGTGGTCTTCAACTTAGACTTTGTCTTCTCACCAGAGCTGTCACCATATAATGGATTCTTTATGTTGTCTGATGCAACATAAATGAGATACATGGAGTCCAGCTGGTTGAAAATCTCAGACAGGTTTATTACTGCTAAATATTATATACAGTACAGAGCAAACTGTTTACGGAACCCTCCTCTCGGTGTTACAGTTGGAATGACTCTCGCTTCGAGTCACATGACTACCTCCTGGTACTTAGCTCATTAGCACACTGAGATCTTAAAGGGACATCACTCTTAAAGGCAATCATACAACACTCTCTCTCTCTTGCTTTCTCGTTTTCTCTCTCTCTCGCTTTCTCTCTCTCTCTCTCTCTCTCTCGCTTTCTCTCTCTCTCTCTCTCTCTTGCTTTCTCGTTTTCTCTCTCTCTCTCTCTCTCTCTCTCTCTCTCTCTCTCTCTCTCTCTTTCTCTCTCTCTCTCTCGCTTTCTCTCTCTCTCTCTCGCTTTCTCTCTCTCCTCTCTCACACTCATGTCCCTTTGCACACTTTATGCCACACCGAGAACACTACAGCAGCGTCGCCAGTGTCAGAGAGAGGTGTTGTAATTTATGGAAATACTTTCCGCCTTCTCAAAACAGCAAACAAAGTAATTGCAAGAAATCTGAATTCAAGTCGTATCCTTGTAGTTTTACTGGCAAGAAAGGCTTGGGTGAGAATGAGAGAAAGAGGAAAACTGAAAGAAATGATTGACAGAGTGAATGGAATGGGAGCTGAGAAGAGTGGGCAGGTAAAAGGGATGTAAAGAGCAACATCATGGAGACTAGAAGGTTGATAAACTGGCAAGACTAGCATATAAAAGTGGGATGCCCATATGTGCATAATAAAGTATAGATTATTTGTGAGTACAATTCTGCCCCCCTTTAACTATCAAAGTAAACAAGCCAGTATAAATAGAATGCTTATGGAAGTACTGCTTTTATGGTGTCAATGCTGAAAGGAATGTGATGAGAAGAACTGAGCTATAAGAATCCGAGCAAGTGAAATGAGCTTGGCGAAGTCCCAGGCTTAATCCCTAGACTTGTTGAGTGAGTTATCTCAAACAGGTTTCAGAAAGGTTTCTACAGTTTGTCTCTATTGTCGCAAGGAAATCACAGGCCACCCATGCCCCAGGCTCCCCTTCTGTCCCCAGTAACAACCTCTGTTCGAAACACCCCCGCCCCGCCCCTCCCACCCCAACCACCCCTTCTGATATGGGAACTTTTTCCTTGATGTTCCACTCCTCAGTACTAACGAGTTCAGGCAGCAGTCACTCCAGGGATATTGTGATGAGGAATTAAAATAGCCTTGATCTCACACGTGTGGGCTGGCGTCAGCCTGCTGCTCGCGTAACCCCATCCCCCACCCAGCTCCATGTTCACCTGTCTGCTCCAAGTTAAAATCAGCAGCCTGTGGGAAAGCTCAAACAGAATGGGCACTGTGTGAATGTCTGCAACTCTTAGTCCAAAGCAAAGATATAGGTGGATCAAGTTGGCTTGCAAATCAAATCTGACACTGCACTGCAAATTAAAAGACATTGGAGTGGATTTTAACTGTTGCAGGGACAGCGCCAAATAATGGCCAGGGTGTCACACAATATTAGACAACCTTTGAAGAAAAATGGGGCTGTGTCAGCCATAGCTTAGTTGGTAGCACTCTCGACTCTGTCAGAAGATTGTGGGTTCAAGTCCCATTCCAGAGACTTGTGTACAAAAATCTAGGCTAACGCTTGAGTGGAGTACTGAGGGAGTGCTGCACTTTCAGAGGGACCATCTTTTGAATGAGGTTGTTATCTATTTGGTTCTTTGTGCTGCCACCATATAGAGTCTAGCCAGGGAGGTTCTTAGACTGTATTGTTTAAACATTAATCTTTATTGTATAGTAACTACATACACTCCACACTAGCCTTGGGGTTCCTTCAAAAGCCACACTGTAACTGTTCTCTAGTCTCTCCCACATGATCTCTTACCTCATCCTGGTGGGCGGGAAATCTTTACATTCTCTCAAGATTAACCCTTTGATACCCTTATACTACAGAGATGTTAAACCGAGACCCTGTCTGATCTCGCAGGTGGATGTGAAAGATCCCATGGCACTAGATTGTAGGAAAGTGGGGGAGCGATCCCAGTGTCCTGGCCAATATTTATCTCTCAATCAAGATCACTGAAAACAGATTATCTGGTCATTATGACATTGCTGTTTGTGGAGCGTGCTCTGCATTAAATGCCTGCTGTGTCCCAAGATTGGGGTGCTGGAAAAGATCTTTCTGATCATTGGGACTGGGGTGGAATTTATTTATTGTTGTGTAACCTGGAGGAGCATTCCTTCTCGTGATACCCTTTTGATTCTTCCCATGCCCGCTAAAGCTGTGTGCAGCGTGGATGGCTGATGCTCCACCTGTCCATCTGATTTGAAATTGTGTTCCTAAGTATATCATCAAAATCTGATTTGCTTGGTAACAGGGCCTGTCCCCTGAAACAGGTGAGTGCTGTGGACAAGGCCCCTTTGAAAATGGCAGTGACCAGAGCACCAGTGTAAGTGGGATGGTAAAGGCATGTTGGACTGCATAAACAGGCTGGCCAAGTCAAAAGTTATTCCACTGACTCAATCGATCTTGACAAATTTTCATATCTTATTTTGGAACAGAACAGTAAACAATACAAAGAGTAATTCCTTTCTTTGTTTCTGAAGCACTAAAAAATAACAAAATAAGCACTTGAAAGATAATGAAAGTCATCACTGTGATCATTGTAGTGGAACTATGGTGCAGTGACATCGAAAGTCATTTACATTTTTCATTATATTCAATACTTCATGCACATTTCTTATGCTTTGTTTTTCTTCCTCACGCTCTGTCTCTATTGACGCAAGCGTGTTGACTCATTAGCACCAGCTATACACTGATGCAAGAGGGTTTGCTCTGTCTCTTCCACATCATCTCTCTCTATTTCTCTTCATCTTTTTTGCAGTCCCTTCTTTGCAGTTTTAATCAGTCTATCACTGTTACGAGCAGGTGAGAAAGGTATCTAGGGGGTCCCTCTCAGCCTTCACCTGGTCCCACCGTAACAGGGTTTAATTTTAAACACACCGTGTTTTGAGCTCCCCCTTGGTGAATCTTGAGAGACATAGAATCATACAGCACAGAAACAGGCCCTTCGGCCCATCGTGTCTGTGCCAGCCATCAAGCACCTAACTATTTTAATCCCATTTTCCAGCACGTGGCCCATAGCCTTATATGCTATGGCGTTTCAAGTGCTCGTCTAAATAGTACTTAAATGTTGTGAGGATTCCTGCCTCTGCCACCCCTTCAGGCAGTGTTTTCCAGATTCCAACCACCCTCTGGTGAAAACATTTTTCCTCAAATCCCCTCTAAACCTCCTGGCCCTTACCTTAAATCTATGCCCCCTGGTTATTGACACCTCCGCTAAGGGAAAAAGTTTCTTCCCATCTAACTTATCAATGCCCCTCATAATTTTGCATACCTCAATCATGTCCCCCCCTCAGCCTTCTCTGCTCTAAGGAAAACAACCCTAGCCTATCCAGTCTCTCTTCATAGCTGAAATACTCCAGCCCAGGCAACACCCTGGTGAATCTCCTCTGCACCCTCTCCAGTGCAATCACATCCTTCTTATAGTGTGTCGACCAGAACTGTACACAGTACTCCAGCTGTGGCCTAACTAGCATTTTATACAGCTCCATCATAACCTCCCTGCTCTTATATTCTATGCTTTGGCTAATAAAGGCAAGTATCCCATATGCCTTCCTAACCACCTTATCTATCTGTGCTGCTGCCTTCAGTGATCTATGGACAAGTACACCAAGGTCCCTCTGACCCTCTGTACTTCCTAGGGTTATATCACCCATTGCATATTCCCTTGCCTTGTTAGTCCTCCCAAAATGCATCATCTCACACTTCTCAGGATTAAATTCCATTTGCCACTGCTCTGACCATCTTACCAGTCCATCTATATCATCCTGTAAACTAAGGCTTTCCTCCTCACTATTTACGACACCACCAATTTTCATGTCATCTGCGAGCTCACTGATCATCCCTCCAATATTCACATCTAAATCATTAATGTACATTACAAATAGCAAGGGTCCCAGCACCGATCCCTGAGGTACACCACTGGTCACCGGCTTGCAATCGCAAAAACAACCCTCAACCATCATCCCCTGCCTCCTGCACCTTGTTCACCGCTTTCCAATTGCAAGGCAAAGAAACTAGCACAAACAGGCTTTCTTAGGTTTGAAGAAGAAAAGTTGAAATTGATTAAACTTAAACTCCAATTCAGTTGATGGCTACTGATACACAACGTGCCCACGCTAGCATGCATACGTGATACACACATGCAAATAGAGTCAGAAAAGAGCAGAGGAAATAAAGTGGAAAAGTTTGAGGCAATATCTGAAGAATTTTTGTTATGGGTCTTCGATCTCACTGCAGAGTCCTTTGAAATTGTGTTCCTAAGTATATCATCAAACTCTGATCTGCTTAGTAATAGTTTGTAGGTAGGTCTTGCTCTACATTGTGGCCCAGTATTCTTCTTAAACCTTGTTCGCTGTAGGAGACTTTTCTCCCTTGGGGTTCATGTGTCTTCAGTGGATTCAGAGGCATGAGAAACAATGGGAACAGGCCGACAGGAGAGGCTGTGGCGAGCCAGCCAGGAAAGATCTTCTCAGTCCAGGAGCATTCTGCTTTCTGCCCAAATTGTTTGTGCAAATTCATAAAAACTCGGGTTGCCCAGCAGGTTAGTCATGTGACTAGCTGGTTTGACCATGTCCGTTTGTGTATTCGGCCATCTGAGCAGTCAACATGGAATGCGAGCTCCCCCATCTTCAGCATCTGGTGATCAAAAGTCCATTGTGGGTTGAAGGTATCAGGGAATGGTCCTTTGTCCTTTCCAAGCACTGTCTGTTAATATGCAAATGTCTTTCCAGTCATGGCTGATCTGTTTAACAAATCCTTTCTTCACTTCAGTAACGGTTAAAATCAATGTTCATGACAAAATTCGTGTGCCTCATTCTTGGTAGATGGGGGCCGAGCATGACAATCACCCATGCATTCCATATTTCTCTCACATGCACACACCATCGTATTTGCCTCTGTGCATTAATTTTAGCAAATTCCCATTTTTTTTTTTCTCTCAACCCTGTCACGTCTGTGCATGTCTCGCTCAGGCTCGCCATGTCTGTGCAAGTCTCTCACGCAGTTTCTTCTGTCTG
Source organism: Heterodontus francisci (assembly GCF_036365525.1). NCBI lineage: Eukaryota > Metazoa > Chordata > Chondrichthyes > Heterodontiformes > Heterodontidae > Heterodontus > Heterodontus francisci. The sequence goes on along the minus strand of NC_090379.1, from coordinate 90,226,078 downwards.
TCACTTGTGGCCGTGAGATGAAACTGTGGGATAATTGTTTCTGAATGTATCTGTTTGTGCCTCAACTAAAATAGCGAGTCGAGGCATTTTGAGCACACAGGTTAACATTTAACACACTATTATCCCACAATATAATTTCAATATAATTTCTGAAAGAGCCAAAATTTCTGGGGCTTAGCTAAGATACTTCACCATGGACAACATTCACTGGGTTCACAAAAGTAAACATGACTACTTGGTCAAAGGTATGGTGTATAAAGAACAATAGTCCAGCATAGGTTATCACATTAGATGGGAAAGGGTAGGGAGAAGAGAAGAAACAAACAGAAGATGGGCAAAAACACAAGTTGGGTATCTTGTGAGAGGTTGCATGTGCCAGGAAAGCTGTGGATTATTGTATCTCGCTGTTGTGCATTTTGATACTGATACATTAATTGATGAACAATTATTTTGAAATTAAGAAGGAATTTCTTATACAGACATAATTGGTCACATCACTAATTCATAAAAGATGTTAAATGCTTTGTCATCTTTTCACTCATTAACATCAACAACGAATGATACTGTTGATGCTTTCTGATGGAGGCTTGATGGAATCTGCAGTCATTATTGTTTAGGTTTTCATCAGTTTGGTGACTGTTCCACCAAATGGGGCAGGGTGAGTGCCACCACTGAGCCACAGCTGACCTCTTAAAAAGAACAAAGAATAGTACAGCACAGGAACAGGCCATTCGGCCCTCCAAGCCTGCGCCGATCTCGATGCCTGTCTAAACTAAAACCTTCTGCACTTCCGGGGACCGTATCCATCCTATTCATGTATTTGTCAAGATGCTTCTTAAACATTGCTATCGTACCTGCTTCCACCACCTCCCCCGACAGCAAGTTCCAGGCACTCACCACCCTCTGTGTAAAAAAACTTGCTTCGCACATCTCCTCTAAACTTTGCCCCTTGCACCTTAAACCTATGTCACTTAGTAACTGACTCTTCCACCCTGGGAAAAAGCTTCTGACTATCCACTCTGTCCATGCCACTCATAACTTTGTAAACCTCGATCCTGTCGCCCCTCCACCTCCATCGTTCCAGTGAAAACAATCCGAGTTTATCAAACCTCTCCTCATAGTTAATGCCCTCCAGACCAGGCAACATCCTGGTAAATCTCCTCTGTACCCTCTCCAAAGCCTCCACGTCCTTCTGGTAGTGTGGCGACCAGAATTGTACGCAATATTTTAAGTGTGGCCTAACTAAGGTTCTGTACAGCTGCAGCATGACTTGCCAATTTTTATACTCTGTGCCCCAACCGATAAAGGCAGGCATGCCGTATGCCTTCTTGACTACCTTATCCACCTGTGTTGCCACTTACAGTGACCTGCGGACCTGTACGCTCAGATCTCTCTGCCTGTCAATACTCCTAAGGGTTCTGCCATTTACTGTATACTTCCCACCTGTATTAGATCTTCCAAAATGCATTACCTCACATTTGTCTGGGTTAAACATCATCTGACATTTCTCCGCCCAAGTCTCCAACCGATCTATATCCTGCTGTATCCTCTGACAATCCTCATCACTATCCGCAACTCCACCAACCTTTGTATCGTCCGCAAACTTACCAATCAGACCAACTACATTTTCCTCCAAATCATTTATATATATGACAAACAACAAAGGTCCCAGCACTGATACCTGCCGAACACCACTAGTCACAGCCCTCCATTCAGAAAAGCACCCTTCCACTGCTACCCTCTGTCTTCGATGACCGAGCCAGTTCTGTATCCATCTTGCCAGCTCAACTCTGATCCCGTGTGACTTCATCTCTTGTGGCAGTCTGCCATGAGGGACCTTGTCAAAGGCTTTACTGAAGTCCATGTAGACAACATCCACTGCTCTTCCTTCATCAATCATCTTCGTCACTTCCTCAAAAAACTCAAATCAGGTTAGTGAGACACGACCTCCCCTTCACAAAACCATGCTGCCTCTCGCTAATAAGTTCATTTGTTTCCAAATGGGAGTAAATCCTGTCCCGAAGAATCCTCTCTAATAATTTCCCTACCACTGACGTAAGGCTCACCGGCCTATAATTTCCTGGATTATCCTTGCTACCCTTCTTCGACAAAGGAACAACATTGGCTATTCTCCAGTCCTCTGGGACCTCACCTGTAGCCAACGAGGATACAAAGATTTCAGTCAAGACCCCAGCAATTTCTTCCCTTGCCTCCCTCAGTATTCTGGGGTAGATCCCATCAGGCCCTGGGGACTTATCTACCTTCATGCTTTGCAAGACTCCCAACACCTCCTCCTTTTTGATAACGACATGACCCAGACTATCTACACTCCCTTCCCTAGACTCATCATCTACCAAGTCCTTCTCTTTGGTGAATGCTGATGCAAAGTACTCATTTAGTACCTCGCCCATTTCCTCTGGCTCCACACATAGATTCCCTCCTCTGTCCTTGAGTGGGCCAACCCTTTCCCTAGTTACCCTCTTGCTCTTTATATACGTATAAAAAACCTTTGGATTCTCCTTAATCCTGTTTGCCAATGACTTTTCATGACCCCTTTTAGCCCTCCTGACTCCTTCCTTAAGTTCTTCCTACTTTCTTTATATTCCTCAAGTGCTTCGTCTGTTCCCAGCCTTCTCGCCCTTACGAATGCTTCCTTTTTCTTTTTGACTAGGCTCACAATATCCCGTGTTATCCAAGCTTCCCGAAACTTGCCAAAATTATCCTTTGTCCTCACAGGAACATGCCGGTCCTGAATTCCAATCAGCTGACGTTTGAAAGACTCCCACATGTCAGATGTTGATTTACCCTCAAACAGCCGCCTCCAATCTAAATTCTTCAGTTCCTGCCTAATATTGTTATAATTAGCCTTCCCCCAATTTAGCACCTTCACCTGAGGACGACTCTTATCTTTATCCACAAGTACCTTAAAACTTATGGAATTATGGTCACTGTTCCCGAAATGCCCCCCTACTGAAACTTTGACCATTTGGCCGGGCTCATTCCCCAATACCAGGTCCAGTACGGCCCCTTCCCTAGTTGGACTATCTACATATTGTTTCAAGAAACTCTCCTGGAAGCTCCTTACAAATTCTGCCCCATCCAAGCCCCTAGCACTAAGTGAGTCCCAGTCAATATTGGGGAAGTTAAAATCACCCACCACTACAACCCTGTTACCTTTACATCTTTCCAAAATCTATCTACATATCTGCTCCTCTACCTCCCACTGGCAGTTGGGAGGCCTGTAGTAAACCCCCAACATCGTGACTGCACCCTTCCTATTCCTGAGCTCCACCCATTTTGCCTCGCTGCATGACCCCTGTGAGGTGTCCTCCCGCAGTACAGCTGTGATATTCTCCTTAACCAGTAATGCAACTCCCCCACCACTTTTACATCCCCCCCTATCCCGCCTGAAGCTTCTAAATCCTGGAACATTTAGCTGCCAATCCTGTCCTTCCCTCAACCAAGTCTCTGTAATAGCAACAACATCATAGTTCCAAGTACTCATCCCAGTTCATCTGCCTGACCTGTTATACTTCTCGCATTGAAACAAATGCACTTCAGACCACCAGTCCCGCTGTGCTCAGCAACATCTCCCTGCCTGCTTGTCCTCTTCGTCTTACTGGCCTTATTTACTAGTTCCCCCTCAGTTATTTCACCTGCTGTCCTACTGCTCTGGTTCCCACCTTCCTGCCACACTAGTTTAAACCCTCCCGAGTGACGCTAGCAAACCTCGCAGCCCGGATATTTGTGCCCCTCCAGTTTAGATACAACCCCTCTTGTACAGGTCCCACCTGTCCATGAAGAGATCCCAATGGTCCAGTTATCTGAAACCCTCCCTCCTACACCAGTTGTTCAGCCACGTGTTTAGCTGCACTATCTTCCTATTTCTAGCCTCACTGGCATGTGGCACAAGGAGTAATCCTGAGATTTTAACTTACTACCTAACTCCCTGAACTCCACCTGCAGGACCTTGTCACTCTTCCTGCCTATGTCGTTGGTACCGATGTGTACCACAACCTCTGGCTGTTCACCCTCCCCCTTCAGAATGCCCCTGTCCGTTCAGAGACATCCTTGACCCTGGCACCAGGGAGGCAACATACCATCCTGGAGTCTCCTTCATGTCCACAGAAGCGCCTATCTGTGCCCCTGACTGTAGAGTCCCCTATAACTATTGCTGTTCTGCGCTTTGTCCCTCCCTGCTGAACAACAGTTCCAGCCGTGTTGCCATTGCTGTGGCTGCTGCTGTTGTTTTCCCCTGATAGGCCATCCCCCCAACAATATCCAAAACGGTATACTTGTTAGAGAGGGGGATAGCCACAGGGGATTCCTGCACTGGCTGCCTGCCCTTTCTAGCGGTCACCCATTTATCTGCCTGCACCTTGGGTGTAACCACTTCTCTAAAACTCCTGTCTATGACGCTTTCTGCCACCTGCATGCTCCTAAGTGCATCCAGTTGTTGCTGCAACCGATCCATGCAGTCTGTGAGGAGCTACAATTGGGTACACTTCCTGCAGATGTAGTCCTCCGGAACGCTAGAAGCGTCACGGACCTCCCACATCTCACAGGTGAAGCACTTTACCCCTCTAACTGACATTTCTGGCACTAATTAATAAATAAATTAATTTAAAATAAATAAATACTTATTAAATCCTTACTAAATTATGTTACAATTAACTATGTGGTCCCTAGTGCTAGATTTCTACTATAAATATTCTTCTTCTGTTCTTCTTTGGCCTCCTTGTCTCGGCGCCTGGAGGTGGTCAGTGGTGTGTGGAGCAGTGCCTGGAGTGGCAATAAAGGCCAATTCTAGAGTGACAGACTCTTCCACAGGTGCTGCAGAAAAATTTGTTTGTCGGGACTCTTACACAGTTGGCTCTCCCCTTGTGCTTCTCTCTTTTTTCCTACCAACTGCTAAGTCTCTTCGACTCGCCACACTTTAGCCCCGCCTTAATGGTTGCCCGCCAGCTCTGGCGATCGCTGGCAACTGACTGCCACGACTTGTAATCAATGTCATAGGACTTGATGTCGCGGTTGCAGACGTCTTTAAAGCGGAGACATGGACGGCCAGTGGGTCTGATACCAGTGGCGAGCTCGCTGTACAGTGTGTCTTTGGGAATCCTGCCATCTTCCATGCGGCTCACGTGGCCAAGCCATCTCAAGCGCCGCTGACTCATTAGTGTGTATAAGCTGGTGATGTTGGCCGCCTCTTGGCTGACATATGTCGCTCTTGGCTGACATACGTTGTCCATGCCTCGCTGCCCTGGAGCAAGGTCCTGAGCACACAGGCTTGATACACTTGGACTTTTGTGTTCCATGTCAGTGTGCCATTTTCCCACACTCTCTTGGCCAGTTTGGACATAGCAGTGGAAGCCTTTCTCATGCGCTTGTTGATTTCTGCATCGAGAGACAGGTTACTGGTGATAGTTGAGCCTAGGTAGGTGAACTCTTGAACCACTTCCAGAGCGTGGTCGTGGATATTGATGGATGGAGCATTTCTGACCGCCTGTCCCATGATGTTCATTTTCTTGAGGCTGATGGTTAGGTCAAATTCGTTGCAGGCAGCCACAAACCTGTCGATGAGACTCTGCAGACACTCTTCAGTGTGAGATGTTAAAGCGGCATCGTCAGCAAAGAGGAGTTCCCTGATGAGGACTTTCCGTACTTTGGTCTTCGCTCTTAGACGGGCAAGGTTGAACAACCTGCCCCCTGATCTTGTGTGGAGGAAAATTCCTTCTTCTGAAGACTTGAACGCATGTGAGAGCAGCAGGGAGAAGAAAATCCCAAACAGTGTGGGTGCGAGAACACAGCCCTGTTTCACACCAGTCAGGACAGGAAAGGGGTCTGATGAGGTGCCGCTATGCTGAATTGTGCCTTTCATATTGTCATGGAATGAGGTGATGATATTTAGTAGCTTTGATGGACATCCAATCTTTTCTAGTAGTCTGAAGAGACCACGTCTGCTGATGAGGTCAAAGGCTTTGGTGAGATCAATGAAAGCAATGTAGAGGGGCATCTGTTGTTCGCGGCATTTCTCCTGTATCTGGCGAAGTGAGAACAGCATGTCAATGGTCGATCTCTCTGCACGAAAGCCACACTGTGCCTCAGGGTAGACGCGCTCGGCCAGCTTCTGGAGCCTGTTTAAAGTTAATCGAGCAAAGACTTTCCCCACTTTGCTGAGCAGGGAGATTCCACGGTAGTTGTTGCAGTCACTGCGGTCACCTTTGTTTTTATAGAGGGTGATGATATTGGCATCGCGCATGTCCTGAGGTACTGCTCCCTCGTCCCAGCACAGGCAATGCAGTTCATGTAGTGCTGAGAGTTTCGCAGGCTTAGCACTAACTAAATACTAAATACTAACTAAACTAATGTTAACTGACTACAATAATCTCCTCCCTCCGGTTTATTTATTTATTTTTATTTTTTTTATTTAGAGATACAGCACTGAAACAGGCCCTTCGGCCCACCGAGTCTGTGCCGACCATCAACCACCCATTTATACTAATCCTACACTAATCCCATATTCCTACCACATCCCCACCTGTCCCTATATTCCCCTACCACCTACCTATACTAGGGGCAATTTATAATGGCCAATTTACCTATCAACCTGCAAGTCTTTGGCATGTGGGAGGAAACCGGAGCACCCGGAGGAAACCCACGCAGACACAGGGAGAACTTGCAAACTCCACACAGGCAGTACCCAGAATTGAACCCGGGTCGCTGGAGCTGTGAGACTGCGGTGCTAACCACTGCGCCACTGTGCCGCCTCTACTGATTAATTAATTAGTTAATTAGGGTTTTAATCAATTTTTAGCAATGTTTTATTTTCAAATTCAGTACAGATTCCCTACCAGCCAATCAAGTTACAGCTTTCCTGTGACGTCACTTTTTCAGTTTTTTTAGTTTTTTTCATTTTTAAAGTTTTTCTTCAGTTTTTTTTTTACCAGAGGTAAGTTTTTTATACTAAGAAGGAAACGATTCTGCAATGAAAGGATCAAACAACCATGACAGTTGGTATGTAATTATTTCAGAATGTTCTTTTTACTTTGATCAACTTGTGCTAGTTTGTGCCATAGGTCAACTTAGGAACAATGCAGTAAACTTGGAAAGTGTCTCTCTATGTTGTAAAACTGACCTGAACTTGACATGTTGACTACTTAGAATGCAAGGTTGAAGCATAAAATATTTTCTTTATATATAACTGAAAAATAACTTATTGTTTTCTTTGCTCCTGTCTCATGGTTAGACTCTGTGCCCCATACATTTTTGTTTCTTGAAGCTGTTGTGTCGATGGTTGTTTTTGCTGTGTGTTTCAATAAGATGAATACATGTATGGAAACTATGAAAATATCTCACATGTTTCTTCGTTTTTTGATTGTTCTTCTTTGTCTTCCTGCTCCCGTTCTCTGCATTTCCTCAGTTATTTCTTGTTGATCTGATACTTCACAGCATGGCTCCTCGACAAATGGCAGCCAAGAATTTTGGTTCTTTCTGAAGTTTGCCATCCATTTAAAAAAGAAACACAAAAATACAAACCTGTTTTATTGTGAATCTGTTTTTGGGTTACAGTTCATGAACAGTACTGGGATTGCCATGGGAATAGAAGTGATGTCTCCTTGGCTGTTGGTCTGAATTGTCAACTTATTTTTGTAATTATTCATTTTTGGAATATGCATATGGCTGTCATTTATTGCTTATCCCTATTTGTCGTGAGATTGTGGTGGTGGACTGCCTTCTTGAGCTGCTGCAGTGAAGATAGCAGATTTTGATACAACTTCAGAGGGTACTAAAGAGTCAAACACATTGCTGTGGGATTGGATTCACGTATATGCCAGACTGGATAAGGACAGCAGGTTTCCTTCCCTGAAATACATTTATGAACCAGTTTGGTTTTTACAACAAGCTGACAGGTTCATGGCTACTTTTACTGATATTTTGCAAAGTTTAAAAAAAAATTGAATTCACATTTTTAAACTGCCATGGTAGGATGTGAACTCATTTTCTATGGATTATTAGCCCGAGTCTCTGGATTATTAGTGAAGTAACATAACTGCTATGCTCCCATTCCCATGAAGTGAATCTGAGAACATGAAATGAGCTGCATGGGTAAAACAACAGCTATTTGATTTGTCTTCATCAAATTCATATCCTCTCAGGAAAGAGAAGTATTGCACCCCCCCCCCCCCCCCCAACTTTCTTGCATTTCTTTCTTATTGAATAACTATCATTTTTCACCATTGGACATCATGAGGTTGTCTACTGCCTATTAATTTTCTTGAACCAAAATATATCCTGTTACACCACAAGGAGGGACATATCCAGGCTGATATGCATGACTGGGAAGGGAAAGGGAGGAGAGAAATTGTCTCAAGTAAGGTATTAGTTGAGTGTTTCCTAATTGACTGCCACTGGAGATTTGATTACTTTCAGATTGTTCATCAGAATTCATCCAAAGGTCATACTGTAACAACAGCCCTGGGGCAAAAACATTTTATTCTTTTTCTCCTTCAAGGTTATCATGATTTGGTGGAGGTTGGGGGGTTTGCGGGGAGAACAGTACTTCAGACAAGAAAGAAGCTGCCAGCCCAAGTGTGCTGTCCAGGGAGATGGTCGAGATTATCTTCAGAAAAATAAAATTAAATTTAATGTACAATAAAGGCTCCATCTAATGTTCTGGAAGCTGGGTTGTGCTATGCTGTGGAAAAAAATCGAACTTAAAAGCAAAATACTGCAGATGCTGGAAATCTGAAAAAAAAACAGGAAGAGGTTCTGAACAGTTTATACCTGAAACATCAACTGATTTGTGTCCTCTCGGCAGATGCTGGTTGTCTAGCGGTGTGGCTCCAGTATTTTGGTTCTTGTTTAAGACATTCTCTTGTTTATCTCATTGGGCAGCATAATACCTTGCCTCCTGGGAAGATTAATCCAATTGCAGCCACCTTCTGCAGGTTGTGCAAAAGCTTCCATTGAAAGTTGACTGACAGTACAATTCTAGGGTGCAGCTGAAGAACACGAGCTTTGCTCGGTTTGATGTCCTCCTTCCCAGCATGCATTGCAGGAAAGAGCAGTGCTTCATTTCTTCCTTTTCACTAAATAGTGGAAATGTTCAATGCTAACAGCTGCATTTCTGCAGAATGTACGTGCATTTGCTTACCAGAAATTCGGTTTGCAAACATTGAATTGTAATATTTATAATATTGGGAGTTTGGAAATACATTATTGTCCAAACAGCCTGTGACTTTAACAGCCAAAGGACATTATCACTGTTTTTTAATATGCAGCATCTAGAACATCTGAAATATCACTGGAAGGAATAAGCTTTTGTGAACTTGTTTTAATTGAGCTGTGTTGACATGCATTGTCATACATAGTTAAGGGAATATAACATTTTGGAAGAGTTTGCCCTTCATTATATCATTAAGGAACAGCAATGTGCAAATTGAAGCATTGAGCAGTTCACGAGATCAACTCTGTTTCCACTTCCTCGTTTGTGGTTAGCTGCAACCAGACAGTGGTGATGACAGCAGATCTTCTTTCTGGTTCTTTGATCAGAGGAAAAAGACAGATGGCCTAACACAGCTCCAGGGACAATGCATAAATTAGTTTTTTATTGCGTGTCCCTTTTCCTTTCTGAACCAGATTTATTGTGCAGTCTGCCCCACTCCAAGGAAATTTAGCTTAACATAACCTAAATTGTAATTTCTGCTAAGAAAGGTCACTTGGATCTGAGCAATGCTGCATCAAATTTCAAAGTACTTTGCAGGCCATGCATTACTTTGGAATGCAGTGACAGTTACGATGCAGCTAAATGTGGCAGACATTTTACACAAAGCAAGATCCCACAAATACCAGTGAGCTGACTGACCAGTCAATCTGTTTTTGTTGGTGTCGGTTGAATGTTTTGGACGTGGAGAACTGCTGCTCACCCAGTAGGTGGGTTCTTCAATGTCCACCTGAATCATTGGACCAAGCAGATGAGGTCTTGGTTGATAGAAACAATATTAGCCTGGTCTGTCAGTCTAAATTATGAGCTGAATTTTACAGACTCCTCGACGTCGGGGGCCATGGTGTCGTGGGCGGGGTGCGGCGGGGGAGCTGGAAAATGGCTCCGGCAAAGGCCCGATATTGCTGGCGGCAGCAAGGCCTTGTGGCAGCCCCCCACCGCTCAGCGACGGGAGTCAAATTTAAATATGTAAAATAATTTAAATAAATGGATAAATTACCTTCCCTCTCCTGCCATCTGTACCAGAGCGATATTGGAGCCAGTGGCCGGCATTCCCGCACCTTCAGATCACCGTCTGGGGATCTGAGGTGGAACACTGGTGGGGAGGGGAGAGCAGGTAAGTTTTTCAGTGTGGGAATGGGAGGGGGGGTGGGGGCGCAATGTCAGTCATTTCATTGGTGTAGGGGATGGTGGGAAGGAGTAAAGTTTAAAGTTTCTGAACTTTGGGGGCTGAAACATTGGGTGCACAAGGTAAGTGTTTTGTTGGGGAGAGGGCAGGTAATTAATCCTATGGTTATTGGTGGGGGGCTGGTGGGGGAGAGTGTCAGGGTCAATTTGTGTAATCTTTTAAAATCACTATCCCTTTAAATAGTTAAATTGAAATGGAGGGCTTGGAGCACTTTTACAAATGGTGTCAGCGCCTGTCCAAAGGCGGCTGACACCATTGCCAGGGACGGACTACACGTGCCCTCCACGTCATCGGGGTGGGTGGTCCGCCCTGGCTATTTAAATGAGCTGCCACGTTTAATATTGCGGCGGATCTGTGATGTGCGGCCTGCGCGGGTGGACCGCCATTGTTTACGTCCCCCGCCGTAGTATAAATTTCAGCCCTGTATGTTCAAATCCTAGAGTTAGGCTCAAACCCACAACCTTCTAACTCGGAGGCAAGAGTGCTACCAATGGAATCACACTGACACTATTAAATCCTTGTTACATTGTATGATAAATAATAGATATTTGTGGAACCTTTGTGATATGTTTTTAAACATGGGATTGAAATCTCGTCTAGTGCAGGTAGTACCAGATAATGCTATTTGTATTGATTTTGCTGATTTAGTTATTTCTAACCCTGGTTTGCATTTGGAAGAACTCAAACTCTTTGTAAAATAGTTCCTAGACATGAGACTGATATTTTACTTTGACTCAAGGCACAAAAATCTGTCCTGCAAATTCCCAGTGCCAACAGGAAATGCAGTAGGAGAGAGAGGGAAATAATGGGAGGCGATGAGAAAATGCAGATACGAGCCTAACTTTGGATCTGTGACTCTTTGCAATGCACCACACACTTCATTCACCTAATATTATATCTTTTCGAAGTATAGACCATCTCCATCTAATCATCTTGAATCCAGTTGTGGTTCCCGCTTCTGGGCCATAACGGTGTGGGAGTAAGTTCCACTCCAGAGACTTGAGCACACAACCTACACTGACACTACTGAGGGAGTGCTGCAGCATTGGAGGTGCTATCTTTTGGATGAAATGTTAAAGCAAGTCTCCATCTTCCCCCTCAGGTGGATGTAAAAGATCCCATGGAATTATTTCTAAGAAGAGCAGGGGAATTCTCCCTGGTGATTTGATCAATATTTATCCATCAACGAACAATACTAAAGCAAATTATCTGGTCATTATCAAATTGCTGTTTGTGGGATCTTGCTGTGCACAAATTGGCTGCTGCATTTCCTACATTACAATGGTGACTACATTTCAAAAATACTTCACCGGCTGTAAAGCGCTTCCAGATGTCCTGAGGTCGTGAAAGCTGCTATATAAAGATAAGTCTTTCTTTGTGCTGGGACAGAGAACAATAGGGATCAATTTGGGCTTGAAATACGGGCACCATGTGGCCTCCGGACTCTCGAGGCCCCAAATTTACATCTCAAACTTGGAGCATGTACTTGGTGCTGCCTCCGACCATAACGCCTGCTGCATGATGGATGTGGTTTGTGCAGGGGGAGTCCTGAATTTACCCCTCAATGAGTGTTAATGCTCTAGTTTTACTAGCTCAGAATCACCATCCATCTCAATAACACCCAAACGAAACACTAGAATTCCACAGTAAGTTGCACAACACAGGGACATAAACGAATTTCGTCAGACAACATTTTGCCCACAAGGCACTGCATGAAGGAGGAGGATTGAGATCCTCCTGTTACTGGAGAAAATGGAACATCGCAATCTATATTGTTCCATCACAGCAAAATATTCATTAAAGCATTTGATTGAGGAGTTGGTCATATGTCATTCTCTAATATGTAAGATGTGGATGGTCTGGTCAGGTATTAATGGTTTTTAATTCTCTCTTTAGAGTAAGAAACCAATTATTAATTCAGAAAATTGAACAGAGAAATATCTCAAATTTTGTCAAACTGCCTCCATTCTGAACCATATATTGAGAGGGGCACTGACTTCATGAAAAATTGTTTGGCAAACCTTTTTATTTGGAAAAAGACAAGAGCCAAAAGAGCTGGGCAGCATTTTCATTGCAATTGTAACACATGGAAATAACTTAGAGGTGCTACCATCATTCAATTTATGCCATCGTGGTTTGCAAAAGTTTTCCCATGAAAGCAGAGCTTTTTTAGTGGCTATTGGGAGTGACTCAACAGAATGTGTCCTGAAACTGGGTTTTTGAACTTCATTGGTTCTTCAACTCTTAATAGAAGCTGTGCAGTATTCTCAGTGGCCTGAGAAAGCTACAATACACTGAAATGCACTATTTTGATGGAAAAATGTTCCATTTTAAATGGATCATTTTGGGACTTTGGGTAGACTTCAGTCTCCCAGTCACCAGTACAGATCAAGCTAAATAAATGAAAATGCTTAGTTGATTCAGCAGCTGTTAAATATTAGAAATCTAGGAGATTTAACAGTGTTGGGATGAACAAAACCTTTTATTTTGGTTGGAACAAAAATACGAAATTCTGAAATAATACAGCAAATGAATTGGGACCCGTTGTGTATTTCCAGCACTTAGCATTTATTTCCTCCTTACTGATGCTGGCCATCACACTTGAAAATCGAAGGGCATGGGTGGTCCCTGCAATGACTTTAGCCCCAAGTTGGGGGTGTAGTGGTGAACCAGAGGAGCTTTAAGTGAGTTTGATGTGTAATGGATTGCATTATGTTGATATGGCCTCCACTAGCCCTCCCATCTACCACTCCTGTTTCTGTCCCATTGGAGCATTCTATTAGTTTCCAGGGAAGATATGTGTGACGTTGTACCTTTTACCACAGGAGCCCAGATTCTTTTTCAGTAAACAAAACTCCACATGTGTCACAGTCTGTTTTGGGAACACTTTTTTTTTCCCGTTTTACTTCCGCCCACAATGTTTTTCTCCATCCTAGCCAATAAAACAGCTCTGCAGCATGAATGTCACAGTTGAATTTAATATATGGATGCCGACACTTCAAATACTATGAAACATAAAGTGCACACAGGAATGAATTGATTCAGGTGGAATATTTCACAGTCTCTACACACAGGCCACACTTCTTCAGAAGATTGTCAACTTTGCAAATTTCATGAAATTTAACAAGTTAGTTCATCACTTCAGTACTTAACTATTAACTATTTAATCGCACCCAATTTAAATGCTATTTTGCGGTGTTCTTTCAAGGTGCTCTTAATTGCTGTTTTCAGAAGGGCACAGCGTTTTTCTAAATAAATGAGCTATTTGTTCTGTAGCTCACTTGCCATTTATTCTGCTTGGTTTGAGATAAATACTGACACCCTAATTGGATAAATACTTGAAGGAGAGAAAATGACAGGATTATGGGGAAAGACGAGAGTTGGTTTAATTGGATAGTTCTACCAAAGGACTGGCACAGGCATGATGGGCCAAATGATCTCCTTTTGTGCTGTATGATTCTATGAATTTCCTGTTCTGCACTGGCGGACCAAGCTTTGGCACTTAGACCAGGTTGGATGAAACTGATCTCTAAAAAACCCACAAAATCTTGCTGCTTGGCAGCTGTTTGGAGGAGATGAAGACTATGATCTTGTAAGAAATCGTGTGATAGGCATGGAAAGGTTGGTTTGAGGTTCTCAGCTGATGGGCTTTCTGGTTGTAAGATTGAATCAGCTCCTTAGTTTTAGTGACCTGTTGGACCCCATCCCTTGTAAGCTCAGTAGATAGTGTCCAGATTTTCAGATTATCACCTAACAGATTTGAGATACTTTTGTATCCTGTTCGCAATGCCACCTGGCTTTGTTTGTTGATGTTGATTACACTCAGACACAGAAGCCTCAATTTTTAAATGCTTGCACCTAATGTAAAATGGGGTGGGGTTGGGGAGATAGGGTGTGAAATATGAGCAACATGGCACACATTGACCTCATGCCATTGTGGGGTGAGTAACCTGATTTTAAATCACTGAAAATGACTTTGGAAAACTACACTGAGCCATTTATTAATTTCATTGGTTTACATTATTCATCTTAAAATAAATACTTTTAACATAAAGAAAATTGGGGAGTCACTACCGGTGTCCTGCTGACATTCTTCACTCAAGCGACACTATCAGAACACGATTATCTGCTTATTCATTCATTTGCTTTTTGAGAGATTCTGCTGTGCTTATTTGCCATGACCTCTATCACCCAGAAGAACAAGGGCAGCAGACGCATGGGAACGCCAGCACCTGCAAGTTCTCCTCCAAGCCACGCACCATCCTGACTTGGAACTATATCGCCGTTCCTTCACTGTCACTGGATCAAAATCCTGGAACTCCCTTCCTAACAGCACTGTAGGTGTACCTACCCACATGGACTGCAGTGGTTCAAGAAGGTGGCTCACCACCACCTTCTCAAGGACAATTAGGGATGGGCAACAAATGCTGGCCTTATCAGCAATGCCCACAACCCATGAAAAAATAAAGAAAAACAATGGTCACTACACTAAAATATTGATTCACAAAGCATTTTGGGATGTCTGGAAGATCTGATAAGGTGCTGAAAATGCAAGTTATTTCTGATTTTTGTGTTGAGGGAAAAATATTTTTTATAATGCCAGATATCTGCAAATTTGATGTTACTTGCTTATATTATTTTAGCTAAATCTCAGTGCTCATACAACATCCAGTGCTGTCCCCTCCTCCCACAACATCTTTCAAAATTAAAAGGCAGTCTAGATTTGTTTTTTAAAGAGCAGCATGGCTGACGGAGGTTAATGGGGATGAGTCTTTTAAAATTCTATTTGAGAGTCCTGCTCAGCTTTACTGTCATTATCTGAAACATCATTGAATTATTTGGTTGAATTAGGACAGCCCTCTCTCTGGTTTTTGGATTGGATGGTTTGTATTTGAGTGGGTTGCCCAAGATGGTAACAGGAAACCAAAACTGATTTTTAAAATCTATGTCTCATTTTTGCCAATTAACTCCAGAAACAATAGTTTTTCAGATTAGCCTGATGTTTTGCTTTGCTGCTGAGCGGCAAAGCCAATAAGTTTGAAGCCCACACCCCATCCGTCGCCTAACCTGCTATTGTCTGGATTTTGACTTGGCAACCCCAATTTCATGTAGCTTGCTGGTCACCAGCTGTGACACTTCCCTGTGCTTCAGGAAGAGTTTGATGTTCCTGGAGAGAATGAGAAGTGTCATGTTTGTACCATTCTGTTACTGCATTAAATATGAGTTCATGTTGTGGTTCGACTGTTTAAGAAGAAAATTGTCTGACTGAAATGAAATGGATGCAAATCACACCTAATAATTTTATCAAAGGCAGCTATGCAATTTTGAAGATATATAAAGTTGCCTGTTTTCATGTAGCAATTTGATATGCAATTTGAGGCTTTGAGGCACCCAGATGAATTGGAATTCAAGTTTCCATTCAGATTTAAATGAACAAGATTTCATAATTACTTTTGCTATACTCATAAGGGAAAGTTAGCATGTCTAATTTTAATGCTCAAGCCTTTGTGTAGAGAGAAGACTTGGCTCTGTGATTTAACACAGTTAACAGTGGATGTGTTGATGGCTGTAGCAGAGCAAGTGAGGGTTAGTTTAAAATCAAAAGTAAAAAGGCAGAAATTGTTGAAGTGTTGGCTCAGCATTTTAACCTTGAGGAAGTAAAGGGTGATCACTGTAGCTTTCCGATTGAGTTACCTAGAATTCAGTTACAAATGAGCTGACTGGAAAAAGACCATTTCAACTTGCACTGAGAAAGTGTGAATTTGGGGAGAAAGAAAAAGAAAGAGCAGCCCGGACATTTGCACTGAACAAAGAAAATCAAGTTAGATTTCATGAACAGTTTGAAGATGAATTTGATCTAACTCCTGATTTTGATTTGGCAAGAAATATTCGCTTAGTGCCTAAATTCAGTGAGGAAGGAATTGAAATGTACTTTGTGTCCTTTGAAAAATTGCTACTAAGTTGCAAGGGCCGAACGAAAGTTAGACATTTTATTGCAAGGTATGTAAGTGGGAAAAGTGTTAGAGGTATATTCAACACTTTCGGAAGAACAATTACTTGATTATGAAGTAGTTAAACTGCAGTTCTCAATGCTTATGAGTTGGTGCCGGAGGTTTCCAGGCAAAAATTCAGGAATTTTTAAAAATGGGTCAGACATTTAAGGAATTTGCGAAAAAGAAATATTTGATCACAGGTATCTGTCCATGAAGATTGAACAAGACTTTGAAAGCCTTAAGGATGTAATCCTAATGGAAGAATTTAAAAATAGTATCCCTTCAGGAATAAGGTCCCACCTGGAAGAACATAAAGTTGTAAAATAAGGAATGCTGCAGAAATAGCAGATGGTTATGAATTGACCCACAAAAGCAATTGTTACAGGCCCCAATTTGGAAATTTTGAAAGAAGTTGGAAAGATAACTATGGTATTCACTTCCTTATTTTTAGGGGGGAGATGTTATGAACGCTGGACTTTTTAACCTGATTATGTTTGTAAAAATTGTTAATTTTAAAAGTTTTACAGGTCCACAACTTTTTTTTTGAAAAACAGAGACTGCAGGAATAACACCTGAAGAACAATGGATTTTGCCCTCCCAGACTTTTAGGTCGTAAAACATGGTGTCAATGATTCTGAAGATGCAAATGTATCAGGCAGCTGCTAACACCTGGGGACAATGGAAGGCCCAAGTGACTTTGTGAAACCAGACTTCTGGACTTTGCATATTGGAACAGCACAAGAAGCTGTGTACTTCTAGATAAATATAACAGATTTTCTGGAGGCAGACAGGCTCTAAGAGAAGAAACCAGCAGTTGTGGCCTCGAGAGAGAGAGGGAACATCTTCTCTCAGAAGTCTGAGACAGTGAAAGGCTGCAAAGACCTACGCCTGTTTTGAAAGTTGAAGCTTGCAGAGAGGTAGAATGCCAGCAGGATCATAGATGTGCATGTTGGAAGTGCTCAGAGAAGTGAGTGAAGAGGTCATTGATGTTTGGAAAGGTCTGGGTTATCCAATCCGTTGCTACTGAGAAAAGTTTGGTACTTCTAACAGCAAAGGATTTTGCCATCAAAAAGTACTGCGTAACTTATAAGTGTGGTGTGAGGTTTTCAAGTATTTTAATAAGTAAATACCTTTCTTTGTAAGCTGGAGTATCAGCTACGTACAAAGTACTATTTGGTAAATGGGGATTTCTTTTAGTTTAGTTGCTATAATAAAAGCCTTAAAATGTGAAATCTGGTGTAATTCTTCAAATCAGTTTGCAGTTCATTATCTCATATTTTTCACATTGATTTCACTGAGATGCTCCTCTACCTCCCGCCTACTGTTGGGAGGCCTTTTTAGTTTAGAGATACAGCACTGAAACAGGCCCTTCGGCCCACCGAGTCTGTGCCGACCATCAACCACCCATTTATGCTAATCCTACACTAATCCCATATTCCTACCACATCCCCACCTGTCCCTATATTTCCCTACCACCTACCTATACTAGGGGCAATTTATAATGGCCAATTAACCTACCAACCTGCAAGTCTTTTGGCTTGTGGGAGGAAACCGGAGCACCCGGAGAAAACCCACGCAGACACAGGGAGAACTTGCAAACTCCACACAAGCAGTCCCCAGGATTGAACCCGGGTCGCTGGAGCTGTGAGGCTGCAGTGCTAACCACTGCGCCACTGTGCCTGTAGTAAACCCCCAACATCGTGACTGCACCCTTCCTATTGCTGAGCTCCACCCATATTGCCTCGCTGCATGACCCCTCCGAGCTGTCCTCCCGCAGTACAGCTGTGATATTCTCCTTAACCAGTAATGCAACTCCCCCACCCCTTTTACATCCCCCTCTATCCCGCCTGAAGCTTCTAAAGCCTGGAACATTTAGCTGCCAATCCTGCCCTTCTCTCAACCAAGTCTCTGTAATAGCAACAACATCATATTTCCAAGTACTAATCCAAGCTCTAAGTTCATCTGCCTTACCTGTTATACTTCTCGCATTGAAACACATATGTAGACAGATTTTGGAAAGATGTAAAGGTAACAGGGTTGTAGTGGTGGGTGATTTTAACTTCCCCAATATTGACTGGGACTCACTTAGTGCTAGGGGCTTGGATGGGGCAGAAATTGTGAGGAGCATCCAGGAGGGCTTCTTGAAACAGTATGTAGATATTCAAACTGGGGATGGGGCCATTCTGGACCTGGTATTGGGGAATGAGCCCGGCCAGGTGGTAGAAGTTATGGTGGGGGAGCATTTCGGGAGCAGTGACCATAATTCCATAAGTTTTAAGGTACTTGTGGATAAGGATAAGAGTAGTCCTCGGGTGAAGGTGCTAAATTGGGGGAAGGCTAATTATAACAATATTAGGCAGGAACTGAAGAATTTAGATTGGGGGCGGCTGTTTGAGGGTAAATCAACATCTGACATGTGGGAGTCTTTCAAACGTCAGCTGATTAGAATCCAGGACCAGCATGTTCCTGTGAGGAAGAAAGACAAGTTTGGCAAGTTTCGGGAAGCTTGGATAACACGGGATATTGTGAGCCTAGTCAAAAAGAAAAAGGAAGCATTTGTAAGGGCTGGAAGGCTAGGAACAGATGAAGCACTTGAGGAATATAAAGACAGTAGGAAGGAACCTAAGCAAGGAATTAGGAGGGCTAAAAGGGGTCATGAAAAGTCATTGGCAAACAGAATTAAAGAAAATCCCAAGGCTTTTTATACATATATAAAGAGCAAGAGGGTAACCAGGGAAAGGGTTGGCCCACTCAAGGACAGAGATGGGAATCTATGCGTGGAGCCAGAGGAAATGGGCGAGGTGCTAAATGTGTACTTTGCATCAGTATTCACCAAATAGAAGGACTTGGTGGATGATGAGCCGAGGGAAGGGAGTGCAGATGGTCTCAGTCATCTCATTATCAAAAAGGAGGAGGTGTTGGGTGTCTTGCAAAGCATTAAGGTAGATAGGTCCCCAGGGCCTGATGGGATCTACCCTAGAATACTAAGGGAGGCAAGGGAAGAAATTGCTGGGGCCTTGACAGAAATCTTTGCATCCTCATTGGCTACAGGTGAGATTCCAGAGGACTGGAGAATAGCCAATGTTGTTCCTTTGTTTAAGAAGGGTGGCAAGGATAATCCAGGAAATTATAGGCCGGTGAGCCTTACGTCAGTGGTAGGGAAACTATTAGAGAGGATTCTTCAGGACAGGATTTACTCCTATTTGGAAACAAACGAACTTATTAGCGAGAGACAGCATGGTTTTGTGAAGTGAAGGTCGTGTCTTACTAATTTGATTGAGTTTTTTGAGGAAGTGACGAAGATGATTGATGAAGGAACGGCAGTGGATGTTATATCTATATGGACTTTAGTAAAGCCTTTGACAAGGTCCCGCATGGCAGACTGGTATAAAAGGTGAAGTCACACGGGATCAGAGGTGAGCTGGCAAGATGCATACAGAACTGGCTCGGTCATAGAAGACAGAGGGTATCAGTGGACTGGTGTTTTTCTGAATGGAGGGATGTGACTAGTGGTGTTCTGCAGGGATCAGTGCTGGGACCTTTGCTCTTTGTAGTATATATAAATGATTTGGAGGAAAATGTATCTGGTCTGATTAGTAAGTTTGCGGACAACACAAAGGTTGGTGGAGTTGCGGATAATGATGAGGATTGTCAGAGGATACAGCAGGATATAGATCGTTGGAGACTTGGGCGGAGAAATGGCAGATGGATTTTAATCCGGACAAATGTGAGGTAATGCATTTTGGAAGGTCTAATGCAGGTGGGAGGTATACAGTAAATGGCAGAACCCTTAGGAGTATTGACAGGCATCGAGATCTGGGCGTACAGGTCCAAAGGTCACTGACAGTGGCAATGCAGGTGGATAAGGTAGTCAAGAAGGCATACGGCATGCTTGCCTTCATCGGTCGGGGCATAGAGTATAAAAATTGGCAAGTCATGTTGCAGCTGTACAGAACCTTAGTTTGGCCACACTTAGAATATTGCGTGCAATTCTAGTCGCCACACTACCAGAAGGACGTGGAGGCTTTGGAGAGGGTACAGAGGAGGTTTACCAGGATGTTGCCTGGTCTGGAGGGCATTAGCTATGAGGAGAGGTTGGAAAAACTCGGATTGTTTTCACTGGAACGACAGAGGTGGAGGGGCGACATGATAGGTTTACAAAGTTATGAGCGGCATGGACAGAGTGGATAGTCAGAAGCTTTTTCCCAGGGTGGAAGAGTCAGTTACTGGGGGAGAGAGGTTTAAGGTACGAGGGGCAAAGTTTAGAGGGGATGTGCGAGGCAAGTTTTTTTACACAGAGGGTGGTGAGTGCCTGGAACTTGCTGCCAGGGGAGGTGGTGGAAGCAAGTACGATAGCGGCGTTTAAGAGACATCTTGACAAATATATGAATAGGGAGGGAATAGAGGGATATGGGCCCCGGAAGTGCAGAAGGTGTTAGTTTCGGTAGGCATCAAGATCGGCGCAGGCTTGGAGGGCCGAATGGCCTGTTCCTGTGCTGTACTGTTCTTTGTTCTTTGAGATCGTAACAAGATGAAGATACTAATGTAGAGCATTCAGAATTCAGGAAACATTGAGTTAAACATAATTAAAAGAGTAACAATTTCGCATTCATCATTTTTAACTATCATTTAGTGGAAGTGTTTGTGATGTCTTAAAGGTGCTGAGTAGGTTCCAAAATGCCATTGCAAAATTCATTGAAAATCTTTGACAGACTATCCATGGGAAAAAGAAGAACCCTCACTTTGCTCTCTCTCGCATCTACTTCCTCTCTTTGCTTATCTAGATACCCCACGGTCTCGAAACTCTGCTTAACCTGAATACTGCACTTGGTCTTGAATTCCCATGTGCAACACCACAGGAAATTGACGAGTGCAAAAGCAAATTCTTTGTTGAACTGTGAGTAGAGGGAAATAAGATTACACCAAAACAGAGGGAAATGAAATGTGTCCAAGTGGAACCTGAGGATGAAATTAAATGACAGGGACAGCTAGATGGATGGAATGATAATTTTTCTCATTTTACATTCTTAAACCTTGGGTACTTATTGCCTCTTTTTCCTCCTCCTCCTCCCCTTCTGTCCTCAGTTTCCTCAGACTGTGTACTGATCCTTGACAACATCCTCTCAGGCTTCACATTGTATGCCCATCCCTCTGGAGTTCCAGCAGTAGCATCCAGTTGCATTGAGCTGGTGCAACCAGACAAGCCTTGCTTCTACTTTTCAGTAAGAAGTTACTAACCAGCAACAAAACCCATGTATAATTTTCTTAAGGTAAACATGTTAAATCTTAATCCTTCAACTGAGATTGAACTAATCTACTGAAAAATTTGAAATTTCTGATTGAAATACGACACACTAATGCAAAGTGAAGCATATTGAGTCATATCTAACACTAAATGCAGCACCATATACATATTTGTGTTTTTATATGGGTTAAATTTGGTTGCTGAAGGGAAAATTATTCCACGTAGGATTTCTTGTTTTTTTATTAATATAAGGAAAAATATAAAATGTGAAATGAAGTGCATATAAAACATTTATTTTTCAGATATGGCCCCCCTTTCAAATACAGTAACATCATTAGCAAGCTAGCTTCTTAGATTCCACGTAAATGTTTTGTTTGCCACTTTAGTCACTGAACTAGCAGCAGAGTCCATTGCTTCAAGCTCGCATTACTTGTCTTTATGCGGCCAATGTCAATTAACATGGAAGAGTAGAAATTTCAATTGGTCCTCTTGTTCTTTCAAAGAGTTGTGCAATTGATTTCCCCTTCTTCCCCCTGCCCCTTGCCTAAAATTATCCACACACTCACTAACCCACCCTGCTACTCACTATCCCTAGCCTCTCGTTTTTAGATGTCCAAGCCAGAATTTAAAATTCTATTGTAATACTTGAACTACTGCATCCATATTCACTAAAATGTTCTTTTAAACTTCATTGAAACCAGTGATTGCAAAAGTCCCTTAATTTTATTTACGTCCTCTTACTTGTATTATGAATGTTGAGATTAACTGACCTACTCTGTCCTCCTCTCTTGCATTGCGGTTCACAGTGGTTCATACAGGGCTCACTTTTTCAGTGCTTGCTTGTATTGTTACCATGTTGGTTAAAGCAAAACTCCCTGCGTACATGCTCAAAAAGCCTGTGTGCATGGAGCACTGTTCACTGCCTTCTGCAGCCACTGAACTTCTTTACATTGCTACCTGAAGGTGTGGATTAGTGATAAATAACTCAGATTTAAAATTCTGATCCTTGTTTTCAAATCTCTCCCCCCATGCCTGGTTATTCTCGAACTCTGTAATCTCCTCTAGCCCTACAACCTTGTGAGATATCTGTGCTCCTCCAATTTAAGCTTCAAGTGCTTTCCCTATTTTAATCGCTCCACCATTGGTGGCTATGCCTACAGCTGCCTGGGTCCTGAGCTCTAAAAATCCCTCCTTGAACCCCTCTGCCTCTCTCTTCTTTTAAGATACTTCTTAAAACCTGCCTTTTTGACCAAGCATTTTGGTCACAATCTCGAATATCTCCTTATGTGGCTTGGTCAAATTCTGTTTGATAATTGCTCATGTGAAGCATCTTGGAACATTATATCACATTAAATGCAGTATATAAATGCAAGTTGTTGTTGAACTGAGGCACGATATTCTTTACAAGATGTGTGTTGTGTATTGCACTGGGTAAAGCTAACCATGTGGACTCATAGCTAGCAGCCATTATTGAACAAACTTTGTTAACACCTCCCCAACAGAGAGGGCAGCAGAGAGGGAAGTATATCAGATTGCTCAGCTATTACATATACTGCAACGTGGAACTTGGATTAAAGCAGAGGCAGTTATCCCCTGTGATTCCATGTGGTGGGCACAGACTACTGCTTTTGAGTGTGTTTGGCTTTCCTGCAAGATTCTTAAAGCATGTGACTGGCATGATTGACTCGTGTCTTAAAAATTTCTTGCACCTAAGGTTTGCTCAAACATTGAGGGCTCTGGATATTGAGCCTGCCTGATGTGAGTCCTTTATTTTTCTATGGTCATGCCCCCTGCCTAGCAGTTTTTGTCTGATGCAAGATGAAGCGAAAAATGGAAAATTTGCAAATGTCAAAACTGGTCCTGAACGACGAGCATGAGAATCTAAACATGGGATATTTTTTCTGTCAGCCAGTTCACCTCACCCGTATGGGCAAAATGCTAAATGGAAAATATGAACACTTGCCAGCTTCCAGAAACCTAATCTAGCAGTAACCTTCTGTGGAAATATGTATCTTCAATTTGATGAGCCACATGGGAAAAGAAAGGTTTATGCATCAGAAAATGTATTGATTAGCTTTAATCAACACTGGGCTATATATCTACAGCAGGTACTGGTTCCTGTGTCTATTGAAGTTACGACTGTGTACTTATGTTTTGACTTTTTCAGTTAACGTGTGAGCTTTGCAGTCACATTGGTTCATTGTGGAGTAATGATTTGAATCCACGATTGATTCTCACTCAGAAATTTTAGAGGAGACCAGACCCGTGGCACTGGAACTGCTTGTGTTTTCTTACTGTAACTTTAACTTACCCGAAGGATGAATTCAAAGGGAGATACGAGCTTTTTTTGCCTTCCAACGGCATTAAAATACACAGTTGAACAAGCACCAATTTCACAAAAAAATCATGCTGCCAAGAAAATGTTTATTGCTGTTAAGCTCCTTATTTCTTAAGATATATCGAGCTGTAGGTGCTCAGTTCATCATTATCTTTCCATTACAGGCATATTTCAGTCATGTTTCTTCATACACTTCAGTAATGGAGATCAATCTGAATGTAACTTGAAGGAGAAGGGTACTCATCTGAATTGCTACAATGTGTTGAAGTACAAGGAAGTGTCTCTACAGAACAACTTTCTCTTTCCGTCTGTAATTTTGTTTTTTATGCTTTGTACGTGAAACTGCTTAGAAGCTATATGGGAGCAGATAAGCACTTTTCCAATGCTGTTAATGCTAGTATTAATTGATAGTGCTTGTCCATTGGTTATGTCCTAGATATACATAAACTGTCTACTCCTAGGCTGCCTCCAACAGCAGAACTGTTAAATTTCATACTGGGACGAAAGGGTGGTGACAGGTGCGATATCAAGGGAGGGCCAAATTAAAGAAAAATACTGGAGTTCTAGATGTGATGGGGTGAATTTTACTTCTGTTTCTACACTATAAGTTTCCTGCTTGGAATGAGTTGGGGATGGTTACAATGCAGAGCACAGTGGATTTGAATCCATAGAACAGAATCATGATTTGGTAGGAAATTAACATTCTCATTGAAAACACGAGGTTGGCTCATGAGAAATGGAAAATTTGCAGCAGTGCATGCACTTCTGAAACTGGAATCAATCAATGCTGTAAGGAGAAAGACTTAAAGCTATGCTATACTTGATCTGGGACCGTGTGAGGCCGACTAAAGTGCTGAAACATTGTGTAATTGAAAACTTGTTTCATTCCCAAACAGCAAGATGGTTCATGTATAATTATCAAAATTCTGCATCGAATAAATGTTTTCAAATCTTGCAATTGGGGAGCTTTTAAGTATTACTGCTTAAAGTTGCATTAGGCAGGAATTTAAGGGGGCAAATTTAGTGATTCCACAGGGTTTGCCAATCCTTTTTCAATTAGACAATGAAGAAGCATACTTTTTATTTCCTTTGTGAAACAATATGTTTTGCTCAGCAGCTTTTTCTTAAGATGATAACCCTTTGATTCTCCGTGACTGCTAGGTTTTGCCTATGATGGGTAAGCTATCTTTTGGTTGTGCTGTCAGGGAAAAATGGCTTCTATGGATGAGGAGCGCAAATCCTACCAAGACTTCAGCCCTGGACTGCTCTTGGCTAGATTGAGAGCAGCATATGGAGAAATTTGTCTGTTGACTCTGCTCATTGTAAGGAGAAAATATAAAATACCTGAGAAAAATGTTGCTATTTAAAATTCTGCAATTTGTATACCTTGTATTTAAATATCACAGTTCGAATTCGTGTTTTTTAACTGATTGCTAAAGTCAGGAATTTGATGCAGAGGGGGAAGGAATTGCTGCTTTTTATTTTTGTTTTACCTCCAGTTGTTGCAGAGTGTTCTTCTTTTGTCTCCAAGCTCGCAGACCGTAACTTGCTATTACAGTACTAAATTAGCAACTAGTTAACCAATCAAATAAGTAAATAAGGTTAGATAGATGTGGCAGGGCAGGTGGTGTGCCATA
Organism: Heterodontus francisci; assembly: GCF_036365525.1. Lineage (NCBI taxonomy): Eukaryota > Metazoa > Chordata > Chondrichthyes > Heterodontiformes > Heterodontidae > Heterodontus > Heterodontus francisci. The sequence goes on along the minus strand of NC_090379.1, from coordinate 90,200,453 downwards.
ACTGCAACATGTGGGAGTTTGTGGAAACCATTGCAATCCTGGACAGTCGTGTCTACGGCTCAAGTAACTTTGGCTCAGTGTTGCTGGCTGGAGTTGGAGCTGCTGACATTGTCGGGCATCAAGGAGGGGCAGAGTTATCTGGACACTTTGGCCAGAATTTTACGTGATGGCGGAGACCCCGCCTACCGGCATGAAAGTCGGGAGAGAGCCTGCTTCTGCCGGGCCTGGAAGCCATGCAGTGATTTTGCATGGCCCAGGCCCTTAACTGACCTTCGGCAGGACTTCTGCCCCAATGAGGTGGGCAGAAACAGGAGAAATTATCATGGGGAACGAAGAAATGGCAGAGATGTTGAACAGTAGAATACACAAATTACATACCAGAAATAGATAACCAAGGGGCTAACAAGAATGAGGAACTTAAGGTAATTAATATCAGCAGAGAAAAAGTATTGGAGAAATTTAAGGACTAAAAGCTAACGAAAATCCCCAGGATCTGATGGCCTATCTCTTCGGGATCTAAAACAGGTATCTGCGCAGAGATAGTGGATGCACCGGTTAAGATTTTCCAATGTTCCCTAGATTCTATAACAATCCCAGTGGATTAGAAGTTAGCAAATGTAACACTGCTATTCAAGAAAGGAGGGAGAGAGAGAATGGGGAACTATAGACCAGTTAGCCCAACTTCAGTCATTGGGAAAATGCTGGAATCTATTATTAAGGAAGTTTTAATAATGCAATAAAAATCATAGTTTGATCAGACAAAGTCAACATGGTTTTACAATAGAGAAATTGTGTTTGATAAATTTATGAGTTTTTTTTAGATGTATCCTGTAGGGTAGTTAAAGGGGAACCAGTAGATGTTGTATGTTTGGAATTCCAAAAGGTATTCAGTAAGGTGCCACACAAAAGGCTAATACATAAGGTAAGGGCGCTTGGAGTTTATGGCAATATATCAGCATGTATAGAGGACTGGTTAACAGTCAGGATGCAGAGAGTAGGGATAAATGGGGCTTCTGCAAGTTAGTAGGCTGTGACTAGTGGACTACTGCAAGGATCAGTGCTGGGGCCTTGGCTATTTGGCATCTATATTCATACTTAGATGAAGAGACTGAGAATAATGTATCCAAGTTTGCTCACGATACGAAGCTAAGTGGGAATGTTAGCTGTGAGGAGGACACACACACAGGCGGCAAAGAGATAGAGTCATCGAGTTATACAGCACAGAAACAAGCTCTTTGGCCCATCGTGTCTGTGCCGGCCATACAGCAGCCAACTATTCTAATCCCATATTCCTGCACTTGGCCCATAGTCCTGTATGCTATGGCATTTTGAGTGCTCATCTAAATACTTCTTAAATGTTGTGAGGGTTCCTGCCTCCACCACCTCTTCAGGCAGCACGTTCCAGATTCCAACCACCCTCTGGGTGAAAAAATGTTTCCTCAAATCTCCCCCAAACCTCCTGCCCCTTACCCTAAATCTATGCCCCCTAGTTCTTGACCCCTCCGCTAAGGGAAAAAGTTTCGTCCTATCTAACCTCTCAATGCCCCTCATAATCTTGTGCACCTCAATCATGTACCCCCTCAGCCTTCTCTGCTACAAGGAAAACAACCCTAGCCTTTTCAGTCTGTCTTCATAGCTGAAATACTCCAGCCCAGGCAACATCCTGGTGAATCTCCTCTGCACCCTCTCCAGTGCAATCACATCCTTCCTATATAGTGTGGTGACCAGAACTGTACACAGTACTCCAGCTGTGACCTAACTAGTGTTTTATATAGCTCCATCATAACCTCCCTGCTCTTATATTCTATGCCTTGGCTAATAAAGGCAAGTATCCCATATGCCTTCCTAACCACCTTATCTACCTGTGCTGTTGCCTTCAGTGATCTATGGACAAGTACACCAAGGTCCCTCTGACTTTCTGTACTTCCTAGGGCTATCCATTGTGTATTCCCTTGCCTTGTTAGTCCTCCCAAAATGCATTACCTCACACTTTTCAGGATTAAATTCCACTTGCCACAGCTCCGCCCATCTTACCAACCCATCTATATCTCATCTATATCTCCCTGTAATCTAAGGATTTCTTCCTCACTATTTACAACACCACCAATTTTTGTGTCATCTGCGAACTTACTTACCATCTAAATCATTAATGTACACTACAAACAGCAAGGATCCCAACACCGGTCCCTGTGGTACACCACTGGTCACAGGCTTCCAATCGCAAAAACAGCCCTCGACCATTACCCTCTGCCTCCTGTCACTAAGCCAATTTTGGATCCAATTTGCCAAATTGGCCTGGATCCCATGGGCTCTTACCTTCTTAACCAATCTCCCATGCGGGACCTTATCAAAAGCCTCACTGAAATCCATGTATACTATATCGACTGCTTTCCCCTCATCTACACATCTAGTCACCACCTCAAAAATTCAATCAAGTTCGTTAGACACGATCTCCCCTGACAAAGCCATGCTGAATATCCCTGATTAATCCTTGCCTCTCCAAGTGGAGATTAATCCTGTCCTCAGAATTTTTTCCAATATTTTCCCAACCACTGATGTTGGACTCACCGGCCTGTAATTACCTGGTTTATCCCTACTACCCTTCTTGAATAATGGTACCACATTCGCTGACTTCCAGTCCTCTGGTACCTCTCCTGTGGCCAGAGAGGATTTGAAAATTTATGTCAAAGCCCCTGCTATCTCCTCCCTTGCCTCACATAACAGCCTGGGATACATCTTATCTGGGCCTGAGGATTTATCCACTTTTAAGCCCACTAAAACAGCTAATATTTCCTCCCTTTCAATGCTAATATGTTCAAGTATATCACAATCTCCCTCCCTGATCTCTACATCTACATCGTCCTTCTCCATAGTGAACACCGATGAAAAGTAATCATTTAAAACCTCACCTATGTCTTCCAGCTCCACACAAAGATTGCCACGTTGGTCCCTAATGGGCCCTACTCTTTCCCTGGTTATCCTCTTACCCTTAATATACTTATAAAACGCCTTGGGATTTTCCTTTATTTGCCCGCCAGTGTTTTTTCATGCCCCCTCTTCGCTCTCCTAATTACTTTTTTAAGTGCCACCTTACACTTTCTATACTCCTCTAGCACCTCCGCTGTTTTCAGTGCTTGGGATCTGCCGTAACCCTCCTTTTTTTTTCCTGATCCATTGCTCTATATCCCTTGACATCCAGGGTTCCCTGGGCCTGTTAGTCCTACCCTTCACCTTAATGGGTACATGTTGGCTCTGGACTCTCACTATTTCCTCTTTGACTCCTACTGATGTGATGTAGACTTTCCTTCCTGTAGCTGCTCCCAGTCCACTTTGGCCAGATCCTGTTCCATCATATTGAAATCGGCCTTCCCCCAATTCAGTACCTTTATTTCTGGTCCATCTTTGTCCTTTTCCATAACTACCTCAAATCTTAGAGTTATGGTCACTATCAACGAAATGCACCCCCACTGTCACTTCTACCACTTGACCGGCTTCATTCCCGAGGATTAGGTCCAGTACTGCCCCTTCTCTTGTAGGACTTTCTATGTACTGGCTCAAAAAGCTGTCCTGTATGCATTTTAAGAATTCTGCCCTTTTTAAGCCTTTTGCACTAAGACTATCCCATTTAATATTGGGGAAGTTGAAATCCCCTACTATTATTACCCTATTATTTTCACACCTCTCAGAGATTTGCCTACATATCTGCTCCTCTATCTGTTCCTGACTATTTGGAGGCCTGTAGTAGACACCCAGCCAAGTGAATGCCCCCTTTTTGTTTTTAAGTTCTACCCAAATGGCCTCATCTGAGGAACCTTCTAAGATGTCATCCCTCCTTACTGCATTAATTGACTCCTTGATCAACAGTGCAATGTCACCTCCTCTTTTATCCCCTCCCCTGTCACACCTGAAGATTCTATACCCTGGAATATTGAACTGCCAGTCCTGTCCCTCCCTCAACCATGTCTCTATGATAGCAATAATATCATTATCCCGTGTGCTAATTAACGCCCTCAATTCATCTGCCTTACTAGTAAGACTCCTTGCATTGAAATAGATGCAATCCAACCTTGCATTTTTCCCTTCTGCCTTACCAGGTCTATATTTGCTTTGCCTTCCAGGCAGACTCACTTTCTGTTCCATATTACCCCCTACTGTACCTCCACTCTGTATCCCATCCCCCTGCCAAATTAGGGAGTTATAAATAGCTTAATTGAAAGGACAACGTGGTGGCAGATGGAGTATAATGTGGGGCAGAGAGGGGTTATTTACTTTGGTAGTAGGAACAGAAAAGCAGAATTTCTTTTAGAAGGTGTGAAATTCCTGAATGTTGTTCAGAGGGACTTGGGTGCACTCATACAAGGAATGCTGAACATTAGCATGCAGGTACAGCAAGCAATTAGGAAGGCAAATGGCATGTTTATTGCAAGGGGATTGGAGTACAAGAATAAGGACGCTTTGCTACCATTGTATAGGGTTTTGGTGAGACCACACCTAGAATGTTGTGTGTAGTTTTGGTCTCCATATTTAAGGAAGGATGTACTTGCATTAGAGGTGGTACAGCAACAGTTCTCCAGATTAATTCCAGGGATGAGAGAGTTGTTCTATGATGAGAGGCTGAGTAGATTTGGCCTGTATTGTTTGGAGTTTAGAGATTGAGAGGTGATGTCATTGAAATGTACAAGATCCTGAAGGGGCTTGACTGGGTAGACAAGGAGAGGTTGTTTCTCTTGGCTGGGAATCTAGAACATGTTGTCATGGTATCAGGATAAGGAGTCGATCATTTAGGATTGAGTTGAGGAGAAACTTCTTTACTGAAAGGGTTATGAATCTTTGTCATTCTCTACCCCAGAGAGTTGTGGGTGCTCCATCACTGAATAGATTTAAGGCTGAGCAGAACAGATTTTTGGTGTCTCAGGGAATCCAGGGATATGGAAAGCGGGCGGGAAAGTGGAGTTGAGGCAGAAGATGATCCTGATCGTATTGAATGACGGAATGCGCTCAAGGATCCGTATGGTTTACTCCTTATAGTAGTGAAATATTTTCTTCCTTAAAGGTTTCACGGTAGTTTCTGTAAGTGAATCTTAATGCCAGTGATTTAGAAATTGTACTTTATAGATCTGATTTTGGCAAATTCTATAATCAGATTAATAATCATTTGTTGCAGAAACCTATTTGCTGAGTTATAGGTTGTTTTCTAGATTACTGTCACACTCACTTCAGAATAATGACTGACCACAAATTGGATTGTCCAGCCTGAGGCAATTGATTTCTTCATTTACAGCTAAAGAGTGTTGAAGAGCACAAATTTTGGCAAATATTGAGTGGATAATATAAAAAGATTCGTCTTAGTAAGCACTTTTGAAGCAAGATTTTTGCCTGACCTGTATACAAGACTGAATTTACATATAATTTCAGTCGTAACTGTGGTCATTCTCACAAGCTTCAGAGAGAAGTTAGAGCAAATTACTTTTTACTGTATTCAATATGTGCATAATTTTCCAATTTTTTTCCACTTAAGGTATGCTTATGCCTTTACCCCATTCTTTATTTTAGGCAATTTAAAGAAAAGGCCTTCAGGTAAAAAAAAAACAGTTGCTGGCTCCTGGTGTCGGTCATTCAGCCCCTCGAGCCAGTTTCACCAATCAATTAGGTCATTACCAATCTGTAACTCAGCTCCAGTTAGTCCTTTTGTTTCATATCATAAGAAGATAGGAGCTGGAGTAGGCCATTTGACCCTTCAAGCCTGCACTGCCATTCAACAAGATCATGTCTGATCTTCTACCTCAACTCCACCTTTGCACACTATCCCAATATCCCTTAATTTCCTCAGTACCCAAAATTCTATCAACCTCTGTCTTGAATATACTCAATGACTAAGCATCCACAGCTCTCTGGGGTAGAGAATCCCAAAGAGTCACAACTCTTTGAGTGAAGAAATTTCTCCTCATCTCAGTGCGAAATAGCCGACCCCTTATTCTGAGACCACGTGCTCTATATTCCCCATTCAGTGGAAACTTTTCTCAGCATCTACCCTGTCAAGCCCTGAAGAATTTTATAAGTTTCAATTCAATCATCTCTCATTCTTCAGTCCAGGGAATATCGGCATAGTCTACTCAATCTCTCCACATAAGACAGTTCCGTCATCCCAGGAACCAGTCTAGTGAACCTGCGTTGCACTCCCTCTAAGACAAGTATGTCCTTCCTTAGGTAAGGAAACCAAAATTGCACTCAGTACTCCAGGTGTAGCCTCACCAACGCCCTGTATAATTGTAGTAAAACTTCTTTACTCTTATACTCTAATCCCTTTGTAACAAAAGCTCACATACCATTTGCTTTCCTAATTGCTTACTGGACTTGCATATTAACTTTCTGTGATTCATATACAAGGACAACGAGGTCCCTCTGAATGCAAAGATTTCCCAGTCTCTCACCATTCAAAAAATATTTTTTATTTTCCTACCAAAGTGGATAACTCGCACTTTGCTACATTATATCCTAACAGTCATGTTCTTGCCCACTCACCCAACCCGTATATATCCCTCTGCAGCCTCTTTGTGTCCTCCTCATTGCTTACTTTCCCACCTAACTTTGTATCAGCAAACTTGGATATATTACACTCAGCCCCCTCATCAAAGTCATTAATAGAAATTCTAAACAGCTGATCCCAAAAACTGATGCTTGCAGTACTCCGCTAGTTATACCCTGCCGACCTGAAAATGTCCCATTTATTCCTATTCCATTATCCAATTCTCAATCCATGTTAATATATTACCCACAATCCCATGAGTCCTAATTTTGTGGAATAACCTGTTTTGTGGCACCTCATTGAATGTTTTTTGAAAATCCAAATAGATTACACACTGGTTCCCCCTATCCATCTCAGTAGTTACATTCTCAAAAAAACTAATAGATTTGTCAAACACAGTTTCTCTTTCTTAAATCCATGTTGACTGCTTAATAATATTATGATTTTCTAAGTGCCCTGTTACCAGGTCCCTTATAATAGATTCTAACATTTTTCCGACTACTGATGTTGGGCTGACTGGCCCATAATTCCCTGTTTACTCTCTTCCTCCTTTCTTAAACATCAAGATTATGTTTGCTACCTTCCAGTCTTTAGGAACTGTTCTAGAATCTAAGGAATTCTGCAAGATCAAAACCAATGCATCCTCTATCACTGCAGCTACCTCTTTTAAAACCCAGGTCCAGAGCATTTGCCGTTGCATCGTCCCATTAATTTCTCCCGTACTATTTCTTTACTTATACTGATTTCTTTAAGTTTCTCATTCTCACTAGATACCCTTGGTTCCCCATTATTTCCAGAATGTTTTTTGCGTCTTCCACTGCAAAGGACAGAAACAAAGTATTTGTTTATGTCTCTGCCATTTTCTTATTCCCCATTATAATTTCACCTGTCTCTGCCTCTAATGGACCCACATTTACTTTCACGAATCTCTTCCTATTTACAGTCCTATAGAAATGTCTATAATCATTTTTCTGACTCTTGCTAGTCCACTCTTACATTTTCTTTTCTCTTTCGTTATCAATCTCTTGGTCCTCCTTTGCTGAATTCTAAAATCCTCTCAATCCTTAGGCTTACTGCTCTCATTGGCAACATAAACCTTGAATACTATCTTTACCACCTCTCATTAGCCACGGTTGGAGCACTGTTTATGTGGGGTCTTTGTACCGTAAAGGAATGTATATTTGTGGTAAATGATGTATCAAGACATTTAATGAATTAATACCTTTACCGAACAAAAATTTATAGATGTTAGTCTTGAATATTTCAATTGATCCAGCATCCACAGCCTTTTGGGAGAACAAGTTCCAAAATTCCACTGTCATTAGTGTGAAAAAAAGTGTTTCCTGATTCGAAATAGTCTAGCTTGAATTTTAAAATTATGCTCTGTCGTTCTGGATTCCCTAGCCAGAGGAAATAGTGTCTCTGTATCTACTCTATTGAATCCCTTATTCGTTTTAAACAGCTTGATTAAGTCATCCCACAACCTTATAAACTCAAGGTAACATAAGTCAACCTTATGCAACCTGTCCTCATAACTTCCACTTCTGAACCAGAGTTGCTTAATTACAAAAGTGGAGCCTTTACCTTTCGGACTTGAGCACAAAATCTAGGCCAACACTCCAGTGCAGTACTGAGGGAGTGCTGTACAGTTGGAGGTGCCGTCTTTTGGATGTGATGTTAAACTGAGGCCCCACCTACCTTCTCAGGTTGATGTAAAGGACCTTATGGCATTATTCAAAGAGCAGACGAGTTCTCCCCAGTGTCCTAGCCAATATTTATCTCTCAACCAATATCACTAAAACAGATTATAGTAGATCATTACCTCATTGCTGTTTGTAAATTGGCTGCTGTGCTTTGGAATGTCCGCAGGTGGTGAAAGTCGCTATATAAATGCAAGTCTTTTTGTGAAGTGCTTGATATTGATGCTGAGAGGCAGAAAGTTTAACTCTCCAGTATACATCAACTTGACAAAACAAAATGAGTTGGAAAGGGATCAATAATGTCTTGGATTTGGGTCTTGGATTTGGTTCCTGGTCTGTGCAAAGTTGGCTGTTTTCAGCCAGTGTAGCAATACCTGTGCTGCAGTAGATTCAGGATTTTTGTAACTGGTTACTATCCAACTGCCAGTGCTGGAAGTGTTTACATCTTTAGGCTTTGGGTGAGGATTCTACTTGACTCAGTTATGTATCCCACTTGATGCTCACATAAGTAGAATGGCCAGCTGCCAGATGGGGGAAGTACAGATGGTGGCTTGCCTCTGTGGAATCAAACACTAGGACCTTCCGGAGAAATGGAGGGGAGAAAATTAACTGAGAAAGGAGGAGGAAAATAAAGAAACCCATTTATAATGTTGCCTTGACGAAGAATTCCATCTGGACGTGGCTCATGCTTTGGATGGCTGTATAATTCAGAGTTTTCAAACTCGAGTGTGTTTGGTTGCATGCTGTTCTTTACAGAAATTCACAGAATCCTGCACAAATCACGATATAATTCAGCTGTCGAGGTAGAGTAGTCAATCCGTACAGTAATTTTCTGATGATAGTTGGGTCCTTGGATTGGTATTCTATTATTTTGACTCCATGGCCAGCATTTTACATTGGGGGGAGGCCCCGTCCACTGGCCAAAAAGTTGGGGGAGAGCCCGCCTCCACCGGGCCTGGGTGATTTTGCTATGGCCCAGGCCCTTCATTGGCCTCAGGAGGACTTATTTCCCTCTGAGGCAGGAGATCCTGCCTCCAAGAACTGCCAGCCAATCAGTGGGCCAGCAGCTCTCAGTCCCAGCAGCGCAGCAGGAGTGGTGACCACTGCTGGGACTGCAGCCAGGGAGAGGAGCAAGTGGACGGCAGCCCCGGAAAAAAGCAAGTTCATGGGGCCTTGACGGGGACAATCTGCCGGGCCCCAGCGAGACAAGTTGGTGGAGTGGGGGGTGGGGGGGAATTTGTAGTTAGGTGGGGGAAGTTGGGCAGTAGGGATGCCCTCCTGATGGGGCACCCCCCCAGCTCACAAGGAGGCTGCCAGGTTTTACTGAGTGGCCTCCTAGGGGGGGTCCTAAGCCGCCTGCCTGCCGCTGTTTAATTGGCCACTTAAGGGCCTTAATTGGCTTGGGGTGGGCAAGCCATTTCTCACTGCCACTGCCCTTCATAAAATTGCAGCAGGAATAGGAAGGTGACGGGTGCGGCACCCCACACCTCCCACTTAAATTTACAACCCTCCCCTGCCTGCAGTCTGCTCCTGTGGGGGTGGGGACATAATTTTCTGGCCCATAGTCTGAAAGTGTAGCTTAGAATTCCTGGCGATCTGTTATATTTATTTATTTAGAGATACAGCACTGAAACAGGCCCTTCGGCCCACCGAGTCTGTGCCGACCATCAACCTCCCATTTATACTAATTCTACATTAATCCCATTACCCTCTCACATCCCCACCTTCCCTCAATTCCCCTACCATTTATAATGGCCAATTTACCTATCAACCTGTAAGTCTTTGGCTGTGGGAGGAAACCGGAGCACCCAGCGAAAACCCACGCGGTCACAGGGAGAACTTACAAACTCCGCACAGGCAGTACCCAGAATCGAACTCGGGTCACTGGAGCTGTGAGGCTGCGGTGCTAACCACTGTGCCACTCTGGAGTTGGGTTGGGTCTATGGTCCCACTACATGGCATACTCTCTCTCATCCAAAAGATTGCAGACGCTGTCAGGCAGTCACGAAGGTCTCTGTTTGTGGCAGCCTTTGTGTTTGTCATAAAGCATTGCAGCTAATTCTAGCATAGGCTTCTGCCAAGCTCCGTCATCTGCTGCACAAGACATGCTTGGCACTGCAGCAGGGCATCTGAAGCCATAAACTCTGTTCCGTAGCCACTGACTCCATCCTTCTCCCTGGCAATTGTTAAGGCTGAACCAGAGCGTTAGCAACTTTGGTGTAATGTTTGATCTGGAATGAACTTCCAACCACATATTCGCGTCATCACTAAGACTGCCGATTTCTACTTCTGTACCATGACTTGATTGCATCCCTGCCTCGGCTCATCTGCTGCTGAAACCCTCATCCGTGCCTTTGTTAACTTTAGATTTGACTATTCCAATGCACTGCTGGCCGGCCCTTGATTTTAATGTTCTCATCCTTGTTTGCAAATTCCTTCATGGCCTCATCCCTCCCTATCTTTCTACAACCATCCAAGATACCTGTGTTCCTCTAATTCCGGCCTCTTGAGCATCACTGATTTTAATTGCTTCACCATTGGTCACCATGCCTTTAACTGTGAAGGTCCAAACTCTGAAACTGCCTCCCTAAACCTCTCTACCTCTTTTTCCTCCTTTAAGTCCTCCGTAAAACCTACTCTTTTGAGGTCATCTGCCCTAATAGGTACTTATGTGACTTAGTGTCAAATCTTGTTTGATAATACTCCTGTGAAGCGTCTTGGGATGTTTTACTATTATTAAGGGTGCTGTATAAATGCAATTTGTTGTTTCTACCACCATGGCCTTCTGCAGTCTTGGTCATTTTTCCATTAGCAGCCTTGGATCAGCCATACTGCGGCCCCTGACAAAGTCAAACACTCTTGCCCCATCACTAGGTTACTGGATCAGGATATGTGAGGTGGCAGACTTATTTTGCCAGGCTGCTTTCTGCCTTTTCCAGCCCCACTTCTTTTTACAAGTCTCCCATGATGGACAAGATTGGAGTCTCACTGTTTCATCCATCGCTGATTTAGAAACTTTCTCTTAAAGAAATAATAAAGCAAAATAAGTAGTATCTTCCAGAAGGAGCAGATTACATTGTCACCGAGAAACTTTTAACCTGTGGAAAGTGCCTCAGAGGTTTTTTAAAACTCTGAAACAAAATGCATTCCAGACATAATCTTCCATATGAAATTTGGAGGCCAGTCTATGGCATTGCTTCATCTGATAATGTGGCTTAATTCTATCAACACTCTCGACAAAAGACCAGCAGAATTGTAGAGCAGTTTCACAGAGGAGACTCAGTGCAGGAACTAACCTTGCGATGAATGAAAGTCAACCCTGCAACCTGCAAAATGGGTGTGGGGTACAGCGTGGAGAGGAAATCGACATTGTAGTTAGGTTTGATGCAGCCATAAGGGGATGAAGGAGTATGGCTGAGGTTGGTTGTTTTCTGACTTTCTTCTGGAGTCTGAATCTGCTGATAGTGGAAGTTATAAAGGGTGGAGGATTGCAGTAGCGTGCACTCTCTCATGTTTATTTTTGGACAGGTTTGTATCCATATTTTATTTTCCCCAAAGATATTTTAATGTCTTCTCCTGTTTGAAATGTTGTTCTCTCCTTGTGGTTGAGAGAAACTGCAACACAAACTGCAAATGTGCTCACTGACACTTCTCGAAAATCAGCATGGTTTGCAGGACCCCATTAACCCGTGCAGCATCTGAGAACATAACATAAGAAATAGGAGCAGGAGTAGGACATTTGGCCCCTTGAGCTTGCTTCATCATTCAATAAGATTATAGCTGATCTGATTGTGGCCTTAACTCCACTTTCCTGCCTGCCCCCTGTAATGAAAAGCTTTTTATTTTGTCGGACGCAACATAAATGAGATGCGTGGAGTTCAGTTGATTGAAGATCTCCAACAGGTTTATTAAACAGCTAACAAGTATGTACAGTGCACAGCTAACTATTTACAGGACTTGCCTCTTGGTGTCACAGTTACAATGAGAGACAAGCATGTAGTCACATTACAACATCCTGGTACTTAGCTCATTAGCATACCAAGATCTTAAAGGGACATCACTCTTAAAGGCAATCATACAAAATCTGCGTTCTTTCCAAAGATGTCTCTTATGCTAAACATGAGAAACAGACAAAATTAGATAACATCAAAATTATTTAAACATGGATAGAGATTGTGAAATTTACAAATATAGAGGCTCAAAAGTCCATAAATCATCTCTGTGGTTTGACAACTCTTGCTCAGGGAATTTGCGTCTCATCTGTTGCTGTTCTTTCTGAAGTTTCTCCCTCTCTGCATTCAGTTTCTGTTACTCTGCCTTCAGCCTGCTATCATACTCTGTTGCTTTTTTCAAGATGACTGCTTTTGGGGCCTTCAAAGTAAAGCCTGGCGACCCAACTAACCCAACTAACCCGACTAGACCCGGCTACATGTTTCGGGTTCGGGTCGGGTCTATAATCCTAGTCCAGCATTTGGGCTCGGGTCGGGTTGGGCTGGACAGTGCTGCTTCCGGGAACTCATGAGATCAGGCTCACCCGTGATTCCCCACAACTCCATCTGCAGGATAGCCTGCTGCCGGAACAAATGAACAAGATCACAAGTATTACCATTTGGACAAGGTAGAGCACAATAACATGTTTGATATAATTAAATTTGTTGTGATATTCGTGTCAGGTCGGGCGTGGAAAAAAATTAAAGGACTTGGGCCCGGGTCGGGTTTCAATTTTATACCCGAGCAGGCCTTTACTTCAAAGTTCTTGTTTGAATATTTGCTACGACGAAGATCTGCACCTGTGGCGGCTCCACCCGGGCCCATGCCCTGGGCTTCTGTGCTCGCCACAGCATCACTCCTACTCCTCGTGGTGTTGCCCCCGCGGGCTCTCCATTGCCAGCGACCTCTGGGTATGGGCCCGACCCTCCAGCGTCATCCATTTTCAGGCCTAGTTGATTCGGCAGGTGAGTTGTTACACCGGATTCCGACTTCCATGGACACACCCTTGACTCCCTTGTCAGTCAAAAATCAGTCTAACTCAGCCTTGAATATATTCAATGACCCAGCTTCCACTGCTCTCTGGAATAGAGAATTCCAAAGATTAACGGCCTGAGAGAAGAAATTCTTCCTTATCTCCATCTGAAAAGGGAGACCCCTTATTTTGAAATTATGCCCCCTAGTTCTAGATTCTCCCATGAGGGGAAACATCCTCTCAGCATCTACCCTGTCAAGCCCCTCAGAATCTTATAGGTTTCAGTAAGATCACCTCTCATTCTTATAAACTCCAACGATATAAGTGCAACCTGCTCAGCCTTTCCTCATTAGGCAACCCCTTCATCCCAGGAATTAGTCTAGTTAACCTTCTCTGAACTGCCTCCAATGCAAGTATATCCCTCCTTAAATAAACAGTTAAAATTGTACGCTGTACTCTAGGTGCAGTCTTACCGATGCCCTGTACAATTGTAGCAATACTTCCCTAATTTTATACTCTAGCCCCCTTGCAATAAAGGCCAACATTCCATTTGCATTCCTAATTACTTGATGTACCTGCATGTTAACTTTTTGTGATTCTTGTACGAGAACACTCAGATCTTTCTATGCTGCAGCATTCTGCAGCGTCTTTCCATTTAAATAATCTGCTTTTCTATTCTTCCCACCAAAGTGGACAACCTCGCATTTTCCCACACTATATTACATTGCTAATTTTTGCCCACTCACTTAACCTATCTCTATACCTTTGCAGACTGTTTGTGTCCTCCTCACAATTTGCTTTCCTACCTATCTTTATGTCATTAGCAACTTTGACTACAATACACTTGGTCCCTTCATCCAATTGCAACTAGATTGAACCAGGGCTCCCCCACAGTCAGTGTTTCAGTCATATCTGAAGTGTACATGACAGACTCCAGTGTTCAGCAGCCAAAGTGCACCTCCCCTTTAAGAGATGCAGGCTGCTTTTAAGTGGTGTCATGGACATATCATTTTTCCACTTCACTGATTAGGCGAGCTACCAATGAACAGTGTAAGCAGTGTTGGCAGTCTGCCCTGCTCTTGGATTTTGTGAGTTGCCTTTCTCAAGTGGAATTGAGAATCTCTGGTTTCGAATGGATCTTGTTAGCTGGGCTGACACTAGGGAAGAGTGGGACCCTGGAGGTTGCAGTCTTGATTTCGGTGCTCCTCCACTATTGCTCCTTGGCACAGCACTAAAGTGCCTTATTACAAGAGCATCTGGTACACGTTGATAAACAAAGGGATGAGACACTGCTGAATACTTTCAGGAGGTCCATAAATACAGGAAGTGCATCTGCTGACTGGAGAGTGGCTGCTGTACCCTCAATACTCAAATAAGAATCAGGAAATTAGAGACCAATTAGTCTGGCTTGAATCGTAGGAAAAAAAGCTGCTGAGCCTTTCATGGGATGCTATTAATCTTCTAATTAATATGGAGTCTGTAAATGGAATTTGATGTATGGTTTTAGAGCAATGGATCATGCATCACAAAGCCGCTGTGTTCATTGAGGTGTGAACACAATGAGTGGACCATGATTTTCAGTGCGTGACTCACAGTAGAATTCAAGAAAACTCCACATTAAATGCCATCAATTAAGATGATATGTAAGATTAAAATTAAATATGTAGCTGATTAAAAACTAATAATTGGTTATTTCAAGAATGCTGCAAATTCTGGAATGCTGAAATGGATACAAAAAATACTTGTCGTTTTATGCAATGGCATTATTTTTCCAAGCCCATTTTTTCCTTTTTTCCCTACTGTTCGCTAAGGTACAGTTCTGCTGGTGCTGGGTGCCAGTGGCCCATTGGTATCTTTCCCAAGTGCCCATGAATTGAGTGTGTGCCGCAAGAGTTGGCAGGCATGTTAACTGTTGGGGCATCTCTACTGATTCTGAGGCTGTTCTCCTCCTTCACCTATGCAGGTGGGCCTCCAACTTGGGCCACCGGAGGAGAGGACACCCAGACTGATTAACTCAGCATCGACCACAGAGGAATCGGGTAATTTTCTGTGCTCCGATTGTCCCGGACTCTCCACATTCCCTGCCGGCTGATATAAACTATCTCGGTACAGACTGAGAATCAAGTCAAGGTACTTCCTAGTTTGCAAGGCTGGGCTGGCGACAAACTAAACTCTCTGAACCATCAGGGAGGCAATTGCAGTTATACTGCCTGTCAGCTGCAAAGAATTAGAAAAATAAAAATATGCCATCAATTATCAACAAGACAAACTCAGCAATATCAAACAATGGGATAAATACATGTTTGGTGAACAATAGGAATTTGAAATGAGTGGTGCTATGCATTTCTCCACCTGTCATGAGCTGCTTCATAAGAAATATATATTTTTCACATTATTTATACTTCAGTGGTGTGTCTGTTGGTTAAGCAAATCCAATAAGACAGCACAATTGCTACGGAACCTGGAATGAGGGAGCAAGTATTGATGAAATCATGAAATTTATCAGAAGGAAATGGTTTTCTGTGAGCTTCCAAAATCTAACAATTTCAAAGTCTCAAGCTGCTTGTTCATTCCATTTCCTGCTATGCATCTGTTTTGGAAAAATTCTTCCCTGCCTTGGCTGAGTCCAGTTGAATCAAAGATTGCAACGTAAGCATTGTTCATCTCTCTTCGAATCCAACACAGACAAATGGAACGTGGCCTCTGTCTGTTGGCTGCAAGGCCCCTGTGTTCTTGCACATCATTGTGCTTATTGGCTCAGCAAGTTTATCCAGAGTTTGGTTTCATGCCAGGTAGATACAACTCACAATTTGTCCCCGAGACAAAAAGAAAAATACTTGCAGCTGCTAGAGTTCTGAAATAAAAGTAGAAAATGCTGGAACTGCTCAGCATTGTGGCTTATTCTGTGAAGAGAGGAATGTGAGGGTTAATTTGCCTCCATTACAAACCCCTGCAAAATTGAATGCTTTTTTTTTTTGCAGTTCTCATTTAACTTCTGACATCGATTTCAAAAAGTGTTTAATGTGAAGCAAGACTTTGTGACGCTCATTGGTCTGAGTTGATGTTGCTTGCAGATGGAGGACAAACTCAGCAGGTGTAGAACTAGGTGCTGAAGCAAAGCACAAGGAGAACACAGTGATTGCAGGGATCAGGTGAGGATGTCGAGGCAGTTTTGACATCCAGACTAAGTGGAGTGGAGACAAATTGGAAATAAAGATGAAGTAACAAAATGTTTCCTGCTCCCTACTCATAGTGAACTTGTAAACACATGTTTAAAGAACGTATTTATGATTTCATTATGAATTGAAAATAGTGTGACTTTTAACTCCTCCATCACGTAGTGCTGGGATACATGTTTAAAACTGAAAATCAGGAGTACAAGAGAGCACGGACAGATATTGCTGAGAGGAGGTTATGCACTTTACCAGAACAGGGGAATGAGCACGTTGAACAGTCAGTCTCTGGAACTTGCAACTCACTTTGCAGCCCTATTTAGGGAAACCAAGCAATCAATTTCTTGTTTGCACAGTCAGCTTGGGAAACTGTGGGAGAGAGACTTGAGAGGAAACATTGTGAAAGGAAGGTGCACAGAGCAAATAGGGACCAAAGAGACATGCCTTATTGTGGACTGCTGCTACTGCAACTAGATGCTGAGGGAGAAAAAAATCCTCTGAGCAACTGGCAACAGTGAGGTAGGCCTCACCAATGTTTAGAGCAAATCAATTTTGTTCACTTAATGAGAGAAATGTTCAACTGGAGTACATTTTCCTCAAGTGTTCCACAATATAAAAATATATATATAATACCAACAAAGAAACCCTTTGATCAGGTCTTCCTCCTTGCTAGACCTCTTCACAACCAATGAGTATTCCCAGCAGAAAGCTTGGTTTCCCTAGGTTCCATAGTTCCAGATTGTCCCTCCATATTTCCCTCCATAGTTCCAGATTGTCTTTTAACCATCTAATAAAAGCGAAATACTGCGGATGCTGGAAATCTGAAATAAAAACAGAAAGTGCTGGAAATACTCAGCAGGTCTGGCAGCATCTGTGGGGAGAGAAGCAGCGTTAGCATTTCAGGTCTGTGACCCTTCATCAGTTCTGAGTATTTTCAGTACTTTCTGTTTTTATGTCTTTGAACCAGGTTTGAAGTCATGGTTTCCATGGATTGCTATGAAGCTACTCTTGGATTCACAGGGCATTGCCTGTTGGTGATGTCATAAAGTCACCTCAAAGGGTATTGTGTGCATGCCAGCTTTCTCTTAAGTTTTCATCTATCCGAAGTATTTTTTTTTGCAAGTGAAATTAATGCTTTAGCCACATAACTACAATTTCAAGCAGCAGTGACATTAGGGCTATAGCATGGACTGACATTTCACTTCCTCAGTTGCTTTTACTGAATCGCCCAAGACATACTGAAGATCCAGGGCATCCTGTAATGATTGAGATTGTATAGAATTTACGGCACAGAACCAGGCCATTTGGCCTAATGGGTCTATGCCAGTGCTTATACTCCACATGACCTTCCTTCCACCATATCATCTCAACCTATATCCTTCTATTCCTTTTTCCCTTATGTGCTTATCTAGATTCCCTGAAATGTATCTATGCTATTTGTCTCAACTACTCCATGTAACAGCAAGTTCCACATTCTCACCATATTCTGAGTTAACAAGTTTCTCCTGAATTCCTTATTGGATTTATGAGTGACTATCTTATATCTCAAATACCCAGAGACCAAAGTTTTGGAAAAACTGTTACAAACTCTTTTATGAGGGGCATAGATAGGGTAGATAGGAAGAAACTTTTTCCCTTAGTGGAGGTGTCAGTCGGGGGCATAGATTTAAGTTAAAGGGCAGGAGGTTTAGAGGGAATTTGAGGGAAAAAAAATTTCACCCAGAGGGTGGTTGGAATCTGGAAAGCACTGCCTGAAGGGGTGGTAGAGGCAGGAACTCTCACAACATTTAAGAAGTATTTAGATGAGCACTTGAAACGCCATAGCATACAAGGCTATGGGCCAAGTGCTGGAAGATGGGATTAGAATAGATAGGTGCTTGACAGCCGGCATGGACACGATGGGCCAAAGGGCCTGTTTCTGTGCTGTACAACTCTATGACTGTATACTTCATTTATACCACAAACAATACAAAAGAGGCATTTGAGCTATAAAGTTGGTTGCAAAAGCCTGCAACACCCCTAAAGTGAGAATACTTTAGTATTACAAAGGAAATGACCTACCCAGATTTGATGAATCTCCAAGCTTTCAATTGTGATGAACAAAATCACCATTTAATGGCTATGCAATATTTGTTTGGTTGCACGGACTATATATGCGCAGGAAAAGTAAATGTCAATGGCCATGATATCTGAAGTTGTGTGGAGTATAAGAGCAATCGCTGGTACATTAGCACAAACTGCAGGTGGAAATAGTCGGGAAATGACAGTCTGGAAACTTACTTATGACCTGTGTGGATTGCAGCAGTGACTGAGAGGAAAGGTTTGTGCAATTGCAGAAGAGCCCACATCAGCAATATGTATGCTAATTATAACTTGTAATCTATGGATTTTTAAAGTCAGAAATAAACGCTGTTGTCAAGATAACGGATTTTATCTTCACAGTAAGTACTAACACATTACTGCGCTGTAATCTATGTTGGCTCGATGAGGATTTGATCATGGTTTGTCTGAGCTCTGATTTCAAATAGCTTTCTTCAGGCAATTTCAACCATGTTATCAATGTATCAAAATGGTTTAAGCACATATATGCAGGTGTACAATCCAAGTACTGAATTAAGCTTTGATATGATTTGGTCCTTGTTCTAAAGTTAAGGTTTGTACAGTTTGGCACCTAGTTGAGCAGCCCTGCTAGTTTTTGTGGCACATACCTTATCTGTAGAAAGTTCTTGATGTGTTTTTAACCTGAACAAGATGATATTGTGTAGTTCTCTTCAGAACATGCAACTGAATGTAAATTCTGAAGTGGTTTGTTGACATTTTACTTTCCTTGCATCATTCTCTGCTCATGTCAATCAATCAACGAATGCCAGTCTGACAAAATTCCTTGAATCTCAAACTACTTCAACTGTGATCTTCAACTGTTGACTGTGCTGACCAGTACTGCTGGTATTTTTTTTAAAGAAAAGTGCACCGATGCACAACAAAATTGTTGGATGACTGGAATTTGAGAACTTGTGTCCCAGTAAATTCAATGATTGTAGGGTTTGTAACACTGCTCTTAGTTTTGCTTCTAATCCATGGGATATATGGTTGATTCACCACCTGTCCCATGCACAAACAGTTTCTTCATTGTTTAGTTTGGTATTTCCACCATATTTTCTTTACTTTTTCTCTGTAAAGGCGTTGAAGTGGTTTTTAGAAAAGAAAAACTTCAATTAAATAGCTATTGCTTCCCAGCCAGGAACATTCTCAGTGGAGAGCCAACTCAAGAATGCAGTCAGCAAGCAACCAAAACATCTAGATGAAGAAGTTAATGAAATCGAGGTCACAGGGTGAGACTGGGGTGGAAGGGAAAAATAACCTTGAACAAAGTTAGGAAAGATCACATGCCCTTGTCCCACTAGTTCCTCTCCATTTCCTGCCAGGACAAACTACATAAAAGGCCTCAATCCTTTTAAAAAAAAAAAAAATTGGAATACGGGTTTTGGTGCCTGGCTTGTGGTGAGTTAATTGATCTCAACTGAGGAGACAGCAGAAATGTTAGACAAACTTTGAAATAAGGTTAACTATATGTGAAACAAAGCCATGATTGGGTGTGGCTGTGATGCCTGTTAATCCTCACTCTGTGCGTTAACAGCTGGCCACAGTCCTGTTTGGAGTCGGTTAGTAAAGTCTGTAGTTACACTATTGTTACCGAGAGCATTTCACTTATTTGTTCAATGTTAAATAAATTTTCTGTTGGTTTATAGCTTGATCCTCAGTCTGATCAATTGTACATTCTTCCAATTCTGAGTCAAGGTGATCACGTAGCAGCATGAGATGTATTCCAGTACAGTGATGAGGATTCTTCGTGTGATTTCTTGAGTCTTACCAAGATATTCGACAGATGAAGTGGTTTTTGGTTCGTTGAGGTCTGTTTATGGGACTCGGTGACACAGATCCCAAGGAGAATAGTTGACATAAGGTCTCCAAAACAAAACCGTCACAGAACAAAATAAGTCTTTTTTTGCTGAGCACGCTGGCTCTTTAAGATTCTAAATGTTAGATCCTCCCTAATTGTGTCATGGGTAAATGCTCCATGTCATGTGTCATGAATATGTACAGCATTGTACATTGAAGATTCAGTTGCTGTCTGTGCTGAGTCAGTTGGTCAAAGTCAGGGTGGTGGTAGTGTGACAATTAGCCTCAGGACCCTTAGGCTGTATACAGGGAAAAAAACAGGTTCTTGCCTCTGTTCATCCATTGACTTCTACTGTGTGGACAGTGGAGAAGCTCAGGCTCAGCTGTGCTGCCATTCAGAATTGACTATCCTATCACTGTCCACATTCATGTGTGAAGACTGACCAGCTGACCGAGGTAACAGAGAGCTGGTGACATACCTGGTATCATACCCCAACACCAATCCACCCCTTAAGGAGAGG
Organism: Heterodontus francisci; assembly: GCF_036365525.1. Taxonomy (NCBI): domain Eukaryota; kingdom Metazoa; phylum Chordata; class Chondrichthyes; order Heterodontiformes; family Heterodontidae; genus Heterodontus; species Heterodontus francisci. Next base: position 90,179,670 of record NC_090379.1, on the reverse strand, counting down.
GGCAGAGAAGATTGGCTACATAATATCTTAATATATTTAATAATGTGCAGTTAATAGACCAACCATCTGGTCATAATTTTCATTCCAGAGTTTGACTTCCCGGAGAATCACACAGCTGAAAAACAACAATCTTCTTGGCAGAAACTGCAACGTTTGGATTTCAGAATGAAATAATTACAGATAAACTATTTTCATCTCACTGAACCAAAGAAAAGTTATGGCACAGAAGGAGGCCATTCAGCCCATTGTGTTTGCACCAGCTGAAAAAAAACTAGCCGCCCATTCTAATCCCACCTTCTAGCACCTGGTCTGTTGCCTTACAGGTTACAGCACTTCAGTGCAGGCCCAGGTAACTTTTAAAAGAGTTGAGGGTGTTTCGTCTTTATGTTGTTTCTGGTTCCCAGGTGTTGGAAAGAATCACACTTTAATCTTAGAAAAGGCTAGAGTCAGTCTGGTTTATTAAAGCACCATGCTTTGTACAGAACCATGTACTTTAGAACCTGATTCCACTGGTTCTTGTGTTGCACATAACATGACTCCCGAGTGCAGCCATGAATGTGGCCCCCTACTGGAACACTTACATGTAACAATTAGTTCCTAGCTAATTAGTTCCTAACACTTTACAGTTATACGATGTTATTTTTCATGTCCCCTCTAGTCCTTCTACCAATCACCTTAAATCTGCTCCCCCTTGTAATTGACTTCTCCGCTAGGGGAAGCAGGTCCTTCCTATTTACTCTAGGCCCCTCATAATTTTGTACACCTCAATTAAGTCATCTGCAGCCTCCTCTGTTCTAAGGAAAACAACCGTGGCCCATCCAATCTTTCCTCATAGTTGCAATTTTCAAGCCCTGGCAACATTCTTGTAAATCTCCTCTGTACTCTCTCCAGAGCAATTATGTCCTTCCTGTAATGTGGTGACCAGAACTGTACACAATACTCCAGCTGTGGCCTAACCAGCATTTTATACAGTTCCAGCATCGCATCCCTGCTTTTGTATTCTATACAGATTTTTGAACTATATTGCCAAATCAGTAGAATGCAACACAGAAGGTTACGCTGAACGTGTGTGAGCCGCTCCCCAGTGTTCTCGCATTGAACTGTGAGGAAAACCCAGACAAAATTGACTTCTTCAAGTCATAGCAGTATATGTCATTAAATAGTACAGAAAAATTAAACCCAGAGCACGATATCAATATAAACCATGATAGTGGCATAGACACAGGTTTAATCAAGTGATGAGAAAATTTACACTGATTTCAGGAAGAAAGTCTTTACAAACAATGATCAACAATCTGAATAGGTTTCTGGGTAACATATTGGAGGGGCAAACCTTAGCAATTCAGGAGCCAGTTGAACACAGTGATCAGTATCTATAGGTTTTCTTTCAAACCAGATGATCTCATACGGATTGAGCAGCTTTCCTTAGCTGTATTGATCTTAAGATTATCCACAGAGAAGACTTTAAAATGTTTCTTGTTATGAATTATTTTTGTTTGCATTTGTTAACTGCTAACCCTAATTTAACTTCTCTTTGGGGCTTACCTCATGGCTTAGTGTATAAATGTGCTGTGTGTGTTGAGCTCTGTGGAAGAAGAAACTCACCAGTTGTATAGAACTTGCGTATCTTGGTTAGATTAATGGTGGAAACACTACGATTGGTCTGAGTGAACTGAGGAAAAGAAAGAGCAGCCATAGTTCCTCCTCCTGACTGCTGTCAGGTGACATCTGCTGCAAACTGCTGCTGTGGATGTTGGGTGAGAATAAGCTCAGGTGTGAATGTGATTATTGTGACAGCCTTGGGCCCGCCTCGAGAGGTTTGAAGACACCTGCAAGAGCTGCTCAGAGGGCCACCTGTTCCCTAGAATATAACAGCCGAATGTCAGGGAAATGTTACACTGTGGGGAACGCGGTATCTTACATTTGGAGCAGGTGCTCTCATGTCTGCTGCATTTCCCTATTGCCTTGATTATTTATAGACTTCAAATTAATGTTCAGACAAGATCCACCATATTTTTAATGAAGTAAATAGAATATCTCTCCTCTGACTCTCCTTTGTTTCTTTGCGGATTCTTTCACTCGATCCCTGGTACTGACATTCCTCCTTGTGCAAATGTTAGCAAAAGTTAGACCAGAGTCTAACATTGTTTCCTTCAGTAAAGACAATAAATGTCATTCCCTCTCATCCCTTAATTTGTTTTTATTACTTTTAGCCCTTGTTGCTTCTCTGTGGCTGTTTCTCACCACTTATTCTCTACATTTCCATCTGTTACTCTTTTTTTTTAACTGCTGTTTTTCTCTCTATTTTTGACTTTGATTTTTCAGTCTGTTTCTGTCTGTCCTGCCTTCCCTCTTTGTTTTTCTTTGTTCTCCCTTTCTATTTTTACTTCTGCCCATCATGTGTTTCTCTCTGATCATGGCTGGTCAGATATCGGAGCTCCTCTGACTGTCCTCCGCATCTCTTAAGGCAGGGTCTTGAACTCAGACTGTCCACGGTTGCTCTTCCATTGACTTGCTTTGTAGTGCAGCAGTGTCAAGCTTTGTAGGCTGTGGATGCCATTGGCTGATTTCAGGATTAGTTTATCCACGCTTTGATGGAATTTCCTCCATTGAGGGTCCCACTCCCCTCCTCCAGGCACTCATTCGCCCAAAGACTGGCACTTTCTTGAGTTAACCTGGTTACTCAGCCAGCCAGCACTCAGCATTGACTCAGCAGGTAGTACTGTCTACTGTAATTGTGGTAGTAGCTTTGAACAGCTGATCTTGCTTCTCTCTATTCTGCTCCCTTTTTCTCTTTCACTGTCTGCTCCTGACATTCTGTTATTCTAACAATTTGTAGACTCTTTTAACTACTCCTTTTCGTTCAGTGATCTCTACATGTGTCATTTCCATCCAGTGACCCCACCTGTATCTGTGTGCATGCTGCATAAGCAACTCCAAGTCCTCCACTCCATACACAACTGATCATTGCTCTAAGTCAGTTGCTCCTCAGCTTTTGCAACTTCCGAGTAGTTAAGTGGTGAGCACTTAGTAACTATGCAAGGTTTAAAATTTAGCTGAGGGTTGCTTAGCAACTCAGGCTAAGCATCGAGGCCTCCTCATGTTGGGGATGCTTTGTGAACGTAGGTTTCTCAACCCGACCTCAACTCACCTGATACTCACTGACATGGTTATACGTATGAACAATGATTTCTAGGGCCAGGCACTGCAGCCCTGCCACTGTCTGCGGAACTACCACAATATAAATCACTGCCCTCTGGAAAATTGAAAATTAGGCTGTGGAAAAAATAGTTTGGTATTAAAAAAAAAGTGAACCTGTCACACAGGGTGTATGTTTTGTGTTTTTAGCTTTGTCCTCATGTTAAACTTTGGTAGCTGCCACTAATTGCCAACATGGCTCTTAATTATCTAGACTGCTAACAGTTGAAATATCTTTTCGCTGTGTCACAATATATTTATCTCCAGGGGTCAGCAACGTATCCTTACATGGACACCAGTGTCTGTGGTTAAAAAAAAACTTTGGGGTCCAGGGATGAGAAATTTCCCATTGGCTTCTGATTTCTGGCCAGACAGGTCTAGAAAAAAATTCACAACGTTCATTTTTACAGCTGAATTGGAACTTCTAAGCTTAGATCTTTATCTAATGCTCAATAACACTCCTTTCCATATTCACAACTGACAGGTGCTAAGAGCAGGAACAGTGGTTTCTGAACTTCGGACAGCTTTGTGGTTTTGTAGTGGGTTTGTGGGGAGGACACATAGAGGCTGCAAAGAGATATAGACAGGTTAAGTGAGTGGGCAACAAGATGGCAGACGATGTATAATGTAGGGAAGTGTGAAGTTCTGCACTTTGGTCGTAAGAATAGAAAAGCATAATTTTTTTTAAAAGGTGTGAAACTTGTCAGTGTTGATCTTCAAGGAGACTTCGGTGTGCTTGTACAAGGAATGCAATTCCAGCAAGCAATTAGGAAGACAAATGGCATGTTGGCCTTTATTGCAAGGGGATTGGAGTACAGGAATAAGGAGGTATTGCTACAATTGTCCAGGGTTTTGGTGAGACCACATCAGGAATACTGTGTGCAGTTTTGGTCTCCACATTTAAGAAAGGATATACTTACATTGGAGGCAGTGCAGCAAAGGTTCACTAGATTGGTCCCTGGGATGAGGGGGTTGTCCTATGATAGGCTAAGTAAATTGGCCTGTATTCTCTGAAGTTGAGAAGAATGAGAGGTGATCTCATTGAAACATATAAGATTCTAAAGGGGCTGGATAGGGTAGACACTGAGAGATTATTTCCACTGGTCGAGGAATCTAAAACATGGGGCACAGTCTCAGGATAAGGGGCCAATCATTTAGGACTGAGATGAGGAGAAATTACTTCACTCAAAGGGTTGTGACTGTTTTGAATTTTCTACCCCACAGGGTTGTCGATGCTCCATTGTTGAATACATTTAAGGCCGGGATAGACAGAGGTTTAGTCTCTCAGGGAATTGAGGGATATGGGGAGGAAGTAGGAAAGTGGAATTGAATCCTAAGATCAGCCATGATCATTTTGAATGGCGGGGCAGACTCGATGGGCCATGTGGTCTACTCCTGCTCCTATTTCTTGTGTTCTTGTGGGTTCTGATTTTTTTTTTTTGAAAGCCTGCTGGAAAACCACGAAGCTGTCCGAAGTTCAGAAACCAGTGTTCTGGCTCACAGCAATGGGCAGGGAGAGAGAAAGGTGGGGGGTGGTGGAAACGAGGGAGAGAGGGGGGGGAACGAGAGAGGGGTGGGGGACTGGGAACAAGAGGGGAGGGATTGGGAACAAGAGTGGGGAGGGGGGAGTGAGAGAGAGAGAAGGGGGGGGACGGGAGTGAGAGAGAGGGAGGGGGGACGGGAGTGAGAGAGAGGGAGGGGGGACGGGAGTTAGAGAGAGAGAGGGGTGGGACGGGAGTTAGAGAGAGAGAGGGGTGGGACGGGAGTTAGAGAGAGAGAGGGGTGGGACGGGAGTTAGAGAGAGAGAGGGGTGGGACGGGAGTTAGAGAGAGAGAGGGGTGGGACGGGAGTGAGAGAGAGGGTAGGGACGAGAGTGAGAGAGAGAGGGTAGGGACGGGAGTGAGAGAGAGAGGGGGGGACGGGAGTGAGAGAGAGAGGGGGGGAACGGGAATTAGCAAGTGGAGGGGGGGATGGGAGTGGGGGAGGGGCGGGAGGGACGAGACTGAGAGAGAGGGGGGACGAGAATGGGGGGGGGGGGGGTGACAGTGAGAGAGAAGGGAGGACGAGAATGAGGGAGGGGACGAGAGTGAGAGTGAGGGGGGCGAGAGAGAGAGTGGGGGATGAGAAAGAAAGAGACAGAGAGAAGGGGGGATGCGAGAGAGAGGGGGGGGGGGCTTGACAGAGAGAGGGGGAACGAGAGAGGCAGGGCCGAGAGAGAGGAGGGGGGAATGAGAGGGAGAGAGAAAGAGAGGGGGACGGGTGGGGGGGTGGGGTAACAGAAAGAGGGAGGGGGTGGGATGGAGGGAGAGAAGGAGGGGACAGAGAGAAAGAGGGGCTACAGAGAGAGAGATGGGGGAACAGAAAGAAATGGAGGGGGGAGAGATTTGTGGGGACATAGATGGGGAGAGAGACAGGGAGAGGGATAGGAGGGGACAGAGAGATAGAAGGCACAGTGAGACAGAGGGATGGGGGGGACAGAGAGACGGAGGGAGGGGGTGGCAGAGAGAGGGAGAGAGAGAGGGGGTGGCAGAGAGAGAGAGAGAGAGAGGGGGTGGCAGAGAGAGAGAGAGAGAGGGGGTGGCAGAGAGAGAGAGAGAGGGGGTGGCAGAGAGAGAGAGAGAGGGGGTGGCAGAGAGAGAGAGAGGGGGTGGCAGAGAGAGAGAGAGGGGGTGGCAGAGAGAGAGAGAGAGGGTGGCAGAGATAGAGAGAGGGTGGCAGAGATAGAGAGAGGGACGGGGTGGCAGAGAGAGAGAGAGAGAGACGGGGTGGCAGAGAGAGAGATAGAGAGAGAGACGGGGTGGCAGAGAGAATGAGAGACGGACAGGGTGGCAGGGCGAGAGAGAGAGGAATAGAGAGATGGGGTGGCCAGTGACTGTGGAGAAACAGAGAGATAGAAAGAGGGGGACAGAGAGAGAGAGAAATGGATGACACAGAGAGGGGAGAATGACAGAGAGAGAGAATAGTGGGGAGAGACAGTCACAGAGAGAGAGGAGGGAGAGAGAGCGATCAAGATCACTCCTGACAGATGGACATCCATCCGGAATACTCTGCAACACTACAAGAAGTGTGCGGGCAGACATTGACTACATGTGCAAGCAAAAAAATGCCAAGTATCTCTCTAAATCAGAGTCCAACATGGTGACAAGAAAGTAAGTTAATAAATTAGTCTTTCATGTAAATGTTCTTCACAAAATTGCACACTTGTAAGATAATTTTTTAATGCCTTTATCTTTCCAAAATTGGCTGCCTGGCCTCCTATGTAAGACAAAAATTGTATGTGGCCCTCTACATGAAAAGGTTGGACACCCCTGCCCCAAGGTCAAAGCTTGAACACAATTGTAATGTCTGTAAAATTACCTTCTTCCCTGTAAAATCGTACTTTTTTGAGAATTGCGTGATCAACTTGCTAACTACCTAGTTTGTGTGTGGCCTTAGTGTAGAAACAAACTGGGATTGGCACCAACATGTTGCATCATCTGCCCCCCACCTAGCAGCTAGGTTATTTAAAAACGCAAGTTTAAAGGCTTGTCTTACATAAACTCACTTTAAAATGGCAAATGTGGGAATATCTCGATTTCTATTCTATGGCATGCATTACTTTCAGTTGGACACAAGCTCAGTGACATGTTGAAAATTGCTGGACTTTTACTTCTATGTAAATGTCGCATTTGCGCTGTTATCCATTTGAAATCACATCATTCCAGAGCTTGTATTGAGGGGAAAACAGGCAAGAAAATCCAAGGAATCTCGAAAAGTCAGCACTGTAAGTTCCTCATGAATACAAGCGTATGGTATAATGGGACTGAGTGATATTTGCAAAAACAAGATGCTGCTGACCCATGTACAATATAGTTAGTAAATACAATGTAACGGATAGCTTTAATAAACCTCTATCTATGATGAACTGTCTACAATTCCTTAACAAAATTCATGTCGCATTTGCAGTTTTAAAAACTGTCGGGGAAGACATAATAAAAATGTATTGTTTTTCAATGACTGTGTAAGAAACAGTCATTAACTGATTTTTTTTTCTGCAAATTGGATTAAAGGACAAGTTTTACAAGTATGTCAAACATCAGTAACTGCAATGTGCATCATTTACCGTCCAGTTTTAGGGCAGATAACCTGAGTGGCCAATGTTATTTGGACGTTGTCTGTATCATATAATTACATTACTTTAAAAGTGCACCTTTGCTGACAGGTAAGAGATTTGGTTTGGACATAAATTGGTTTGTCTGGAGTACCATCTTATAGATAGTGATTAAACATTTTATTACTGAATAATAGAGTAATACATGCAATAAAAGCTGCTCAACATTTTGCAGAAAAGCTTTTTGTTAATTATCTTGTCAGAGCTGAATCGGAATCAATAGTGATAGACTGAAATATAGACATAAGTGAATTTAAGAACATCACTTTATTGGAGAAACTGAAGGGAAATTTTTATTTTTAATTGTGTTTATCTAATTTTGTCACTAGCTTTTGTGAGTAAATTACATTTTGCCCGTGAGAGATTCTGTTGTTTCTGTATTTTAGAATCCAGGATCTGGTTTAACAGCCTGTCAAGATGAATAAACTAGTCTTGGCTACCTATGTTAATCTCTTTGTTCCTTCCTGTCCCACTGCTTTTCTGTTTTCCATGACTCTTCTGAAGTACTATCTGCTCCATCCTATAAAATTCTCCTGATTTGGAGATCATTGCCCTTTTGTTGGCTGCCCTGTCTTCAGACACATATTACAAGCAAGTGGAGAAGTTGAACAAACATTGACCATGGGTTAAATTGTCTTGCGACAACAGCAGTGTGAGAAATGGTCCGTCTTCCCATTGCTGATTTTTCTACTGCCTCGCCTCAATAACCACAATAACAATCCTGTCCTTGAGTTTCATGGTTTATTGGGTGAATTTGCACTCCTGACACAGTGTGAATCCACAGACGTCATCCAATAAGGTCCATCTACCACCCTGTGACATGGTGTAGCTAGCTTTATTCTGTCAACAAAACTAATTCACATTGACATTGCATACTATTTTGCTTGCTAGCTAGCTCATACAGTTGTGCTGCCCTTCTTTGATATTTGTATGCTCAGCTACTTTATTTTATAGGGAGAAATGTGTTTTAAATTGGAGTGTGTTTTGATGGCATTAGATTGGCTATTCATTTTATCTATAAATTAATTGCCCCCATGTCCGTGGCTGAGTCAATAATTTTGTCAGATATCGGTGGTACAACATGTCGGTGCCTATCCCAGTTTATTTCTACACAAAGGCCACACACAAACTAGGTAGTTAGCAAGTTGATCACACAATTGTCAAAAAATTACTACTTTACAGAGAAGAAGGTAATTTTACAGATATTGCAATTGTGTTCAAGCTTTGTACAACTTGCATGGAATAAGATTGACCTGTTTTCAAGAAAGATTGAAATAAAATAAATTGCATGTTTATTAAGACAACATTAAGATTGTCATTCCACCCAACTTTCTGTGTCTGCCCATGCTTGACAGGCTTTGTGTCCATCCCCATTCTTTCCCTGTTGCTTATCTGACCTTGACCCCTGCTGTTCATGTGACGACTATACACCTGTTCATTCTAACTACTCTTGCCCCTACTGTTTACATCTATTTGCTCTTCCCCTCCCCAGTGGTTGCGTCTAATTGTTCTCTTTCTTTCCCTGCTGTTTTTGCATGTCATCTATGTTTCTCCTGATATTTCTGTCTGCCCCTGTCTTTTGCCCTGTTGCTATTGATGCTTGTCCTTCTTCTCCTCCGCCCACCCCAAAGTACTTGTGTTGACGCCTTCCTTAGTGGCAGTCCAGCATAATTATTTCAAAATATACTGTGCTCCCTGCGACCATGAAGATGGCATTTGACATGCTAGCCCTCAATACAGTTGCCTCCATCAATGCACACTCATGTCTTCCAACATATGGGGTCATTCAGTTTGCAAGATCTCTCTTTCATTATAAATTAAGAAGATTTCTCATTTGTTGTGATTATATTAAACAAGATTCAATAATTGGAACACATGCTTGGATACATTTCCCTGAGTCTCCACCAATATGGAGGTTATTATTCACCAGTAAGTCTTCAGATTAATTGCTGCTATTCATTTATGGCTAAATGGTTGCATATTACTGGGCTACTTTTCACACCAGTTAACTCTCAACTAATTTAATTTCCAATATAATCACAGCATGAGACAGTTGAACCAAGAAGAGCATTACTTGCACTTTGCCATGACCATTGCTATATTAGCAGCACAATGTAGCCCTGCGTTCTGCAGCGTCCTGACTTGATCATTACCATTACAACAGAAATTTACAAATATTTAGCCCTTTGAATATAGAAAAACATCCCCAAGTGCTTCACAGAGACACATTCAAAGAAAAGGATGCTGAGGCAAAGAAGGAGCTATTAGAAAAGGTGACTAAAAACCAATGTTTTAAGAAAGACTTGGGGATGTACTCTACAGTACTCTGGGTGGGATTTGAGATGGGTTATAAATCAAGCTGTTGCATTATAATGGTATATTCGAAACCGTGTGCAGATAATAGCCTATAAATGACTGCGGAAAGTAACCCAGTGATATTGCAACATGCAGCCACAAATGACTAGTATATAAATGCATAATCCATTCACGTGACATTCTTTAATCCACTATTACAATGGTTGTGATGTTTTGTTTTGTTTACAACTTTGATTTATATAGCAACTTTAATGTAATAAAACTTCCCAAGGCACTTCACAGGAGCATCATAAAACAAAATACGACACTGAGCCACAAAAGCAGACATTGGCCAAAATTTTTGCACTCTCCCCACAGCACCCCCCCAACACGGGAGTGGGCTGAGAGGCAGGGTGTGCCATTCTCATCGCCTACCCGCCACTGCTACTTTTTTTACCAGTGGCAGGGGATGTGACAAACAGCCAACCTGCTCCAGGCCAAGTGCCCAATTAATTGCCACTTAAGGGCCTCCTCCCACCACCAGTATTTTACCAGCGGCAGACAGGCACTTCAGCACCGGAGGAGGCCGCTCAGTAATACCTGGCTGCTTCCTTGTGGGCTAGGGGTCCCTCCTGATCGGGTACTCTGTGCCCCGTGGAGGAGGGTCCCCAGCAGCAGGGGCTGCCCCAACTAAAACTACTCTCTCCACCTTCCAGTCAGACCCCCACCCCCCTTGCCGGGGCCCAGCCAGTTGTCCCTGGCGAGGCCTGAACCCCACTTACCTTTCTGAAGGGTGTTGCTGGGACTGATGTGCTGGCAGCCCTCGGATTGGGCAGCAGCTCTCGGGGGCAGGGCTTCCTGCTTCACAGGAGCGTGAGGTAGTCCTGACCAAGGCCAATTAAGGGCCTGGGCTACGCAAGATTGCAGTGTGGCTTCCAAGCCCCCCTGAACATAAAATTTCGTCCATTAGATCAGATGGCAAAAACCTTGGTCAAAGAGGTAGGTTTTAAGGTGTATCTTAAAGGAGGAAAGTGAAGGAAAGAAATGGAGAGGCATAGAGACTGTATTCGAGAGCTTAGGGCATAGACAACTGAAGGCACAGCGATTAATATTGGGGATGCACAAGAGGCCAGAATTAGAGAAGCACAGGAGGGTTGTGCGGCTTGAAGAGATTACAGGACTAGGGAAAGGATGAGGCCATGGAGGGATTTGTAAACAAGGATGAGAATTTTAAAATTAAGATGTTGCTTGACCGAGAGCCGATTTAGATCAGCGACCACAGGCGTGATAGGGAAATGGGACTTGGTGTGAGTTAAGACATGGGCAGTAGAGTTTTGGATTATCTCAAGTTTATGGAGGGTAGAATGTGGGAGACCAATAGGAGTGCATTGGAATAATCAAGTCACCTGAAGTTAAAGACCAGTTCTACGAGGAACTCCATAATATCGTTAGTAGCATCCCCAATACTGTACATCTGTTGCTGCTGGGGAACTTTAATGCCAGGGTTGGGGCCAACCATGACTCATGGCCCTCCTGCCTTGGGCGCTATGGCATTGGAAGGATGAATAAGAATGGACAGAGACTGCTGGAGTTGTGTGCCTATCACAACCTCTGCATCACCAACTCGTTCTTTTATACTAAACCCTGTCACCAGGTTTCTTGGAGGCACCCAAGATCACGTTGTTGGCACCAGCTGGACCTCAACGTCACAAGGCGAGCCTCTTTAAACAGCGTTCAAATCACACGCAGCTTCTATGGTGCGGACTGCGACACCGACCACTCCCTGGTGTGCAGCAAAGTTCGACACAAACCAAAGAAGCTACATCACTCGAAGCAGAAGGGCTGCCCGCGCATCAACACTAGCAGAATTTCTTATCCATAGCTGTTACATAAGTTTCTAAATTCACTTGAAAAAGCCCTTCAAAACACTCCTACAGGGGGTGCAGAGACCAAGTGGGCCCACATCAGAGACGCCATCTATGACTCAGCAATGACCACCTTTGACAAACGTGAGAAGCGGAATGCAGATTGGTTTTAATCTCACTTTGAAGAGCTGGAACCTGTCATAGCCGCTAAGCGCATTGCACTGTTGAACTACAAGAAAGCCCCCGGCAAGTTAACATCTGTAGCACTTCAAGCAGCCAGAAGCGCTGCACAAATAACAGCCAGGCGCTGCGCAAATGTCTACTGGCAACACCTATACAGCCGTATTCAGCTGGCCTTCGACACCGGAAACATCATGGAGTGTATGATGGCAGTAAGAGAGCTTTTGGGCCAACCATCAGGAAGACCGCCCCCCTCAAGTCTAAATCAGGGGACACAATCACTGACCAACATAAGCAAACGGAATGCTGGGTGGAGCACTACCTAGAACTGTACTCCAGGGAAAATGTTATCACTGAAACTGCCCTCAATGCAGCCCAGTCTCTGCCTGTCATGGATGAACTGGATGAACAGCCAACAAAATCGGAACTCAGTGATGCCATTTATTCTCTAGCCAGTGGAAAAGCCCCTGGGAAGGATGGCATTACCCCTGAAATAATCAAGAGTGCCAAGCCTGCTATACTTTCAGCACTCTACGAACTGCTTTGCCTGTGCTGGGATGAGGGAGGAGTACCACAGGACATGTGCAATGCCAATATCATCACCCTCTGTAAGAACAACGGTGACCACGGTGACTGCAACAACTACCGTGGAATCTCCCTGCTCAGCATAGTGGGGGAAGACTTTGCTCGAGTCGCTTTAAACAGGCTCCAGAAGCTGGCTGAGCGTGTCTACCCTGAGGCACAGTGTGGCTTTCGAGCAGAGAGATCCACCATTGACATGCTGTTCTCCCTTCGTCAGCTACAGGAGAAATGCCGAGAACAACAGATGCCCCTCTACGTTGCTTTCATTGATCTCACCAAAGCCTTTGACCTCGTCAGCAGACGTGACCTCTTCAGACTACTAGCAAAGATTGGATGTCCACCAAAGCTACTAAGTATCATCACCTCATTCCATGACAATATTGAAGGCACAATTCAGCATCGCGGTGCCTCTTCAGGCCCCTTTCCTATCCTGAGTGGCGTGAAACAGGGCTGTGTTCTCGCACCTACACTGTTTGGGATCATCTTCTCCCTGCTGCTCTCACATGTGTTCAAGTCTTCAGAAGAAGGAATTTTCCTCCACACAAGATCAGATGGCAGGTTGTTCAACCTTGCCCCTCTTAGAGCAAAGACCAAAGTACGGAAAGACCTCATCAGGGAACTCCTCTTTGCTGACAATGCTGCATTAACATCCCACACTGAAGAGTGTCTGCAGAGACTCATCGACAGGATTGCGACTGCCTGCAACGAATTTGGCTTAACCATCAGCCTCAAGAAAACGAACATCATGGGACACGACGTCAGAAATGCTCCATCCATCAATATCTGCGGCCACGCTCTGGAAGTGGTTCAAGAGTTCATCTACCTTGGCTCAACTATCACCAGTAACCTGTCTCTCGATGCAGAAATCAACAAGTGCATGGGAAAGGCTTCCACTGCTATATTCGGACTGGCCAAGAGAGTGTGGGAAAATGCCGCACTGACACGGAACACAAAGGTCCGAGTGTATCAAGCCTGTGACCTCAGTACCTTGCTCTACGGCAGCGAGGCCTGGACAACGTATGTCAGCCAAGAGCGATGTCTCAATTCATTCCATCTTCGCTGCCTCCGGAGAATCCTTGGCATCAGGTGGCAGGACCGTATCTCCAACACAGACGTACTCGAGGCGGCCAACATCCCCAGCATATACACCCTACTAAGCCAGCGGCACTTGAGATGACTTGGCCATGTGAGCCGCATGTAAGATGGCAGGATCCCCAAGGACACATTGTATAGCGAGCTCGTCACTGGTGTCAGACCCATTGGCCGTCCATGTCTCCGCTTTAAAGACGTCTGCAAACGCGACATGAAGTCCTATGACATTGATCACAAGTCGTGGGAGTCAGTTGCCAGTGATTGCCAGAGCTGGCGGCAGCCATAAAGGCGGGGCTAAAGAGTGGCGAGTCGAAGAGACTTCGCAGTTGTCAGGAAAAAAGACAGAAGCGCAAGGCGAGAGCCAACTGTGTAACAGCCCTGTCAACCAATTTTATCTGCAGCACCTGTGGAAGAATCTGTCACTCTAGAATTGGCCTTTATAGCCACTCCAGGCGCTGCTTCACAAACCACTGACCACCTCCAGGCGCTTACCCATTGTCTCTCGAGACAAGGAGGCCAAAGAAGAGAAGAAGAAGAGGTAATGAAGGCATGAATAAGGGTTCCTGCAGCAGATGAGCTGAGACGGGGGCTAAGTCAGGTGATGTTCCAGAGGTGGAAATAGGTGGTCTTCGTGATGGAATGAATGTGAAAGCTCATCTCAGAGTCAAATGTGACACCAAGGCTGCAAACAGACTGGCTTAATCTTACAATGTTGTCAGAGAGAAGGATGGAGTCAGAAGCTAGCGAACTGAGTTTGGAGTGGGATGGAGTCAGAAGCTAGCGAACTGAGTTTGGAGCGGGAACTGAAAACAATGGCTTCAGTCTTCCCAATATTTAATTGGAGGAAATTTCTGCTCATCCAGTACAGGGTGTCAGATAGGCAGTCTGATAATTTAGCAACAGTGGAGGAGTCAAGAGAGGTGGGGGTGAGGTAGGGCTGGGTGTCATCAGTGTACATGTGAAAATTAACATTGTGCTTTTGGATGATGCCAGGCAACATGTCGATAAGAAATAGGAGGAGGCCAAGGATAGATCCTTGAGGGACACCAGGGGGTAACCGTACAGGAGCAGGACAAGAAGCTGTTGCAAGTGGTTCGCTGATTTAAATGATTCAAATAGCTAATATCTTTATACAACATTTCCCTGTTCTCTATTTTAATTGCGTTAACTTGTTAAACATTCTTACATAACTACTGCAAACTGTAACTCCTGGGCTAATGACATTTGATTCATGCTCTTAACATCTGTTGTCTCTTCTGTTTCTCCATCTCTGAATGTAGCAAATGCACTTTTGAGTTTTATGATCTTGCCATCTGTTTTGACTACTTGTTACATAAAGGAAAAAATTGAATTAAATGAAAGCGTCACTTTGAAGTGCAGCAGTGTAGATTCCTGAGCTTCTTTGCGAGGCACTCCTTGATGTTGGAGAAATAGCTCAGCTTATACTTTGGGCAGCCTCATCAGCAAGAGGGGGAAAAATATGATCACATCCAAACTCCCCCAAACCACCTCCCCTCCACCCACCTCCCAGTGCACCTTGCTTCATGTGTGATTCTTAACAGTTCAAGTTAAGTGCACTGGGAGAGAAGGGCAGAGTTGGAAGAATACACATGCTTCAACACATAGTAGCAGTTTCAGACAGGAGAAGACCTTCAATCTATCGAGCCCACTTAGACACATTATTTCCATGGTGCATTTCTAATGACCCTTTGTTGACAAGAACCTACGTAGTTCTTTCTTGAAATACATTAAGAGAATGAGGCTTCGTGTTCCATCACACCTGCTGGTAATCTATACCACAAGTTTACCACCTTTTTCATTCACAAAGAAGTCCCTCCTCTATGTCCCAATTTCTTTGTTGCCCTTAATTGTAAATATGACCCCTTTTGCTTAAACTGAACCTACTACTGCCACCCTCTCCTACTTCTGGGCACTCCCTGTCCCTCAGCCCATAGACAGCATACACTGCAAGGCTTTCAAAATTGAGATGTATTGCCAGGTAATGAGAAGGACTTTTTAAATGTAATTGCACGTAAAATGCACAATTTTCAAGAAATAGGATCATGTTTGTGAACTAGCAACACTGAAAATGTTTAGTCAGCCAAAGCGCTCTTGGCACCAGCCCATACATAGATGGATTCTGACTGCTGAGACAACTGTATTTCACGTTGATTGTCGCCGGCAAGATTGTTTATGTCATGCTTTCAATTTTGCAGCAAATAAAGATGATGTAACAAGAAAAGATTGCGGCAACAGTGTGGATCTGGAGCTATTTTCTCCATCCAGTTCCTGATCATCTGACCGTGAAGGTAATGTATTCACCCCTTAAGGTGCTTTCAAGAATTGTTCATTGGAAGAACTAATTGTAAAATTGCTGTGAGACTTGCTTTAAAAACTTCAGAGATTCTTCTTTAAGTCCAGAAACACTGGACTTGGGAATAAAAACAATTGATGTGTGCCTATTGTCATCATTTACCAAATAACTTGAAGGAGGTGGATGGAAAGAAAGTAGAATATTTATAAGGTAAGGGCCATTTTGAAAGTGGCAACTGTAGTCAGCCATTTTGGGAAAAATTAGATGTGTCTTGCATTGTGGGACAGGATTTTGTGATCGGCTTTTGTATGAACAAGTCCATGAAAAAACAAAATGCCAAAAAAAAATGTGGAGTCACATGAAAGTTCTGGACTTAAAGTTTTAAAAACTGCACAATTCAGCCGGAAGGCTACCCTCAGAGTTTGGGATGGATATCAGGCAAAGGTTGATGGGGAGAGGGCAGGGTGTGATGGAGAGAAAAAGTGGACATGGCTTTTATTTCTTTCTCCTTGATTGGATTATTACTGGAGGGAGAAGCTGTTGTTTTCTATCTGCAATGCCTTGCTCTCTCAGTTCTTAATCTTGGCAATGCTGTCACACAGTGAAGTTGAGGGAGAGTTATCTAGGCTGATCTGACAGTACTTCTACATTGGTTACTTGTTTATTTTCAGCTGCAAGGAAATATCAAGGACTAGGAGAGACCTGCAAAACATTTGTGGTCCAGTTAGTATCTTTATTGTAACAGTATTTCTTTAAATACAGGATTTCTCGTTATTCTTTCACCAAACACTTAAACAGAATCAAAACTTCTCACTCTGGAAAAAAGCTACATAAAGCTGTCCATGTGTTAATAACAGGTCTCGGCATATAAATACAAATTTTGTCCAGAGTCTGGCCTTGTGACTTGTTCATAGTCATAGAATATGAAAGTCTAATTGGGAACTGTTATCTCCTGAGTTGAAAAAGTTTACATCTGATGGGCTCAATATTATTCGAGGAATAAACACTCCTTGAAATCAGGCTGTGGTAATTTCAGCATCTATCATTGAAGAAAACAGCTTTCTAACTACCAATCTTGTTCCATTACAAAGTCCTTGTTAAGGATTCAAGTTTCGTAGCAACATTATAACTGCTGCTTCCTTGAGTCTACGCTTGTGTGGTGTCATGTCCATTGGAGTTAGACTGCAGAAACTGTGGAGACTGCTATCATACTCATCGTCCATAGAATCAACAATGATTTATTCTTTTAATTCACCTGATAGCTTTTCTAGAACCTTTTCATTCAAATCTCATGAACCTTCATTATCAGCACAAAGAATATCTTTTGAAAATAAATTGTATCAAATAATTGTCCCCACCATTTTGACACAAGTAACCAATTCGACCATCTCATCCACCCCTCCCATACCATCCCCATCCCACTCTTGCCATCCCGTCCCTCACAGAAACAATCTCTTCAGGATAACTTTGTTGTTGGGCTTCCCTTACCTTCCGCTATTTTTATTCTCTACCAACACCCCACCCACCTCCACCCCCCCCCCAACCTGCCTCCCTGCCGCCACCATCAACTGTTGGCAGCCGCACGTGTGTCACGAGCTCCAGGCCTTTGTGTGCACCAGATAGCGCCCACCAACAGACATGCCCTTAAACTGACGAATCAAAACAGTCCTCAGACAGAAAACAAGTAGTATTATTGATGTGTGGCTTCACACATTAAAACTGGTGCCCTTATCTTAAAGTCAGAATTGTAAACACATAATAAAATTGCTTTTACAGTTATGTCATTGTGATAAATAAGCTAGTTTAAGCACTTTAAATGCAGAGCAAACATGGGAAACGTTAGTAATCCTTCATTCAAATAGGTTCATTCACTGAGAAGATGTGACAAATGGTGTCTTCAGGGATCTGTACTGGGGTCTCAGCTTCTCACCATACATATTAATGATTTGGATAAAGTAATAGAGTCATACATTCAAATTTAAAGACAGCTCTAAGTTAGGAGGCACAGTAGGTCCTGTGTGTGGGAGCAGGAAGTTACAAAGAGACTAGAGAGATCAGGTAAATGGGCAAAACTATGGCCTGTGAAGTTCCATGTGGGGAAATATGAAGAATGCCACTTTGGATCTGAGAAAGTCAAACCAGAATTTGTTCTTAATGGGGAGAGAGTAGAATCTGTGGACAAGCAAGGAAACTAAAGTGTACGTATACACAAATCACTAAAAACGACTGCAAAGGTACATAAAGCTATCAAAAAGGCTAATGGCGTGTTGCTCTTTCTCTCGGGGTTGGAATACAAAAGTGAGGACATTATGGTTCATTCGTATAGAACGTTGGTCAGGCCTCATGTTGAGAACTGCATTGAATTTTGGGCACTGAAACTCAGGAAGGGTACATTAGCTTTGGAAGCGATAATAGGGTTTAAAGAGTTATCTTTTACCTGAAAGTAGGTGGATGGAAAGAAAGTAGAATATTTGAGGTAAGGGCCATTTTGAAAGTGGCAACTGTAGCCAGCCATTTTGGGAAAAATTAAATGTGTCTTGCATTGTCGGCTTTTGTATGAACAAGTCCATGAAAAAACAAACTGCCAAAAAAAAAGCCCTAAATCTGGAGACACATGAAAGTTCTGGACTTAAAGTTTTAAAAACTGCACAATTCAGCAGGAAGGCTACCCCAAGAATTTGGGATGGATATCAGCCAAAGGTTGATGGGGAGAGGGCAGGGTGTGATGGAGAGAAAAAGTGGACATGGCTTTTATTTCTTTCTCCTTGATTGCATAAAAGTTGTATTCCCTTGTGATTAGAAGGTTGAAGGGTGATCTAGAATCCTAGACCCTGATATTAACCAAGGTGTGATCTCAGAGTGAGTGGAAGGAGTTATAGTTTCCCTGCATGCCCTGGAGTTTTAGCAGGTAGATTTAGTGGCTGGGGGGTAGGGATAGGGAATCAGAGACATCGTGGAATTTGGGAGTGAAGACATCGTAGGGGTGGTTGGTGATTGCGGAGGGTTCAGGAGGGGGTTGATCTGGGAGGTCAGTGATCGGGGTTAGGCAGATTGTGATGGGAGAGAGGTGTTGCTTTACAGGGCTAGCTTGCTGAGCCTGGAGGAAGCACGCCTGCTCCCCCTGGTCCACAAGCAGTGCTGTAAAGGCACTTCCTTGATGGATCCAGTCCTTCTTGTTTCCTATTGCCTGCTGGGTTTCCACCCAGTCAACAGCTGTTAAAACTAGAAACCTTATTAAAGTAGAGGCACACAGCCTCCTTTAAAGGTATCAATGACTGACACATCTTCTGAGAACTCATCTTTCTGCTGTTAAAACTGAAAGTGGGCAGTTTCGTTGTGGGTTGCATTTATGTTTGAAATTTTTAACGTTTTAACTTGGCATCTGATCCAAACCCAACTGTTTCTGGGAGTTAAAATTATCCCCACAGAATCATAGAAAAGGTACAGGGCAAAAGGAGGTCATTCAGTTCACCATTTCAGTGTCAGCTCTTCCAAATTTTTCCTCTCCAAGTTTTTATCCAATTCCCTTTTGAAAGCTTTTATCAAATCTGCTTCACCACACTTTGACAGAGGATTCCAGATCTTAGGAACTCGTGCTTGGAAAAAGGTTCGAGAAATTGTTTCTTCTGATGGGCGAATGCAGAGCCAGAGGGCTTCGGTTAAGTAAAAGGAATCTGGACTTTATTCACACAAAAGGCTAAGGATGCAGGGTCAATTGAAATTTTGAAGACCGAGATTGATAGATTTTTGCAGAATTTTCTTAAACTGGTTATTATATCAAGGAATATGGAGCCAAGGCAGGTAAATGGAGCTCAGGCATGTTTCAGCCATAATCTTATTGAATGGTGAGCAGGCTCGCCGTGCTGAATGCCAGTTTTGAACTGTTGACACAGTGCAGTAAAAAAAAATGTCATATTGGATGTTTAGCAGTAATGTTGGTGTTCGAGAAAGAGAAGGGACAGTCACTTGTCTGTCACTTTCCTGCCTTTGTCATGTCAGGAAATTCTTTCCTAAACAACTCTGCAGTTTTGGGGTTAGAGAGAGGTTTTACCCAGTCCATTGCCACTACCTCCAAATCAGCTTCAGTACAGTTTCTGAGGTTTTCTCCATGGGTACCCAACGGTTTTTTTCCTCTACTGCTGCATTTCATGCAATCCTGTCTGAAGATTGGACTCATTGAAGTTTTGAGCTTTTTTTTCCTCTCCTCTTTGAATTGGGTCTTTCTGCCCACCCGCAATAGAAGACATTCTTGAGTGCAGCCATGTATTCTCAAATGTGACATTTGAAGTCAGCAACCTACATGGTATTTAGTCCTGCTGAAAGTTCATCACTTATCAGCAATTCTCCCCACCTGCTGACAGTTTAAAGTGAGTGTTGATCTTTAAAGGCTGCAACTGAAGTTCCTCGCTCCCATCTCTCCCATGTTATCTGGGGATTATGCTATACCAATGTCAGTGAGGATACAAATGAGTCAACCCTGTGAATTACAGCAGAGTCAATGCTGGACTAGATCAGAATTAGAAACTCACTTGCATTTCTTTTCGGAAACTGGTCACCTCCAATTTTGGGGCATCTGTGTACCTGTGTCAGTATACTTTATATTCCAATTTTTTTCGCCATATTAGAATTGGCTTCAGGGCCTCTGGGGTAGGGAGGGGAAGCACTTACAAAGTTTTTACTTTGCATTGCTTTCCAGTGATAGATTTAGACTTTGCGTAGAGTGTAGGGACTGTCCTGGCTGTGAATTTCTTGATCACAGAACTAGTTGATATTGTGAGCTGGATTTTCCTCTGAAACTGTTTTCCTATTTGAGTTGGCCGCATCTGCCTGTACTGTGGCAGGAAGGCAGGGAAATCGGCCAGCTTCCCTAGCCCTACGCCCCTACTGGTATTTCAATAGCAAGATCCTTGTTTGGGTGAGGGAGGATAATTTCAGTGCCAGGGATTTGGTAGTATTCCTGCCAGCCCCAGTTTCCCATACCTTGCGCCGATTTATGGGATCTATGGTGTAAGAAGATCCAGCTGTCACCAAGGCTGAGAGAAGGAAAAAGGAACAAGGTACTGGGGAGGTGGGTGATGGTGCAGCTTATGCAAGTGTAACCCAACAATATCAGGGTATTTGCAGGAGAGGGAGAAAGACTTGAGAAGGGGGAAACGTTCAGGATTTGTTATTTAAGCATCCTCAATTAACACAAGCAAATACCAGAGAGAACATTACAGTGAAGTACTTACACAGGAATGAACTACATGGTACTTTTAAAGAACGATTGAGTAATATTGTAGTGCATTTCATGAACTTGCTCTTTTCTACTTGAGAGCACTGGGCTCCCATCCAGGAATAACTTTTGAAATGATGGGCACCTCGTTCACATTGCTATGAATGATTCTGCTTGACTGAGTTCCTCCACCTTTCACCAGCTTCTAGTGCAATTATATCCTGTAGATACATTGTGAAATTACAACATTATATTTAACAAAGCTTTCTGCTTCAACCAAAGTTATTAAAATGTTCGTGATCATAGAGCCATAGAATATTTGAGCAACTCATTTCATTCACTTTATTTTAAAATAAAACGTGGAGAAACTTGGTTTCAACAATTCTTTTCCTTAATGCTGCTGACTACCATTTTTCAAATTGGGTTCCCAAGCAGCGAGGCTATCCTATGATGCAGTTGGCTTAGCAGCATAACTAATTGGTGTTTTTAAGAGAGCAATTTAAAGAAAAAAAACTCTCACGACTTTGAAAGTTGACCAAAATTTTATTCTGTTTTTATTTTTTCATGGGATGTGGGCATCAGTAGCAAGGCCAGCATTTGTTGCCCATCCCTAACTGCCCTTGAACTGATCGGCTTGCTAGGCCATTTCAGAGGGCAGTTAAGAGTCAACCACATTGCTTTTGGTCTGGAGTCACATGTAGGCCAGACCAGGTAAGGACGGCAGATTTCCTTCCCTGAAGACATTAATGAGGCCAGATGGGTTGTTCTGACAATTGATTGTTTTATGGCACCATTACTGAGACTAGTTTTCAGTTCCAGATTTTTCCGTAATCAATTGAATTTATTAACTAATTAATTTAAATTCCAGCTGTCATGGTGCGATTTGAACCAGTGGCCCCAGGGCATTAGTCTGGGTGTCTGAATTACAAGTCCAGTGACACTAACACTGCATCACTATCACCCCCCCATCTGCTGATATACAATACAGTGGATGTACATTCCAGCAACTCCTTCAGTTAAAAAGACCTCGGGCTGCATTGTTGGCATGTTTCTATTTTAATGGCTGCATTAATTCAGGCAAAGATGAGATGTCAAAAGCAAATATTGCCTTTGCAGTGAGTGTATTATATATGTCATTCTGGATTATGTTGCCAAAACAATGTGGGAGCCAAATGACACTGTTGTTTTATCTATGACAGGCATTTTGAAACAATGAAATGCAATTGTGGGAGTATTCTGTGAGAATTAACTGAATTAAGAATCTGTTGTAATAACAGCCATCTCCAGTTGTGTCCCGCAGCAAATTGCACAGCATTAGACATGCAGATTTGTAGCTTGTAAATTGTTGAACGTGTTATTTCATTCTCGAGTACTAGAAGAAGTGAAATCTGAAATGTTTCTCTCTCTAGGGCTGCTGATCTGTTGCTCGGTCAGGATTTTTGTAGGTGATAGAAACAGGTCGAGACCTTGCTGCCCTCTTCCTGCTGTCCTACCAGTTGTAACTGATGTTTTTTTTTTCTGGGATGTTTTTCTAATTTGACCTTGAAGAGATTGAACTCATTTGATTCTCCAACTTCTCTAGTTCCTGGGGTACAATACGAGAAACAGTGTGATTACTGTTTGGTGATTACTGTTCTTCATGTATGAGCCAGGACAGGCAGTGTTGTAGGCTGTTTAGGTACTGGGAGAAGTGGTACCACAAAGCCTAATGTTCATCGTTAACATCTGTACATTTGATCTTTCCTGCAATGGTCACAGAAGCATGAGTAGGAATGGAAAAACTTTTCTTTACCCTGGATATTGTGGTACTTCTTTCTACCCTCCCTCCATGTCCTCGCTCCTCACTAACTCAGCAACCTCCTCCAGCCCTCCACCCCTTTGAGATCTCTACACTCCTCCAATTCTGGCCTCTTGTGCTTCCCTGATTTTCATTTCTCCACCATTGATGGGCATGCCTTCAGCTGCTAAGCTCTGGAATTTCCTCCCTATACACCTCCTTCTCTCCACCTCTCTCTCCTCCTTTAAGCTTTTGGTCACCTGTCCTAATATTGCCTTGTGTGGCTCGGTGTCAAATTTTGTTGGTAATGCTCCTGTGAAGCATCTTGGGATGATTTACTACTTTACATAATGATTTACACAAAGGTGCTGTATAAATGCAAGTTGTTGTTGTGATCCATTGATGGTACATAGTGGGGCAGTTGAATAGCATAAAACTGCTGAATGCTTAATAAATTTTCAGATTATCTTGTAAAAGCAGGGATTTCTGCTGTGAAACTGGCAGTGTGAGAATCATTCAAAGATGTGCTAATGGTTGCAATTATTGAGAAATTGCATCAAGCTGCCATCTTCCTTATCTACAAAACTTTGTCTCAACCATTGTTCCCGCTAAGTTGCGCAGGTGCATGGCCACGTCAACAGCTTGAAAGGTCCTGCGCAGACCTTGTTTAAAAAATGCGTGTGTGGCCGTGCAAAAAAATTTAAAGGGACTCTGTGCTGAAAAAAAGGGCCATGCACAACCACTAAATTTTAGAGAGAACATTGGTCATAACCCCTCCAAAATGCATTTTCTGTTTATGTAACTTGATGCCAATCATGGTTTATGATTATCATAAGGGGAAAAACAAATGATACAATTTATCATGGGTTTTTACTCCACATGCGATGTTTTGTGATATCCCTGTTAAATCATATAGTGATAGTTGAAGCACACACTATTGAAAGTGGTTCAAACATTTTTACGAAAACCTCCTGCAAGGAAGTGTTTGTGAGTCACTTAGCTGATTCCTTCCCCAGTTTTCATTCCCTTGCTGTGCTTGATCCTAATGTCCCTATTGAATTTGGGAACTGCTGTGTCACAAGTTGAAAGTCTAAATACATTTTTCACTGCTTTGTGAAACGGCACACTCTGGGATACATCAC
Organism: Heterodontus francisci; assembly: GCF_036365525.1. Classification (NCBI taxonomy): domain Eukaryota; kingdom Metazoa; phylum Chordata; class Chondrichthyes; order Heterodontiformes; family Heterodontidae; genus Heterodontus; species Heterodontus francisci. Next base: position 90,155,860 of record NC_090379.1, on the reverse strand, counting down.
ACTGTCACTTGCTAGTGTTCTAACACGCTGCTGGTCTGCAGCAATGCTGAGAACCTTTAGCTATGGGCTGTTGCAGTGCTTAAGTGAATTTACGTCGTAACCCATAACGTCAAGAAATGATAGTATGCAGATTTAATTTTTTCCACATCTCTGAGTTTCATTCTCAGCCACAGTACTGCAAATATGTGCCAAAATAAAGGCCAGCCACTTATTTAGAGAGCAAGGGCTAATTGTAGAGCAAATGTTTACCTTGTGTAGCAAGGTCAGTTGTTTGGGTGAAGCAGCTATTAGAAGCAGACATCGACTGAGATCACAAAACTATCTCGAACACAGCTTGAGCAATTACATGTGCATATGTATATAACACTAGCCATGAAGTGCAGGCAGGGATGCAGTGGGGGAATTAGCTATGTGCTTATTTGTGCATACAGAGGTTGGTTCAAGTATAGTGTAGGACTTGTTTAATCTCATTCAAAGGCACAAAGAAGCAGAACACAATGCTATCCTGTTTCCTTGCAGTGATCCACAGAACCATGAATGGTGTCATGGGAGCAGGCAACTCGCTCTGCTAACTCAGTAGCAGGTGGTGTGCGGCTTGGTATGAACACGTAATGGGAGAAAAACATAACTTCCTCTCGAGGCTGCAGGTAATAACCCTAACTCTCAGTGGAACCAGCTTTCAACTTCAGCCACAAAGGCACTTGTAAAAGATGTTAGCTGAAAAATGAATTGTGACACAATGGGAAAATCTGAATCTAAACACCATGAAAATGCCACTCTGCATTGTCCCAGTTTTTAGATTTGCCTCACCCCTGCAGTGGCATACCGAGAATTGCTGAAGCCACCATCAACCTTGGCAACTGTCCTGAATCAAAAGCACTTCAAACTGGAGAAAGTTTCAGTCTCATTGATTTGCATCTAGATCATAAACATAGTTGTAAATGCTAGTTAATGTCTAGCAGCTGGAAAGGCTGTCATAGGCCACTTTGCTAATCAAACAGGGTTCCATAGTCATGGAAGTGCCAAACTAGTATCTGCCCTTTTCTTTGAAATATCTATTATGTCTAAGTAGATAAAGAAAAACAGAAATTCAGTTCTGCAGCATGAATCATTAGTCACTGGTGATGAAAGGTTCCCCACCTCCAGAACGTCACTGAAATTCATAACAACTCTAAGTACAGGAGTGTGTGGGGCACGGTGCTCTTAGAACTTGCTTTGGCAGGCCATTAATACAGTCAAACACAGCATTGTACGGAATTGTCCACAGGGGCCCACTTTATCGGGCAACGATGCACACTGTGTGCATTCATATGTGGCCAACAGATAGCAACAGCCCTCATTTGAAAACAGAATCATTGGGAATTTCACATGGAGAATTATTAGACCCTGGGATGCTTTATCACAACTGACTATGAGGTAGAGTGTTAAACAGGCAGATGTCCAGTCACCAAAATGAGGAAGCAAATGACAGTCTCTGATCCACAACTGTTTTATTGGCAATTCAGAGTTCAGTCCAAACATCAGTCCCCAGTCTTTCCTTCTGGACTAACTCTGTCCAGAGGCAACTCCCCAACTGGGCAAAAACCCAGCCCTTAAATACAAAACTATAATGAGCATCGCCTGCTCTCTATTAACACTAAAATGAGTCCTGTTTAATTAACAAGACCAGCATTTTCAATATTGTCAGTAGAGATCATAATATAATTTAAAAAGTAATTGGATAAGTATTTGCGAAGGAATAAAATAAAAGGATTCGGGAATAGGGAAGAAAATTGGCTTAAAGTAGGCAATTCCATTTCAGGAGCCAGCTGCAGCACAGTGGGCCAAATGGCCTCTTCCTCTGCTGGAGTTTCCATGTGAAAGAGTGCAGAGCGTATTTACACGAGTAACAAAAGTAGCAGTGTTATGGTACAATTCCGTCTTCCACTAATTACTGTCGATAATGGACATTTCCCAAGATGTGGCAGGTTTCCTGTTGCTCATAAAGCAGTTAACTTACTTTTAGTTAGTCAGTAATTCATTGCTATCCTGGGTGACAATTAATTTTTAAATCATCAACCCCAGCACTGAAAGATCCCTTAACAGGTAAAGCCAAGGGAAATAAATGGGAATGAACTGCAATTAGCTGGAAACCTGAGGGAGAATTATGTTCGTATGTAGCTCCGTATAACAGAATCTATCCTTCCCCTCATCAAAAGAACAGTTTTGACTGTCTTTTCTATTGGAAGAATTGTGAATTTTCTGCTCCTTGTTACTAGCTTTGGGAGATGCAATTTGTTGAGGCTTTAAGTAGAAAGAATTCTGTTCAGGTGATGCACTCAAGTTGGTGCACCAGCAGACTGCTGTCAATGTAATGCTGGGGACGAGTAAACATTCATTGTCACCTGGGACAGCAATGTATGATTTAACAAATCTCAGATTATTTTTGTTACTTCACAAGCAACAGGAATGACACAACATCTTAGGAAATGGGTAACACCCAGAATAGTTGATGCTAGACAGAACTGCGCAGAAATATAGATGTTAGCTTAACTCATTCAAACATGTACTCATTGTTCATGTGATGCAACTGCCTTTAATAGGAAGCTTCTAGCTTCAAAAGCCATTTTTGCACAAGACAGTGATTTTGGGCTCTTTTTGCATTGTAAGACAGTGCATGTCGAATTCAAAACTCACTTCAAGGTTCATTGTTGTAAAAAACAAAGTTGTGTAACGCAACGTCACGTATAAAATTAGGATTTAGGACCCAATTTTCAGTATAGAATGATGCCTGTTGCATGTAAAAATGACAGTAACAACTCACTGATTTACTCAGAAGGGCAATGAACATTTTTATTTCAGCAGTGTTTTACTCCTCCAATTATTTTTATGAAACATTGATTGGTGGCTTATTACATTTTCATGATCATTAGATTTTCCACAGCTATATGGATTTGTTAAGGGAAGGTTGTATCTTACAAACTTGATTGAGTTTTTTGAGGAAGTAACAAGGAAGATTGATGAGGGTAGAGCAGTAGATGCGGTATACATGGATTTTAGTAAGGCATTTGACAAGGTCTCACATGGCAGACTGGTCAGAAAAATGAAAGCCCATGGGATACAGGGGAATGTGGCAAGTTGGATCCAAAATTGGCCCAGTGACAGAAAACAAAGGGCAGTGGTCAACGGATGTTTTTGCGAAAGGAATGAGGTTTCTAGTGGCGTTCCACAGGGCTCAGTGTTGGGTCCCTTGCTGTTTGTGGTATATATTAATGATTTTGAATTAAATGTGGGAGGCATGATTGGGAAATTTGCTGAGAACACAAAAATTGGCTGTGTAGTTGATGGTGAAAAGGATAATTGTAGGCTCCAGAATGATATCAATGGTTTGGTTGAGTGGGCGGGGAAGTGGCAAATGAAATTCAGTCCAGAGAAGTGTGAGGTAATGCATTTGGGGAGGACAAAGTTAGGGAATACACAATAAACAGGAGGATATTGAGAGGGTTAGAGGAAGTGAGAGACCTTGCAGTGCATGTCCACAGGTCCCTGTAGGTAGAGTGGTGAAGAAGGCATATGGAATGCTTTCCTTTATTGGCCGAGGTATAGAATACAAAAGCAGGGACTTAATGCTGGAACTGTATAAATCACTGATTAGGCCACAACTGGAGTATTGCGTACAGTTCTGGTCACCACAGTGCAGGAAGGACATAATTGCTCTGGAGAGATTACAGAGGAGATTTACAAGAATGTTGCCAGGGCTTGAAAGTTGCAGCTATGAGGAAAGATTGGATCGGCTAGGGTTGTTTTCCTTAGAACAGAGGAGGCTGAGAGATGACTTAATAGAGGTGTACAAAATTATGAGGGGCCTAGATAGAGTAGATAGGGAGGACCTGGTTTGCCTAGCAGAGAAGTCAATTATCAGGGGTACAGATTTAAGATAATTGGTAGAAAGATTTGAGGGGACGTGAGGAAATATTTTTTCACCCAGTGGGTTGTGAGTGTCTGGAATTCACTGCCAGGAATGGTGGTGGAGGCAGAAACCCTCAAATCTTTTAAAAGGGACCTGGACCTGGACCTGAAGTGCTGTAACCTGTAAGGCAACGGACCAGGTGCTGGAAGGTGGGATTAGGTTGGGTGGCTAGTTTTTTCGACTGGTGCAGACACGATGGGCTGAATGGCCTCCTTCTGTGCCGTAATTTTTCTATGGTTCTGTAGAGTTGTTGTACTAGCCTGTAAACCATGCCCTGACCGTGGCCGTCACAACAGGTGGCCAGGTGGCAGAAATGCTGCTAGCGCTGAACAATAACAACTTGTATTTTCTAGTGTCTTTGAGGTAATAAAACATCCCAAGGTGCTTAATAGGAGTGTTATAAAGCAACATTTAACAGAGCCAGATAAGGCTATATAGGGCCGATGGCTAAAAGCTTGGTCAAAGAAATAGGCTTTAAGGAGCATCTTAAAGGAAGCAAGTGAGGTAGAGCGATGTCGGGTGCATATTCCAGAGCATAGAGCCGAGGCAACTGAAGGCACAGCCACCAAGAGGGGATCAATTAAAATCAGGGATGCTTGAGTGGTCAGAATTAGAGGAGCATAGATATCTCTTAGGGTTGAGGGGCTGGAGGAGATTACGGAGATAGGGAGGGGTGAGGCCAAGAGAGGCATTGCTTGGCCGGGAGCCAGTGTAGGTCAGCGAGCACAAGGTGATGGGTGAATGGCATTTGGTATGAGTAAGGACACAGGCAGCAGAATTTTGGATGACCTCAAGTTTATGGAGGATCGAACTTGGGAGGCTGGCCAGTCAAGTGTGGAGGTAACAAAGCATGGATGAGGGTTTCAGCAGCAGTTGAGTCAAAGTCAAACTTGAGGGAATAAAATGGTGTATGGGTCAAAAATGTCCACACAGAATAACAGTGGCAAAACTTCATGTGCCGTTCCTCCTATGAGCTTTGGAACTTTTTCCCGAATATGAAGACATTTCAATGCAGAGGCAACTATCACTTGTTGAATGAGAGTTGCTGGAGCATATATTAATCTATGGGAAATCATTGGCAGTCATTTGAACTTTTATTGCTGGATCTGCATCTGTTGCTTCTTTTACATCCCACCCGATTTTGAACATGGGAAGGTGGGGGGTAGTGTAAAATGGGAGGCTGATTCACTGTCGCTCTTGCTTTGCCTAGTGACTTGCCTTGTAATTTCTTCAAGTCTATGTGTTCAGTCAGTAACCACTGGAGTCATCTGCCCTTGTTTGTCCCAGTTATGCATCCTGTCATGTTGCCTTAAATAAATAGATACCATGGCCTGGATTTTGAAGTATTAATGATCGCAAAAGTATCAGCGTTTGCTGCCATTATTCCTCTGAAACTGACAGCAACATCGGGAGTCTACACATGCGCAACTAAATGCAGAAACCCAGAAGTTGCTCAGTGATTCTACGCTTCCCCATAGGGTGCACTGTTGAAGTCTTCACAGTCTGCAATATATGAGAAGTCACTGAACTGATGAGAAGTCGAGGGGAGATGGTGGCACTGAACTAGTAATCCAGAGGTCCAGGCTAATGCCCTGGGGACACAGGTTCAAATCCCACCATGGCAGCTGGTGGAATTTAAATTTAATTAATTAATTTTAAAAAATTGGAATTGAAAGTTAGTTTCATGGCACCATTACTAAGACTATCATCAATTGTCGTAAAAGCCCATCTGGTTTACTAATGCCCTTGAAGGAAATATGCTGTCCTTACTTGGTCTGGCCTACATGTGACTCCAGACCAACAGCAATGTGGTTGACTCTTAACTGCCCTCTGAAATGGCCCAGCAAACATCTCAGTTGTCAAGGGCAATTAGGGATGGGCAACAAATGCTGGCCTTGTCAGTGATGCCCATATCCCATGAAAGAATAAAAACATTGTAAAAATTTCCCTCTTGCACTATTAGTCTCACTGTAAAAGCTTTTGAAAATGTTGCACCTTGTTGAATGAAATGTAACTGGGTTTTTAACAGGGTCGTTAGTTCGTAATTATTGCTGAACAACCGCACTTGTCCTGAAAAGTTAATTTTACATTTTTGGAATGTCAAATTTCTGTTATGATTTTGTAAAAATTCACAGTTTAATTTTTTTTAAGTTTGATATTTCAACTTCCACTGTACTCCTATGTCCCAGTCATTTATTTTGTTCTCTGTAAAACTTAATTAAAAATGAAAAAATTCAATGTATTTTACTTTCTTGTTTGCTGTATATAAAAACACTTCAATGTGATTGGCTGCTTATCCTGCTGCTGGATGCCTGGAGCTCCCCTTGACTAGAAAAGGTTAAAACCATGCCACAGAGATTGCTAGATTTTTTTTTTGAATAGTTTTCTTTAAGGTCAGCTATGAATCACACCACTGACTGTGAAATCTGGGCCCTTCTTTCATAAAGCCATAATAAAAACATAAGCTCAGAGCCACCAAATATTGCTTCCTGTTTTATCTCTTTACAGGGCTGAATTTTGTTGAGAACCGGCAAGTCCCGACACTGAGGCCGAAAGCGAGAGGCAACCCTGCTTCGGCGGGTGGCGGAATCCAGAGCAGCATATTTCCGGTGGCAGCCAATTAGCAGGCAGCTTTGGTTTTGCTGGCCCTCCCATTTTTTAGCCTGTCGCCAATGGGCTGGGAAAATTCAGCCCACAGTGTTGGCATGTAGCACTGTGGGCCTTGATTTCTCAAGTCATAACTATTGTTCCTTCACATGAATTAAGTGGTGTGCTGATGTACTTTGCAGCTTTCTCCCCTTCTTGTTTGAATGCGATGACTTGTGCCAGAGCAGCTTCCATTAGCCACAGCAAAATTCGAGAATTTTTCCCCAGCTGCCATCCCTCCTGTGCATACTAGGCAAGGAGTGTCGGGAAGGTGTTTGGCTTTGGAAAGTTGAATCCAGTCCTCACTTGATGCCCATAAACTGTAGCTTTTTAGCAATTATCTCTGGCTAACTGTCTTATCCTTTTTTTGTTAAGACAGTGAAGGGAAAGTCAAAGACAATTGGGCCCATTGAGACTGCACCACTCAGACATTTCACAGCCATGAATACTGTCAATCCACCCACACCCCTTTTGCCTCAGTCATGCAGACTCCTGAGAGAAATAACAAGATTGTGGCAAATTTAGGAACAGCTTCAGAAGATACGTCTCTGATTTCCTGTGAAAATCAAGCAAGCTTCTGGGGTCCATGGTGACTGGAGCCTTGCTATTTGCAGCTACAGTACAATATACCTTTTTAAAAATTGCAATGATCACTTCTCAGGAACTGTCCACCTTTATTTTGCAGAGAATCCACTTTCACTGCATGCTTGGGAATTCTGTATCATAGCCCGTTAACCCTCTGTGGAAAGAAATAGTCCAAGCATTTAACCAATTCATCTGCATGCTCCCAGTTCTCACATCTCAAATAAGTGATCCAACTGGACACAGTCTAATCCCTTCGTCACTTTAACTAAAGACACTCAGATCATTGCAGCATTCCACCTTGATTCAGATCAGCTAATTCAGCCCAAAGCAAGGATCAAACCTGAGACTTGCCTGATCTTTATGACTTCACATTACTTAACAGTTCAGTGCTTTGCCAATTTATGAGAATCCTGTATTGACAGGATTTCTTGCATTGGAGAATATATTTGATAAACTGTAGGTAGCAGAGGCACCTGCCTGACTCGGGCAGAAATCTCACAAATAGTATGCTAATCGGTGTCCAGGACATCATTAAGGCAATTTAACTGAAGACTGAGTGGGCAAACCTGTTGGTGATGAAGAGGAGGTCCTCTAAGGTAAATGGAAAACTTTGCTTTAGGGCTACTCTGGGCCCACAAGGCATGTCTGGGCTGTTGCTTCCCTGGGCTTACTCCCCACACCCACTTACAACTGGCAATCATCCCCCACAATGACTTGCTTTGGTGCTAGCAGGGGGGTTGGGGGTTGGTCTCTAGACTGCTTGATTTTGACCTGCCTAAAGCTAACCAGCTGCCTCTTCCGCCAAGGTCGGCAGCCTGCTGGCAATATAAACAAGGCCCATACCTTAATATCACCACAAATGGATGACTAGCTTGATATCTCCCCCACCAGCCATGGTTCAAGTTGTCAGTCATCATTCTGTCACTCTCAGCTTAGCTTTTAGACAGAGCACTGCAGGTCCCTGCAATGTACTGCCTGAAATAGAAGTCAAGCTGACAAAAACCATCCTTGCAGTGCTGGGGCATCAGCTATTTACAATCTATATTAATGACTTAAATGAAGAGACAGAGAGTAATGTATCTAAGTTTGCTGATGATACAAAGATAGGTGGAAAGGGAAGCTGTGGGGAGGACATAGAGAGGCTGCAAAGAGATATAGACAGGTTAAATGAGTGGGCAACAAGACGGCAGATGGAGTATAATGTAGGAAAGTGTGAAGTTATGCACTTTGGTTGTAAGAATTGAAAAGCAGAATATTTTTTAAAATGTGTGAAACTTGTAAATATTGATGTTTAAAGAGACTTGGGTGTTCTTGTACAAGGAACGCATAAAGTTAGCATGCAGGTACAACAAGCAATTAGGAAGGCAAATGGCATGTTGGCCTTAATTGCAAGGGGATTGAAGTACAAGAATAAGGAAGTATTGCTACAATTGTACAGGGTTTTGGTGAAACCACCTCTGGAATACTGTGTGCAGTTTTGGTCTCCACACTTAAGAAAGGATATACTTACATTGGAGGCAGTGCAGCGAAGGTTCACTAGATTGGTCCCTGGGATGAGCGGGTTGTCCTTTGATAGACTAAGTAAATTGGCCTGTATTCTCTGAAGTTGAGAAGAATGAGAGGTGATCTCATTGAAACATATAAGATTCTAAAGGGGCTGGATAGGGTAGACACTGAGAGATTATTTCTGCTGGTCAGGGAATCTAAAACACAGGGGCACAATCTCAGGATAAGGGGCCAATCATTTAGGACTGAGATGAGGAGAAATTACTTCACTCAAAGGTTTGTGACTGTTTGGAATTCTCTACCCCACAGGGTTGTGGATGCTCCATCGATGACTACATTTGATACTGGGATAGACAGATTTTTGGTGTCTCGGGGAATCAAGGGATATGGTGAGCGGGTGAGAAAGGTGGAGTTGAATCCTAAGATCAGCCATGGTTGTTTTGAATGGTGGAGCAGGCTCGATTGGCCATGTGTTCTACTCCTGCTGCTATTTCTTACGTTCTCGCATCCTGGGGAGCAGACGGCAGTTAAGGCCCATTCAACACTATCCATTTGGCTGAAAAAAGGGATTAAAGCAGCTGTAAGAGGCATCAAAGGAGGAAATTTGTGTTGTGAAGGAGGGAGTAATGTCCAAGAAATGTAAATAGTTAATTAACATTGTATGTCAAATGCATTGAAGTGGCTGAATATGGATGTTTAACTAAAGTGGGCCTATTGCTCTTTAGTTGTCCTGTTAGCATGCAGCTTCTGGCAACCCAGGAGATGTATCCACGTGTAATAAATAAAACCTGAATTAATTTAGATTTTAGCAATGGCCTGAACAATGAATTTGATGGGTCAGCCTTTAGAAGTTTAAAATTTGTGCTACTTGAAATGACAGATAATTTTAACTTCACCCACTCAGCGAAAAACTCACGGGCCCAGATTGGATTGGGCACCAATTTTATTGAAATCAATTAAAAGTGTTATGAGAAGCTTCAATTTTTAAAAAATATGTTTTTAAGGATTCCTATTTAAGTTTGGAAATGGATTCATTTGGAAGCTTGAAGAAATGCTGGACTTTGTTTTTTTCACTGGGGTCATTGAAAGGGCACTTGACTGAAAACACTTGCTGGAAGAATTGAGGGGTGCTAAAAACAGCCTCTACTGGAGATCACCAGCCTTAAGATAAATAAACAACAGGAACCTTGGACTGAAGGGAGATGTTTATAGGAAGCCACATGCCAAGATTTATGGAGGTCAGGAGGTTGACTTTCTGTTTTGGGGTTTGGATTGCTTTCAGTTCAGTTGGGGTGTGAGCTGTTTTGAAGACAGTTGGTGTTTTGCTTCCATCTCATTTTGCCTGCACCTGTCTAAGAGACCCTGAGAAATCCAGTGTGTCAGCTCCTCTTTCCTCCTCCTGTCTTTGGAAAAACCCTATGATTCAAAGTGCGTGCTGGCTGAAACCCCTGATGGCACATTTTCCTGGAAAGCCTACCAGATGATTTCTTGACATCTCCAGGACAAACTACTTCTGAAAAGATCCCTGGGACCTGTCACCATATACCTGGATGCCAGACCAAAAGGGACAACTGACATCCTTCCATATCATTTTTTTTCAAGAATTAGCAAATATTTGACCAAAGTATCTTTTTTTTACTTTTTCTTGTAGCAGACCTCTGCAGAGAGAATTTCTGTATTTTTTGTTTGTGTGTCAGGAATTTTAAAAGGGAACTTGCATATTTCAGTCTGTGTGTTAATGCTTTGCTTTGTTACTGGATAAGTCTTGTTTTATAATAAGCTGCTAATTTTGTTGTTTATTAAAGAAACCTGGTTGGTGCATTTTATTCTGGGATAAAAAGTAGAGTATATGATTGACCACATCGGTAACTGGGTAAACATTTAAATATATGTTGTGACCTGTGGAGAAGTGGAACTAGAAAAGACAGTGCACTCCTCCCGCCTCAGTTGTAACATATAATTGGGGGCTTTGTGCGGGGTAGCCCAAAAGCTGACGACGTAAGTAGGGTAATAATAATTGAAAAGAGGAAAAGCAGAAACCATGTTTCTTGTGCATTTGAGTAAATTTTACATGGCTGGAATGTCTTGGTGAGTTGCTACAATCTCTCTTGAGAAGGAGGACTTATCCCTGAGTGATTTGAGAAACTTAAGCTAATAGCATTGGCAGCAAAATTGGAGTTAGAGTTAAAACCAAGAAAGTAGACATAATTGAAGTAATAACACAACATAAGAAATTGAAAGAAGAAAAAGGCGATCCAGATGGCAGTTCAGTTGAATTAGCTATGATTCAGTTGCAATTGACAATGAAGAAACTTGAACTTGAGGAAAAGGAAAGAGAAAGCGAAGGAAGGGAAATTGAATTAAAAAAGAATGGAACTAAGACAAAAGAGCGGCCATGACTCCAAGGAAAATTCTGGTGAGGACAGATCTGACTCCAGCCCAGGACCCAGTGAAGAGCTGTTTAAATTTGTGCAAATTATCTCAAATTCTATATAAGTCTGACCAGACAATCTCTGGAGGTTCCGAAATTTCTGTCAGGGACTAACTCATACGCAACAAGAATAGCCTTATTGCCATCTCATAATCTGCAGAAGCCTCCTCAGAAAGCATGGCATAAATTTCATGAGCTCTGCCCATCAACCTGCTTTGCATAAGCAATGTCCAGATTTCCTTCGGCCACTTCATCTGTTTGGCTATCTTTTCATAAGAAATGCCTCTGTGTCCATTTCTTCAAACTTAAGGAGGGCTTGCACAAATTTAAACAGCTCTCCATTGGGTCCTATGCTGTAGCCAGATCTTTCCTCACCAGAATTTTCACTGGAGTCAAGACCATCCCTTTGTCTTAGTTCCATCTTTTTAACTTCGAATTCCCTTCTCTTTCTCTGAAATTCTAGTTCAAATTTTTTCATCGTCAATTTTTTTTCAAGCTGAAGTTTTTTTTTCAATTCTTTTCCTCCTTTTTCTGTTCAAGCTTAAGTTTTTCCATTTTATGTTCCTGCTCAATTTGTTTACATTTGTAATTGCAACGGAATCCTAGCTAATTCAATTGCACTACCCTCGGATTTGCTTTCTTCTTCTTCCAATTGCAAATGTTGTGCTATTACTTCAATTATGTCTGCTTTCTTAGCTCCTGGATTTAACTCTAAAACTGGCAGGCTTTTTCACTGAGCTGGATGTTGCTCTCTTGGCAAGTTTTCTCCAACTGTGTTTTCAAACCATTGTCCATATCCCAACTCACTGTCCAAAGCAAAACCATAAACAATGTCAGGAGTCAAGCCCCCTGACGCCTATAAACCTTGACCTGTCACGTCTCTGCAAACATCTTTCCCCAAGTCAAAAACAACCTCTGCTGGGTAATTATTTGAAGCCTTCCAGTATCTGTTTACAATCCAGACCTCTCAGTGACCTTTGTAAAAAAAAAAAAAACCATGGACTCCTTTTTCGTTTTAAACCACAAATCTTCAAAATTTAACAAAAAAAGGAAGCAGACATGACACTCTAAAGAATGAACCACATAAGCTCCAAAGTATGGTCTCTCTGCTTTCTCAATGGGCATTGCTCCTTTAAACGTTCCTGTCTTGTTCCCCATACCTCCAAATATGTTGTCTAACATGCTTTTTCTTCTATAATAAAAACAGAAAATGCTGGAAATCTTCAGGTCTGGCAGCATCTGTGGAGAGAGAAACAGTTAACATTTCAGGTCTGTGACCTTTCATCAGAACTGAGAATAGTTAGAAATGTTTTGCGCAAGTGAAAGTGGGAGGGTGAGAAGAAGAACAAAAGAGAAGGTCAGTAATAGGGTGAGGGCAGGAGAGATTAAATGACAAAAGTTTTCATGGTGCAAAGCCGAAGAGAGTGGTAATGGGGCAAGGAAAGAAATAAAAGATGTGAGTAGAGGAGGTATGAATGGTAGAATAGCAGCCGTTCAAGGGCAAAGTAATTTAGAAAGGAACAAGAGAGCCAGAGACAGTTGCTAAGGAAGGGGATCTGACTGTCAAACGTTAGCTCTGTTTCTCTCTCCACAGATGCTGCCAGACCTGCTGAAGATTTCCAGCATTTGATGTTTTTATTTCTGATTTCCAGCATCCGCAGTATTTTGCTTTTGTATTATTGCTTTTCCTGCTGTCTGCATTCTCAGTGGGTTGAAATCGAGGCTCATTTTCCACACCCCAGCTCTCACTCCAAATAAATCTTTCCCAGCCCCTCCAAATATGATGCTCTTAACTCCCTCATTCTTGTTTTCTTCATAGAATTTAAAGCTTTCAAAATTTTGTCTTCGTGTCATCTATACTTCTACTAATATATTGCTACTTCTATCTTTTATCTATTTTTCTCCTGTTTGTCAACCATTGTGCTGGCTCTCACTATGAGTTTTGTCCTTCATGAAAGCTTCTGAATTTAAAATAATCATATAAAACTGCATATACGAGGCTCTTTAATCTGCAAATGTGGTAAATGCAACTTTAGAGTGCAGATCAGAAATCTTTTCCCATTCTATGTCCACCATAAAAGTCCTGTCTGTGATATGTACACCAATTTTTTTATAGTAAATCATACCTCTTGCTGTGTTAGAAATGTACTTGCTGTGTTATAGAACAGCAAGTAAATTTATGTAATATTTAAATGAGAAATACTGAAAAAATTGTTTCATACCAGAATAATTTCAAGTAGTTTTTATCAAAAGATAATTAGACCCACAGTTTATTTCAGGCAAGTTGTTGTCAAATAATCTATCCTCTGAGGAATGTACTCCGGAGCAAGCTTTCTGATCTTTTGATCTGTGTTCTAATCTCTCACTGGGGCATTGCTACAATTGCTATATTAATTAGAAAGCCCCCAAAAAACATAGGAAATACCATCAATAATGAGCCTTTTAACAATGCACAAAAATACTGAAATTCTTATAATCCTCATAAAAGGAAATCATTGCCACCGTTAAACGTGGCTGACCTGTGACTTTCCTCTATCAGGCTAACTTACAACAGGAAAAGCAAGGGCATTTGTGGAATTTAAAGTTGACTAGCTTTATTGTTAATGTATTTTAACTCTTACAGGGCCAGTTGTCAGCTTTGCCAGCTTGTTGTTTGTCAATATATTAGAATACCAAATTTGGCTTCACCTAACCATTCCATCATGATTGAACACATCTTCCCACCAACTCTTGTTATTCTCAGTGCATCAGGTGCCTTGCACATTGCTCTTCACCAAAGTTTCTCAGTGGGGGGAAAATTGAGTTAATGAGGTTCAGCAAGCATCATGTCAGTATTCAAATCTGGTACTTCTGTGGCTCAGTGGTGTCACTCTTCGGAGTCAGAAGGTTGTGGTTCAGGTTCCACGCTGTAGACTTGAGCACAAAAATCTAGGCTAAAACTCCAGTGCAGTACTGAGGGAGTGCAGCACTGTTGACAGTGCTGTCCTGTGAATGAGGCATTAAACCGAGACCCAATCTGCTTCTCAGGTGATGTAAAAGATCCCATGGCACTATTTTGAAGGAGAGCAGGAGTTTTCCCTGGTGCCCTGGCTAGCATTTACCCCTTGACCGACATCAGTAAAACAAATTGTCTGGCCACTATAACATTGTTCTTTGTGGGATCTTGGTGAGCACAAATTGGCTACCACATTTCATTTGTTAGTAACAATGACTTCAAAAGTACTTCATTGGGTGTGAAGTGCTTTGGAACATCTTTAGGTCTTGAAAGATGCTGTGTAAATGGAAGGCTTGCTTTCCATGAATTCCAGGATGAAATGGGTGAAAGTCTTTGCGGTTGAAGTGAATTGAGTATCAAACTGAAGTTTGCTTCATGGTTGAGGTTATGGGATCTGCCTGAATTTAATTGTAATCAGTTCTAGTTTACCATTTATGCTTTGTAATGCTAATTGTTAATTCAGATTGAATACTCTGTAATCCTGATAGATTGTTAATTCAGATTGAATACTCTGTAGTCCTAATAGATTGTTAATTCAGATTGAAACCATGGCTTTTTGTAATGTAAGTATGACTGTAGACCACATATCACCAGAAAAGCACATCCTCAATTTGCATGAATTGGACACATTGGAGAAAGTCTGGAAAGTATTTCTGCTTGGATGCTTTACTGCTGTGTGTAAGTGAACCAGGATCCTGCTTGAATGGCCATCTTCTTTCAGAAGCTAGCCTGCTGTCCATTTCCAGTGTTTTCCAGCATTCGTGTTTGTATTTTTGAACTTTTATAGATTAGGTATTAGATTTGTTCCTCAACGCATAAATGCATAATCAGATGGATGCAGTTTGGCATAATTTAAATGCATGAACTGCAGGCGTACAAATACTGGAGAATTGGATTTACTTCCCTGGAGATTTACTAAAACATGGTATCTTTCAAACCAATAAAATTGCTGTGAGTGCAGTTTGGCTAATTGGAGGAGAACAGGGATGCTTTAATTCGTACGGGTAAAAATAGCAAGGTTACTTAGAATTGAATAAATGACCAGTGAGGTAGAAAGCTGCCTGATGCCCACAGGCTTTTTCAGTCTTTTCAATAGAGATTGAGGATGGGATCATCTTCCTGTTCTTTCTCACATCCTGTGCCATTGTGCCGTGAAAGGAAGAGAGATCATAATACTTGTAGCAGAGATCATGGCTGAAATTTTACACCCCGCCCCCTCAAAAGAGCGGGCTGGTGGCAGGGGTGGGGGGGGGGGGAGGCAGTAAAATGGAGTGGGAGGCTGGGGGCAGTGCCTTTCCTGACCCGCTCCCACCTCCGCTGCCAATTTAAGCAGGGCAGCGGGAGTGAGAAATGGCTGGCCTGCCCCAGGTCAATCAAGGCCTTTAAGTGGCTAATTATCTGCCACTTAAGGGCCTCTTCCCGCCGCCATGGGTATTTTAAATTTGACTTGAGGGCGGCTGAGGCCTCAGAAAACCCGCCTGATAAAACTAGGCGGCCTTCTGGTGGGCTGGGGGAATGTCCTCCTGCTCGGGCACCCAGTGCCCCACAGAGGGCCGCCTCCAAAGCCCCAACCGCCCCCAAGGCACAACATGCCCCACCTCCTAACTGACCCCCCCCACCATCCCCCACTTGCCTCACCGGGGCCAGACCGATTGTCCCCGGCGAGGCCCTAAAAACAACCTTTTTTGCGGGACATCAGTTATTCTCCTTCTGCGGCTGGGTGTAGTCCCAGCAGTGACCATCACTCCCAGTGGTGCTGCTGGGACTAACAGCTGGCATCTCCATTAGGTAGGACCTCCTGCCTCATTGAGGTGTAAGTCCCACCCAAGACCAGTTAAGGACCTGGGGATCGTAAAATCTGGTCTGGATGCCCAGGCCTGGTGGAGGCGGGCCCACCACTGACTTTTCAGCGGGCGGACGGATCCCCCCAGCCCACTGTAAAATTCCGGCCTTTATTTTTATGTTGACAGGTAGTTTCTGGAGCAGACTGATCACCGCAGGCAGTCTTTACTTAAGGACAAGGAAGTATTGAGCATAAGGCATCAGCTGTATTTGTCTGCTTAGGATCTAACCTTTAGAGCATGCCTTTAAACCAAACAAAATACAAGGTCTGACTGAACCAGGACCAATTAACAGATATTGGTCTGGATCTTGCAGTCAATGGTGAAGTAAGGGCAGTCGACGTTCACTGCACTTAGTTACCCACAGGCTTTTGAGTAGCAGCTTGCTATTATCGAGTGTCAGGTCCAGTGCAGCACCCTCTACAGGGGATCTAGTAACTATGTGAACAGGGCAAGTAACAGTGTGGCTCTTCAACCAATCAGATTGACAGATCCTCACTGAGGAATATTTAATTCATTGTAAAATTATATCCAGAAAATACAATGAAGAGTGGGAAAGAAAATAGGATTAAGAGCGAGAGAGATTAAAAAATACAGACAGAAAAGGAAAAGCAAAATTTAAGTCTCCAACAATTATTAAATTCTGAAGTATTGAAACTCCACAGGTGTAAAGTTATTTTTTCAGGGCCAGAGAGGTTGTTTGGCAGTAATTTATGACTTAGCACACTTTTAAAAATTCACCTCCCCCTGAATTCACCATCCCTAACTTTTTCTGACATGTTTAGTGGGTATCTAGTGGATAAGTACTGCAACTTCACACCCTTGCATGGATTTCAATAGTGAGTCTATTGGTGAGGTACCGGCAGTGTGCAGCTTGTGGAGGAACGCAATGACTTTGACAGCAACTTCTGGATTTCCGCATTTAACTGTACATTTGGAGACTCTGGAAGTTACTGTCTGATTTACTCCATAATAACGGTGAGCGGTGTTAGCCTAATCATTATTCATAACGCAACATCCGTGCCATTAAGATACATTAGATAGTTTGCTTTATGTCGTTCTTTCATTAACAACAGAAGCCAGTACATTACAATAACCAAAACTTGATTCTTGCTTTGCTTATTGCTGATCATTCTCTTTTTTTTTACAGGTGTTGTGATAGAGCAGAGCATCTTCAATGCTGTGGACTGCAGTGGACAAAAAAGCACAGGGTATCATTACTGTTCTATGCTCTGAAATGTTGATTTCATGTTTTTTCAAACATTATTGCATACATATAATACCATGCATTGTTATACAGGTAGTTCCTGCAATACGATTTCACGGCCATCTGCCATGTGATCAAGTGGCTATTATTCCGAGTGTGATCATAGATAATGAGCATCGGCAGGGAATGTTGGAGCATCACAGATGAACAGGTTGCAGTAATAGTGCCCTAAAAATAGTGCTTGCAACAATCCTGAAACAGAGTTAATGCAAAGAATCATGGCTAATTGTAGATAACATGGTGAGGACAAAGGGTCTTTCATAGTCAGTTCCAATTAATGGCTGGATCTTGGTACACGTAGGCTTGTCAAGGTTGAATGGAAGGTTATGTTGAGTAATTAACATAAAAACTATCCTTATACAGTATTTTACCATTAATTAAAGTCAAATAAAGTGAGTGAAGCTTGTGCAACTAAACCTGGAAATGACCTAAACCTTCTGTGTGTTGTCTTGCCACTGTAACTTAAAGCCAGGGAAAGTAATAGCTTTCACAACTGACCAGTCCTGCCTTTTCTCAAGCAATTAAATATTTTCTCATTTTCAATCCTTGTCATGTTTGAGGAATTGTGGCAAATTATAAGAATCCTTAGGTGTGTCACTCATGTTGGTTGGAATGATATTGAAGGAGAAGTAAAGGTTTTTGACTTGGAAAATCAGAGAAGTTGATTTCAGAGTTAGGTTTAAGAACTGTACTATCCAAAGATATGCAAATAATTGAGAGCATCCATTGTGAGTAAGATAAAAACAAAATACTGTTGACGCTGGAGATTGGAAATAAAAACAGAAAGTGCTGGAAATACTCAGCATGTGTGGCAGCATCTGCGGAAAGAGAAACAGAGTTAGCGTTTCAGGTCTGTGACCTTTTCATCAGAACGGATGAAAGGTCACAGACCTGAAGCGTTAATGCGTTTCTCTCACCACAGATGCTGTCAGACATTGTAAGTAAGAATTAAGTTTCTGAGAACAGAAGTAAGGTTAGTGCAACCAAGTGAGAACAGACATTAGATTAGATTAGATTAGATTAGAGATACAGCACTGAAACAGGCCCTTCGGCCCACCAAGTCTGTGCCGAACATCAACCACCCATTCATACTAATCCTACACCAATCCCACATGCCTACCAAACATCCCCACCTGTCCTTATATTTCCCTACCACCTACCTATACTAGTGACAATTTATAATGGCCAATTTACCTATCAACCTGCAAGTCTTTTGGCTTGTGGGAGGAAACCAGAGCACCCGGAGAAAACCCACGCAGACACAGGGAGAACTTGCAAACTCCACACAGGCAGTACCCAGAATCGAACCCGGGTCCCTGGAGCTGTGAGGCTGCGGTGCTAACCACTGCGCCACTGTGCCGCCCATCAAAGAGGACTAGATCTATTATAGTGGCAGATGGAGAATCATCACGTTGATATCTTGGAGGCAGATCTAAGCATCCCAGAAGTAGGCAAAGCCATCGACCTTACTAACTCGACTCTCAGCCCTGCTATATTGGCTCACAGGGAGAGGTTCTGTAAGTTCTGGAAATCTTTGTTAAAGCTGGAAGGTAATTGGCAATAAGCTGAACCAACCAGACACTTCATATATCCAATAGGCTTGTTATTAAACAACACACGATACACATATGTCAATGTTTGACCAGCATAATATCAACTTTCAGTATGTTTAGTTATTGTGATACACTTGAACTGCCTTTGTTACCTCAGATGCTAATTCTGTCAGTTAATAATTCTGTGTACCCAGGGTACCTGTACTGCATAAATATTAAAGGGGTCTGCAACACTCTGCCTGAAAGGGTAATAGAGGCAGAAACCCTTATCTTATTTTAAAATAATACTTGGATATGCGCTTGAATTGCCATAGCCTACAAGGCTACTGACCAAGAACTGGAAAGTGGGATTAGGCTGGGGAAATCTCCTTTTTGACTGGTACAGACAAGATGGGCTGAATAGCTTCCATCTGTGCTGTAAAGTTTCAACGGTTCTCTATTGATTGTATTATCATGAATGTGCTTTTGTAGATATGTTAGTTCATGGTTTCATGGACTGAATTCATCTGAGGTGACTTTAACAAGTAGTTAACTAATTTTATTTGTAGTTTACATTTTTCCTAACAGAGGTTTGGAAGTGTAAATGCTAGAATCATCAGGACAGGTTATTGGAAGATACTTCAACAAGCCACATTCAGGCACCAGATGTAGATAATATATTCCCAGATGGTTCTTTGAAAAGGGGTTGAGAATTAATCTGATGCCCTTTGATTATTATTCCTTTATTGAAAAACTGACCCTAATGTTCTTACAAGAGTCTGTCCTTTCGTGTTGGATAATGATCAGAAGCTGATTTATTTTACCATTTCCCTGATCTAAGGGCACTGATGCCAGTTGTAGTTCCTCACCATCACCAAGCTGATATGAGCAGAATCAGCAGTTTCTTATACATAATTTCACAGGTACTGAGTCTTTTGGCAACTTAGTCAAGTTTCATATGTGAACCTGAAAATGGTTGTCAGCAGGCCATTCCCTCTAGGTGGAGACCTAGCCCAATCCTGTCCCCAGCTGATGTCCATGTACAAGCACTTTCAAATGGTAGTCAGTAGACAGTCATCAGGAGCAGTAACTGTCACTAATTCAGGATTCCTGTTGCCATTTGTTGTGCCATATCATGACCCTGGTTAAAGTCAGCTATCTCTGCACAGGCCAGCATACAGGATTGAGGCTCATCCTGGTCTATATCACTTAGTGCCACACCAGTCAGCGCAGTTACCCACTGCCAACCTTATAGAATTCTTTGAAGAAATAATGGAGGCATAGCAAAAAATAATGTAGTGGACCTGGCTCATTTGGATTTTCATCAGCATTAAACCAAATACACTTAAGCGACTTACAGAAAATATAGTGACACATAGATAGCAATGGTGTTAGAGAGCCAAAAAGCAAAGTGTAGGGGGAAAGGGAAGTTTCAACAGCTGGAAAAATGTTTTGATTGGTAATTCATAGACCAATGCTGGGGCCACAGTTACTTACTATACATAATTAATCTGAATTTTGGAATTGAGGGAACAATACTGAAATTTGAGGATGACACCAAATTGGGTCTATGGCAAATTGCAAAGGGTTAAAGAAGAATATAAATTGTCCAGCGGGCTGGGCAGATACATTTCAAAGAATGTGCAATAATATATTTTGAAATGAGAAAAGGAAATATATTAGAATTAGAACATTACAGCACGCAGTACAGGCTCTTCGGCCCTCGATGTTGCGCCGACCTGTGAAACCATCTGACCTACACTATTCCATTTTCATCCATATGTCTATCCAATGACCACTTAAATGCCCTTAAAGTTGGCGAATCTACTACTGCTGCAGGCAGGGCGTTCCACGCCCTTACTACTCTCTGAGTAAAGAAACTACCTCTCACATCTGTCCTATATCTATCACCCCTCAACTTGAAGCTATGTCCCCTCGTGTTTGCCATCACCATCCGAGGAAAAAGACGCTCACTATCCACCCTATCTAACCCTCTGATTATCTTATATGTCTCTATTAAGTCACCTCTCCTCCTCCTTCTCTCCAACGAAAACAACCTCAAGTCCCTCAGCCTTTCCTCGTAAGACCTTCCCTCCATACCAGGCAACATCCTAGTAAATCTCCTCTGCACCCTTTCCATAGCTTCCACATCCTTCCTATAATGCGGCGACCAGAACTGCACGCAATACTCCAGGTGCGGTCTCACCAGAGTTCTGTACAGCTGCAGCATGACCTCGTGGCTCCGAAACTCGATCCCCCTACTAATAAAAGCTAACACACCATATGCCTTCTTAACAGCCCTATTAACCTGGGTAGCAACCTTCAGGGATTTATGCACCTGGACACCAAGATCTCTCTGTTCATCTACACTACCAAGAATCTTCCCATTAGCCCAGTACTCTGCATTCCTGTTACTCCTTCCAAAGTGAATCACCTCACACTTTTCTGCATTAAACTCCATTTGCCATCTCTCAGCCCAGCTCTGCAGCCTATCTATGTCCCTTTGTACCCGACAACATCCTTCGGCACTATCCACAACTCCACCGACCTTAGTGTCATCTGCAAATTTACTAACCCACCCTTCTACACCCTCTTCCAGGTCATTTATAAAAATGACAAACAGCAGTGGCCCCAAAACAGATCCTTGCGGTACACCATATCCTCAAGCTAAAGTCAATGCTAAGATTTTTAAAGGGAATAGAGAAGCTTGGTATGCAGATACACAGGTTATCAAAGATGGCAACTCATAGCTAAGGTCATAAAAAGGTGTAAGGCAAATCCTTGCTTTTGTACCGAGAGATGTAGAATAGAAAACCAGAGATAATTTTGAATTTGTATAGTCTCTCAATGTGTCTACAGTTGAAGTAAAATACAATTTTTAACAGTAGTAGAGGAGAGCGATTATGGCAATAGGAAAGATACAGTGGTGATTCATTGCAATGACAGCTGGGGTGAGATGTTACAGTTGTAAAGAGAGATGTGAGAATTTAGGACTTTATCATTAGAACTGAGGATTTTCAAGGGTGACCTGTTTAAGAGCTTCAAGATTATTAAGGGTTATGATTTGGTAAATTTACAGTACATTGTTTATATTGATTTAAGATAATCACAAAAGGAATTAAAGGGGATGGTGCAGAGGGTGATTAAAATTAGCGAGTCGTTTGACAAAGAGGAACCGCAAAGGATTTTGGGCATGAGCAGGAGAGTGTGTTTAGATTATGTGGTGCTAGTGGAGAGAAACACAAGCACAACCTTCATGGGCTGAATGGCCTCTTAGTGTGCTATAAAGTTTTATGATTCTACGAATCATTGGGAGAGCTCATTCTGCATGAAACAGTTTAAATCTAAAACTGACATTTTGAACCTTTTCTGTATTTTCTCTGCACTTGATACTTTATGTTAAATGGCACAAACAGTTATTGCTCAATCAAAAGAAGGTTGGCTAATTATTCATTTCAACTTGAGCAAGCCTGCCATCGCAATGCTAGATCTTCAAGACGTACTCCGTGTGTTAGGCATTGTTCTCTGGAGGCCTCACTATGGCGTCAGTACAAAGTGCCAGGAATGGATTTATTTACTTTGTCCAATCGGAGTTGAAGCATTACACTTTGTAAAATTAACCAGCTGATACATGGCTCACTTGAGTTTTCCTATGTGCACTGTACAGAGTCAACAAAGTGCCAAAATCTGCTAAAGTGAATCTGTGAAGTTTGCACAAATAGACACACAGGCATGTGCACACACAAACATATACTTGCACACATACATAGTATGTTGTTGAGAAATAAACAGGTGCCTAATTAAAGCAAGTTTAAGCCAAGATGTAAGTGCTGAGAAACCTACCTTTTTGCAAACTTTCCATTGGCAATGATCCATTAACGAACACTTAAGGGCCTCTCGTCGCCACTGCTGTGATCTAACCAGGGGTGGGGGTTCCCTCCCCCGTGCGGGGAGGGCGCTTTGTAAAACGAGATGCACTGTCTGCGGGGTTGTGGAGGGGTCACTCTTCTGCGGGATATTTGTGGCCTACGGAGGATCCCTGCCGGCAAAACCTCCACCTACATGGACTCCATCCCCCTGGACTACATACCCACCCCCACCCCTCCTTGATGGGCCTTCCTAACTGGTCCCCGGCAACCCCGCCTCACTTAGCCGAGGTCCAGGGTTCCAGCGCTGGCCCTGGATCTGAGGCCTCTGCAGTACCGGTAGTGGCTACTGCTTCTAGTGGCACTGCTGAACTGCTGGCCCTGTGATTGGCTGGCAGCTCGGAGGCGGGATCCCCATCTTTAAAGGGAAGGAGATCCCGGCGGCAGAAACTTCACTTCCGGAATAACGGAGGATTGCACCGGGGGGCGGTGGGAATAGGCCGAGGTGGGACTCCCCCTGCCTTTTCGGCTCAGCGCCAGGAGTCCCATCACTTCCCCAAGATCCCGGCCAATGTGTGGATGGGGCATACAGCTGTGACCCAACTGAGAATCATTAGAGGGAAAGCGGCAAGAGACCAATTGACAATTATAGAACTGAAGGGCATACATACTCATGTTCCCTGTTTCTTGGCATCAGAAAGCCCTTCAATGTTTTAAGATGAATGCTGAATCCTATACAAAATGCATGAAATATTGTTTCCAAAATTCCAAAATGTAAGCTATTGGATTTAAGAGTATAAGACAGATCTGACAGCCCCCTCTACCCGCCCCCCCCCCCCCCCCCCCCACCACAGTTTCCTAACCTGTGCACATTGGGAAAGCTGCATTATGATCTACCATCATGTCCAAGGTTTATAAGATAGCTAACCTTTGGACTGCTCCACAACATTACATTAAATCATATCAGCAGTTACCAAAGTCAATCCCATTACAGCAAAACCACAATACAAGTGAATTGCAATCAACTCTTACTTGCCAAAGTCATCAAAGAGGAGGTCAGATAGCTGTACGTTAAGTAACTATTTTAAGCAATATCTTTGATAACATAATTGATACCACCTCAAGATTAAACATTTACAATTACATAAAGAGTTAACATCATTACAACTGTAATTTAACTGAATCACAATATCTCAACATTATCTAGATTTTGCTTAATCACTATAACATTCAATGGCCCAGATTATAGCATTAGCAAGGTTACGTTTATCATCTTTATTTCATGTAATTTTCATCAGTTCCAATATTAAGCCTGTTCCCGTGCATGGGAAGCATGATATACATGCTTTGGAGATAACCGGTGTGAAATTTGGATTGATAGCGTCTGTTGGTTGGACACTATAGGTGCCGTTTGGTGTTCAAAATGGCATCCATGACCTGCACACAAACCTTTGGGGCAAGTTGCCCAAGGTGCCATATTGGTGAGGGCTTTTGCCCAAAAGGCTGCCAGAAGTATGCAGAGCAGCCAGATCTTGACAGCAGCTTGCAAAGCTGATTTGGTGCCAGCATGCTGTTTTGGAGCTGAACACTCCAGCTGACACCCTCGCTTAACCTTGCAAGGCAGCAGGAAGGACCCCCACACACTCCGCAAAACCCTCCCAGTGCTATTTAAAGCGATAGGAACATAAGGAACAGGCTAATTAGCCCCTCGAGCCTGTTCCGCCATTTAATGAGATCATTTAATGAGACCTGTGCCTAACTCCATATACCTGCCTTTGCCCCATATCCCTTAAAACCTATGGATAACAAGAAACTACCAATCTCAGATTTAAAATGTATGATTGGTCTAGCAATCAAATACTATTTGTGGAAGAGAGTTCCTAACTTCTATCACCCTTTGTGTTTCGAGGTATTTCCTAATTTCAGCCCTGAAAGGTCTGGCTGCAATTTTTAGACTATGACCCCTAGTCCTAGACTCCTGTACCAGAGGAAATAGTTTTTCTCATCTCCCCGGTCTGTTCCCCTTAAATCTTGAAAACTTCAATCAAATCACCCCTTAACTTTCCAAATTCCAGGGAATACAACCTTACTTTGTGTAACCGCTCCTCATAATTTAACACTTGAAGTCCAGGCATCATTCTGGTAAATCTACACTGCACTCCCTCCAAGGCCAGTATTATCCTTCCTAAGATATGGTGCCCAGAAACGCTCACAGTACTTCAGGTGTGGCCTAACTAGGTCTTTGTATGGCTGAAGCATGACTTCTATCCCCTAGTATTTTAGTCCTCTAGATACAATAACAAGCATTTCATAAGCCTTTTTGATTATTTTCTGTACCTGTTCATGACATTTTAATGATTTAGGCACGTGGAACTCCACCATTTATGGCATTTCCCTGGTTTAGAAAGTACTCTGTTTTATCCTTTTTGGGTCAAAAGTGGATGACTTCATATTTGTCTACATTGAAATGTATTTACCACAGTTTTTCCCATTTACTTAATCTATCAATATCTCAGTAATTTTACGCTTCCATCTACACTGTGTACAATATCACCTATCTTTGCACATCAGCAGATTTGGATATGTGGCTTTCTTGCCCATCATCTGAGTGGTTCATAAATATGGTGAATAGTTGAGGCCACAACACAGATTCTTGCAGGACATCAATAGTCACATCCCACCAGTTAGAGAACCTGCCCATTATCCTACGCTCTGATTCCTTCCACTCTGCCAATTTCCTAACCAGGTCAATAAGGCAAATGATTCAATTTCATGAGCTTCAACTTTACCTAACAGTCTCTTATGAGGGACTTTATCAAATTGACATTCCCCTGCCCACTATTTTAGCACCTCTTTAAAATATTCAATCAGGTCATACCTCGCCTTTAGGAATCCATGCTCACTCTCTCTGATCCACTGAAAATTTTCAAGGTGTTCAGTCACCCTGTCCTAATTATAGCTCTAGCAATTTCTTGACAAAAGGTGTTCAACTAACTGGTCTGTAATTCCCTGGTTTCCCTCTGTCACCTTTCTTAAATAAAGGAGTGATATGCAATTTTCCAATCTATAGAAATGATGCTTGAATCAAGAGAAATTTTGGAAGATTATAGTTAAGGCATTTGCAATGTTCTCACCTACTTCCTTTAAAACACTGGGATGGAAACAATCTGGTTCTGGTATTTGTCATTCTTTACTGTCATTATTTTCTTTATAGCTGTTACTTATGTTAATTTTGGTGAATCCCTTCCCTGATTCAATATTAGTTTCCTTAGGATTTCTGGCATGTTGACTTCTTCCTCCACTGTAAATGTAATTATTCAGCCTGCCTGACATTCCCTTATTTTCATTTACAATATCACCATTATCAATTTTCTCCTGACCACTCTTTTTTCCTAATGTAATTGATATCTTTTGTGTTGATTTCATTATCCTTTGCAAGTTTCTTCTCATGCCCCCTTGTAGCACTTCCAAAGAACAAAAGATGACAAAATAGTATCTCTCCCAGTCGATCTGTGCTATTTTTTGCATTTCAGTATGCCTTTTAGTTTTATGTTGTCCTTTACCTTGTTTGTTGGTTCATAAATTTTTTTTGGCAATTAGAGCTCTTGCCCCTTCTGTATATAAATTAGTTCTGTATCACAAATTCTTTTTTAAACATCTTCCACAGATCTTGTGTCATTTTACCCATTCACAGAATTTCCCAGTTTACAGTGGACGGTCTCTGTCTCATCTCATTGAACTCGGCCTTACCTAAATCTAGAATCTTAGTATCTCACCACCACTTTCTCAAGGCCAATTAGGGATGGGCAATAAATGCTGGCCTAGCCAGTGCCACCCACATCCTGTGAAAGAATAAAAAATTGCAGTTTTCCCTTTCAAACACAATGTTGAACTTGATAATATTAACATCGGTGTTGGATAAATGTTCACGCACTGTTATACTATTAAACTAAATCTGGCTCATTACTCATTATTAAATTTAATATGACCTGCCCTCTTGTTGGTTCAAGGCCATATTGCTGCAGAACACTATCCTGAACACACTCAAAAAATTTGCTACTTTACTGAGGTGAGCTTGTCTGCTTATTCCCATCTATATGAATGTTAAAATCTCCCATTAAAACCACTTTGTTTTATGATTTGGGGGTGGAAGCTGAAATATTTGTAGCACCAATACTTGATGTTGCCTAAGATGAACGATTCAGTCACGTGGATCCTTCTACAAGGTGTCAGACCACTGGTTAGGCACATCAGAAACTGTAATTGGAAGATTTTAATTAGTTTGGTGAAGGACAAGACTGCAATTAGTTGTTACAATCTCTTCAATTGCCAGTATCTAATTCATAATATGGAGACAGTTTTTTGATATAGAAGTTGTTCAAGATTCTTCTTAGTATATTAGTTTTGCCTGTTCATTAATCAGTCTAATGCCTTTGGTTTTGCTCAGGCCCTAATTGAAGCTGCCGTTTGTCTTAATTTGAAACAGGTATCAGGCCATTGTCTGTGTCTCCAATTTCCCAGCAAACTAGGCTTGATTCCTTTGTAATTTTTCCTCGAATGCCAGTAGTCTGTCCATGCTGAAGACTCTACTGACCATAGTGTTCCAAATGTCTCTTTAGGAAAAAAGGAATTGCAATTTTATTGCATCCTTCATGACCTCAGGATGTCCCAAAACACTTTTAAACCAACAAAGTACTTTTGAAGTGTAGTCATTATTATAATGTAGGAAATTTGCACACAGCAAGGTCCCACAAACAGCAATGCAAAAAATGACCAGGACATCTGCCTTAGGTGTTGTTTGATATATAAATATTGGCAAGGACACTAGGAGAACTCACCTGCTCTCCTTTGAAGAGTGACATGGGATCTTTTATGCCCACCTGGAACTGCTGCTGGGCCTTCGTTTAATGCAGCATCTGAAACACAACACCTTCAACAGTGCAGCACTCCTTCAGTACTGCAGTGAAGTACAAAATACAGGGCCCTTCTTTAAGTTGTGCGCACAGGCTCTCACGTATGGGGGCTGGTAACATGCTAATCAGTATTTGCATAACTAAATCCATCAGAAATGTGAAAGAAGTGTGATGAGAGCGGCTTTATCCTTCTCCTGAGATCAAGTTTCCTATTAAATTTCAAAATTTACGAGTCAGCCATTTCACAATTACAATAAAGAGTTTCAAAATAAAATGATCTTTTTGAAGCTGGCCGGTGTTCAGAAAGAGTTCAAGGCATTTGAGTAGAGATGTCATGGTAGCATGATTATGTGCAAAGTTTTCAGAAGAGTTGGGCCTCGGTTTTGTATTATAATTGATACACCTATAATTGATTTTTCACAGACTGAGTTCTTAATACAGAAAGACAAGTTGTAATCTGCACTTCCAATATCTGGTCAAATTTGCTATCTATGCAATCCTAATTTATATTAGGACACAAGCCATAATTGTGGCTTCAGATATAGAAAATTGGCAAGAGTTGGACTGCTAACATTTCTTCCAAGAATATATAGTTAGCATTGGTTTAAAATGCACATTTGCTCATTTAATAGACCAAAGAGAAGCTAAAAGCTCACTGCATCAGACTAAAGATAGGGAGACACTAGATTATCTTGGGGATCACCTAGGTATACTGTGAATTTGATTTTTATCAGATATGTTGACTAGTAATTTGAAGAAAATTTTATGCTCCTGTTCCATCTAAGAACCAACATGTACAGTTTAAAAACTGCAGACTGAAGCCATCCCCAGAATTCAGAATTTGTGAGTTGTATAGATCAGAAAGCCTGAAATTCAATCCCCAGTTCTGACTGATGCCACCCAGGGGTCATCGGTGTAGGAGTGTGACAATTGGCTGCGTTGCCCTCGAGTTAGCAAAGGTAATGTCAGCTAGAATTCCTGCCCTCATTACCTGTGTTTGAAGTGCATGTTTGTGAGGATGCTGCAGTAGAACAAGCCCAGGCTTGGCTGTGGTTTCCCTGTTGTCACTCACTCTTGGGGATTATTTGAGAATAATGCCTATTTAGACAAAGTACCTAAGAAAATTGAAATATGCTGACGAAAAGTGCATATGGCCCATACTTTCGGGATGGTGAGTTTTCTATTAGGAGCCAGAGCGGTACATATTGAGGAAAGTTAAGAAGGGATGCTGAAGCAGGCAGGTCAGCACTTGGTAGTCATAGTTCATGTAGAGGATAAATTACATAGGGTGATTTAATGTAAGAACCTTAAAAGCAACTTGTATATCGGACCCATCCACAATTGGACATACATCATGTGTCTACCATTGTTGCTGGGTCAAACTACTGGAACTCCCTACCGGCATTTTCCCAAGGGCAACTAGGGATGAGCAATAAATGATGGATTTGCTAGCAACGCTCATATACTGAATGGAAAAGATTGGATCAAAACTGTAAGGCAGATGATGCAAAGTAACATTTTATAATATGATTCCAGTCTTTGGGGAAAAGATGGAGTTCACCACAATAGTTGAGACAGTAAACAAGTGGGTGGCAGCATATTGTGAAAACAGTAATGCTACTTTCATAACTAGCTGGGAATCCTGCTAGAATAAATGGGATCGGTCCAGGAGAGATGAGCTACACTTAAACCATGAGAGGACAAAGTGATAAATATAAGTAAGCGGAGGTAGTGATGAAATTTTGTAATGCTTTGGTCAGACTGCACCCTGAATGCTGTGTCCAGTTCTGGTCGCCAGAGCATTAGAGACACTCAAGTGCTGGAACTAGTGCATAGAAGAGCCACAAGGCTGATCCCATGCACTTGGGATCATACATAAAGTATGATTTATGTAGAAAGACTTCAGAAACCTATGCTTTTCATTCTAGAAAGGACACAACTGAGATTGAGAAGCGTATAAAATGAATTTAACCTGGGATATTAAAATTAAATTGCAAGAGTTGAAGTAGAAGACATAAATTCAAACTAGAGATAGGTACTTTTATAAAAGCAAAATACTGCGGATGCTGGAAATCTGAAACAAAAACAAGAAATGCTGGAATCACTCAGCAGGTCTGGCAGCATCTGTGGAAAGAGAAGCAGAGTTAACGTTTCGGGTCAGTGACCCTTCTTCGGAACTCTTTTAGGATGGCTATCAGCAAATTCTTCATACAAAGATTGATCGAGGTGGAATAAACTTTGAGATTAAGTAGTGGAGATGAAAACCTTGGAATAATTGGGGGAAAAAACCAACTGGATAGAAAGATGGATGGGTGAATTAAGATGGGCTGAATGTCTTTCCTCATCTGTAATTATCAAGTGATCTTTTGACCTTGTGAAAAAGTGGAAAAAATTTAAGGGACATGGATTGGTTCCCACCATTAAAAAAAATTCAGTTTGTACTTGAAAGGTCATGTAAATGGAAAATATTTTCTCATTTGTCCTCCTATTTAAATCTTGCAAATAAATTGTCAAATAATTAATATTTTATTTTGGGCGATTCCGTTGAAATAAAAGTCAAAGCTGGAGGTCAGTGCTGATCTCAACTTCAGAATGACAGCTCTGTTACTTAAATGGGCAGGGTACTTGTTAAAGGATCCATTTAAATTTCCTCAAACCTATTATGGGCTTCACTCATTACCATTAAATAATGAAATCGAGTGTTATAACATTGCAGGTGTTTGTTCTAGCTTATGAATGTGATCATTAGAAATTATTTTCATTAATTTAAGGATGTAAAAAAGGGAGTTATTCAACAAATATTAATTCAGGGCGAATGTCTACAGCCAAATGACTCCAGCTTGAATTCTATGTTCCATCAGGTGAAATGGAGTGGAATTGGTGGGGGGGGGGGATACAAAACAGGCCAACTGTCCTACCTTCCCAACAGAAATAAGAGACATTGATGAAAATACAGAGTAGAATTTCAAAATTTCCCTATGATTCCAAATTTAGAGTAGCGAACAGTGAGGATGATGTGAACCGCAACCGCCTGCAACGGGACATAGATAGGTTAGTAGAATGGGCAGATAAGTGGCAGATGGAATTTAATACAGACAAGTGTGATGTGATGCATTTTGACAGAAGGGGTACAGTGATGCAATATAGACATAATGGCACAGATGTAAAGGATGTGCAGGAATAGAAGGACCTGGGGGTGCATGTGCATTGATCTTTGAAGGTGGCAGGACATATTGAGAGTGGTTAGCAAAATATATGGGATCATGGGCTTCATAAATAGAAGCATAGGGTACAGAAGCAGGGAAGGTATACTGAACCTTTATAAATCTCTGGCTAGGCCCTAATTGGAGAATTGCAGTTCTGGCCATTGCACTTTAAGAAGGATGTGAGTGTCCTTGAGAGGGTGGAGAGGAGATTTACCAGAATGGTTCCAGGATGAGGCATTTTAGTTACAAGTTTAGGTTGGAAAAGCTGGTGTTTTCCTCCCTGGAGCAAAGGAAATTGAGGGGAGATTTGATAGAGGTGTATAAGATTATGACAGGCTTAGATAAGTTAGACAAGGAAAAACTGTTCCCAGAAACTGATGGCACAAAGACTAGGTTTTGTGCAAGAGATGCAGGGGGAATCTGAGGAAGAACTTTTTGACGCAGCGAATAATAATAACTTGGAACTCGCTGCCCACGAAGGTGATGGAAGTGAAGACAATCAATGAGGAAATTGGATGGGCACTGGAAGGAAGTAAACGTGCAGGGCTACAGGGATCAAGTGGGTGCGTGGGACTGGCTGGATTGCTCCGCGGAGAGCCGGCATGGACTCGATAGGCCGAAAGGCCTCCTCCTATGCTATAAATGACTGGCTCACACTGAGAGGAGTGAGCAGACTACAAGAAGCAGAAAATTGTATTAGAAAAAGGATCATCCAAGAAGACAATGTGCTGATGAGGGAAGGGTTTATTTTTTCAGGCAAATCCACTTTATTTTACAGAACTACTTCTAGTGTTTGATCAGCCAAATGACCCATTTCTGTTCCATGCTTTTATGTTTGATTGTAATATCATGTTAAATAGCAGAAAGAAATCCGCATTACAATCTCTTTGTTACGTTTTGTACATTACAAGTAACCCCACTTCAACAGTGCTTCATTGGTTGTAATGAGTTCTGAGAATTTTTTTATTCATTCATGGGATGTGGGCGTCGCTGGCCAGGCCAGCATTTATTGCCCATCCCTAATTGCCCTTGAGAAGGTGGTGATGAGCTGCCTTCTTGAACCGCTGCAGTCCATGTGGGGTAGGTACACCCACTGTGCTGTTAGGAAGGGAGTTCCAGGATTTTGACCCAGCGACAGTGAAGGAACGGCGATATAGTTCCAAGTCAGGATGGTGTGTGACTTGGAGGGGAACTTGCAGGTGGTGGTGTTCCCATGCATTTGTTGCCCTTGTCCTTCTAGTTGGTAGAGGTCACGGGTTTGGAAGGTGCTGTCTAATGAACCTTGGTGCATTGCTGCAGTGTATCTTGTAGATGGTGCACACTGCTGCCATTGTGCGTCTGTGGTGGAGGAAGTGAATGTTTCTGAAAAGCGCTATATAAATGCAATTTATTTCTGGGTTTAATAGTTTATTTTTATGCTGATATGAGTCCTGTTTCACGTGTATTATGAATTTGAGTGGTAAAGCGACATCCAGTGCCAGTAAAAGTTCGCTTCATCTCTCAGAAAACTACAAGTGGGAGGACACTTCCCACCTGCTGGCTCACAACAATAATGTTATGTTTTAATTACAGTTTGATTTCTCAAAATATTTCTATTAAGATTGTATTTTGTCATAAGTTGGAGGTCAAATGGATAATTAAAACTGAATTAATAAATGCTCGCTGTAGGATTATAATCAGAAAATAGTATAAAGCTAGCTGATTTGTATGATTAAATGAGGAAAGAAGTTTTAATTTTGAATGGAACAAATATAATTACCATCATAGTTGTTTTACTTGAGTTTTTTGGATTGTGTTGGAGCTGTTTGGTATTTTCTACTGTTTGGTGTCACTGACAACTCTCTTTCCTGATAACTTTGCTGTTTCTTATTGGTACGGAAAGAGTTTTGCATAGTTAACAACAGCAACCAATCACAATCAGTTGTGGGGTGGTTCTTGTTACTTTCACCTGATAACAGTCCTCACTTCCATGATCTCTGCTGCAATACAACTGCCTCCAACAACTTCACCCCCACCACTGACCACCTGGCTGCTCACTGCTCTTCCATGTATCATTGCCTCCTATGCTGAAACTTCTTCCCTGTTCTTGCATTGTGCTTGGTCTTGGCCTTGCCTGTTACCTGCTTGCTTACTGGGTCTCCTGTTTTCTGACCAGCCTTAGCCCTTGCCAACTGCATGCTTCTCGCCTGGCTTCTGTTCTAACCAGCACAACATCTGAGCAATTGTAGCAAAACATTGCCCAGCCTCATTTTCTGCCTATTTGCACCACTATCAGAGATGTAGTCATATTTATTTAAAACTTTTTGATGCTCGCCTTTGTTTCGCCTGCCTTCTAATGTCACTTGCTACTTTTCCACCTCCTGTTACCAGCTTTACTTCTTTCCAATTTGAGCTACCCCTCAGGTTTCCATCCCCCTGACAGGCTAGTTTAAACCCTCCCCAACAGCACTAGCAAATCTCCCTGCAGGAATATTAGCTCCAGTCCTGTTAAGATGTAGCCCATCCATATTGTACAGGTCCTAACTGCCCCAGAACTGGTCCCAATGCCTCAGAAATCTGATGCCCTTCCTCCTACACCAATTCTCCAGCCACATGTTCAATCGATCAATCCTCCTATTCCTGAGCTCACTGGCATGTGGCACTGGGAGTAATCCTGAGATTACTGCTTTGGAAGTCCTGCTTTTTAATTTCCTTCCTAAATCCCTAAAATCTGCTTTCAGGACCTCATCCCTCTTCCTACCTATGTCATTGGTACCAAAGTGGACCACGTCCTCCGGCTTTTCACCCTCCCCCAGAAGGATGTCATGCAGCCGCTCCGTGCCATCCTTGACCTTGGCACCAGGGAGGCAACATACTATCCCGGATTCACGTTTACTGCCGCAGAAATGCCTGTCTGATCCCCTGACTATTGAATCCCCTTTCACTATTGCTCTTTCCCTCTTCTTCATCCCCTCCCGTGCAGCTGAGCTACCCGTGGTGCCATGGACTTTGCTGTGGCTGCACTCCCCCGAGGAACCATCGCTGTCACTGGTATCCAAAATGGAAAACCGATTAGCAAGCAAGATAGACTCAGGGGATTCCTGCACTACCTGCCTGGTTCTCTTCACCTGCCTGGCGGTCACCCATTCCCTCTCTGCCTGCATGCTTCTAGCCTGTGGTGTGATCACCTCCCTAAACGTGCTATCCACGCAGTCCTCCACCTTGTCGATGCACAACATTGTAGAGCATGGCTACCCGACCCGACAGGACCCAACGACGTGTCGCTTTTCCGGGTCCGGCATCAGGCTCGGGTTGGGGCGGGCCGGGTCGGACACACTCTGTTACCACCTCAGGTACGTGGCTCCAATCTTAATGTACTTTCTAAACAACCTTTCAAATCCATTTACAGTTTTTGTTGCTTATCTGCACAAGTTTAAAAAGTGAAAAATGGAAGCTAGGTTCACTGAACATTCCAGTGGCCGGGTCGGACGTGGGAAAAAAATGAAAGGACTCTGGCCGGGTTGGGCTCAGGTCGGGTTTCATTTGCAGACCCAAGCAGGCCTTTACAACAGTGACTCCAGCCACTGCTCGAGTTTCGAAACCCGGAGCTCAAGCTTCTGTAGCCGGCGACGCTTCCTGCAGATGTGTTCGTCTAGGACACGTGCTGAGTCTATGACTTCCCACATACCGCAGGCTGTACATTCCACTTGGCCAGGTTGACCTGCCATACCGTTTTAAAAACTTTTTATTACAATGAGAAGTAAAATAACTTACCTGTTACTCACCAGTCAACTTCTACCTTTTTTCAGCCTCCAGCTGCCTCTCTTTTCGGTACAGGGGAAGAAGAAAGAAAGAAAGAACAGAGCCCCTCCCTCATGCACCAAACTCCCACTTTACATTTTGTGTCCTCAAATTTATTTTCTTCTTAATTTATGTTCCCCTCCTTACTGAACTCCCTCAATTACCAAACTATCTTCACCCTCCAGCAGCACTGAGAGTCCCCTGAATTTATACTGTGAAAACAATGCTGTGTCAGCTCTGCTACAGCTCAGAAATCAGTTTAAGTTAGCTACCTAATTAACTAGCTACAGCTATTCCCAGTGTTAGTATACCTCTGTTTAAAACTGCAAGAAACCTAACTTACCTCTTAACTGAAACAGGAATTTCAATTAATTGAATTAATTCAATTAATTGACCCTGTTACTTTTCTCCTGGTCAACCCAGCACTCTTCTATGAATCCAAAGAGAGCAGGTGATTGAAGTCATTAACAGTTATGTAATAGTGAAGAAAATGTTACTGTTTGTGGGGCCACAGCTTTTAAATATTCCTTACATTGGAAGTAAGGGATGATCGAAGACTGATTTTCTTGTAGCAAGCTAATTCCTGTAGTCCTCCTCTTCTGAAAATGCAAAGTCTTGCTGGGGTGCACTTTGATGGGTGAAGGCAGCCCTTGAATACCTTGTTTGCAATGGCCATTCTTCATTGATGATGTTTGATGATGAGCATTCATAGGCTATTCAGAATCGAGAGCATTCAGAATTGAACCTGGTCCTGTTCTTGCCCAAAATGCACACTTGACCAGGAATGGGAATTCAGTTTGATTTTCTCCCTCCCTTCCCCATCTTTTCTTGTTGTCGATGTTGAAACCAGGAGTGAGCTCATTGGCAGCCTAGCTGACAGCAGATAGCTCTGCTGATTTTGTTGATCCAAGGGACTCAGTACGAAAACAGAACATGCATTTACCCACTGAGCCATGGCATTTAAAACCACTAGGCGGAGCAAGAGTAGTTGTCTCATATTTGTTGGAAGCAAGTGCTTTGGATGAGCGAAAGTCTACGGTGTCTTCGAGGTTGCTTTGCACTGCTTCAGTGTGACTTGACTTTGTCATGTGTACATAGTTTTAGGCTGGAAAATAATGTTCTGTTCAAATATTAGACCTCAGAATTGATCATCTTTGGCAGACGTTAGTTCAATAACCTGATATTTGCCTTTTCTAAGTAAATGCTGAAAGCTATGGGCTTATAAACCTCTCAATATTTGAGATAAAAGAATGAATGTGTACTTTCATAAAACATTACAACAGCTTTTCAGGTTCAAAGGTTGAATTCCTATAAACATCTGCTCAGTGTATTATAAAGGCACTACTGTGGCACAATCTACTCCACTACCAATTTTCAAGAAAGAAAGAATTGCATTTTTATAGTGCCTTTCATGACCACCGGACATCCCAAAGTGCTTTACAACCAATTAAGTACATTTGAAGTATATGCACTGTTATAATGTAGGAAGCGCGGCAGTCACTTTGCACACAACAAGCTCCCATAAACTGCAATGTGATTCTAACCAGGTAATCTGTTTATGTGATGTTGATTGATGGATAAATATTGGCCAGGACACCCCTGCTCCTCTTCGAAATAGTGCCATGAGATATTTTACATCCACCTGAAAGAGAAGATGGGGCCTTGGTTTAATGTCTCATCTGAAAGATGGCACTTCCAACAGTGCAGCACTCCCTCAGCACTGCATTAGAGTATCAGCCTTGATTTTTGTGCTCAAGTCCTGGGGTTTTGTATCCACAACCTTCTACCTCAGAGGAGAGAGTGCTAACAACTGAGCAATGGCTGACACAAAATAAATAATTTAATAATAATTACAATAATTTGAATGAAGAGATTTTGAAATATATTTTACAGATTGATTTTTTTTTTGTTAGATTTATGGTGCACATGACAAGGCAGCACTGATGTGACAATTTATGTCACCTAATTTTGTTCACCTGTAATTACTGTATAGCTTTGCATGCATCACTGTTGCTACATTCTCATCATAGACTCTCTGTAGTCCCATGAAATGTGGGCTGTTGAAGTACCAACATAATTGGATGGATGTTTAAATGTTAATCAAGGTAGGGCATTCCAATGTTCAAAGTGAGGTCAAGTAGTTGGTGAGGCCTCCACATCGAAAATCTGGAGAAACCAAAGCAGCACCAACAAATGGCATCTGATTACATGGATCCTGGTTACAGTGTTACTGGAGCAGTTTACATTGGTTCTTCACTTTTCAGTGTAGAGCGGCACTTAGGTGCAAAGTGCTCATTGAGGATCTTGTGGCCTGTCATAAAGTTTGATTAACATTATCTATCTCTAAGAAGCACGTGTAAACTCCTTCCTTTCCGGCCAGCTAATTGGAGCCTACTCTGTCAAAGAGGCTATGACATTATTCGTTACAATGTTCATGGAAACCATGGAAGGGTCACTTTTATGTAATATGACACTGTTGCTTAGGTCACATAAATACATACAAGGTCCATCTTGCCAACGAATCTCAGAAGATCAAGAGCAGAAATGTTCTCCAAACTAAACTTGCAGGTACAACATGGAGAGCTGTCTGCTGCTCAGCTGGAGAATATGGTGCTCCTTTGTAGTTAGATTCTTCCCACACAAAACTAGTTAACATTCAATTAAATCAAACAATGGGAATAATAACTGGAGCTATGAGACCAACAAAGTCCAAATGGCTACCAGTCCTCTCAAATATATGGCCTCTCAACATTATGCATCGTATTGAACCCCTTGAGAAAATCGGGACCACAACTGCCACTTTTGAAAGATGTCTAGTGGGGGCAGGGGCTGCCTCGCCAACGACTCAGCAGCAGAGACCCTTGTAGACTTTGCTATCAACCGTCTCCATGACGAACAGAATAGAGTTGAATTGCTCCCTCTACAAGACACACTTTCCCCACACCTAGTTTGATGAGAGACTCATGAGAGGCCATTTTGGGTGCAAGTTCAACTGTTTGTGGGGTGGTAAGGTGAGTGGCAAATGACCACAACTAGGGATTCACAAATTGCCCTATATGTATTTCTCGTGCAGTTGAGGATGCTGCATATCACCTAACTGGCTGCTCATTTCATCCTGGTCGACCAAGAGGACTTCCAGATTTCACAATGCTGACCCCAACTGCACTGGAAGACTGAAGCATGTAGTTGTTGCTTAGTGGTAACAGTCTCATCTCTGATCCAAAAGGTTTCTGGGTTCAAGTACCACTTCACGGACTAGATAACGAAATCTAGGCTGACACTTCAGTGCAGTACTGAGGGGGTGCTGCATTGTCAGAGGTGCTGTGTTTCAGATGAGACGTTAAACTATGCCCCACCTGCTCCCTCAACTGGATGTAAAAGATCCTATGGAAATATAAAGAAGAGCCATGGGTGTTCTCCCTGATATACCGACCAGTATTTAGCCCATTTATCTCATTGCTTTTATTTGAGACCTTGCTGAGTGCCAATTGACTGTCACATTTCTTCGCTTGCAACAGTGACTGCACATCAAAAGTACTTCATTGGCAGTAAAGCATTTTGGGATGACCTGAGGATGTGGAAGGGTCTATAAAAAATGCAAGTTCTTTCTTTCCTTTCTTAAATCTCTTTTTAAGCCCATTGACACTTGGGGCATTTTTGATTTGTAGTCTATCTCCCTACTTTATAGTTTGTATTTTTCCCAATCTTTATCGTACTACTTGTGTATTTACAAATAATCATACTCCTGTGTTTATTTGAACAACGGTATGAAGAAGCAACTTGCATTTATATACTAGTTTTCGCAACCATAGGACTTCACAGCCAGTGAGATATTTTTGAAGTGTAGTTACTGTTGTGATGTAAAGTAAAAAAGGGACTGGAAATCACTGTGCATGGTTGTTGAGGGTACACATCAGATTTAACTCCAAAACAAGTGTGTGAAAGAGTCAAATCTTTTCAGGAGGATTCATTCATTCGGATCCCATATCTGAGAAGCGAAGACAGATAGCGTAATAGATTTAAGTTGCTGATGAACAACAACAACTTGCATTTATATGGTGCATTTAATGTTGTAAAACGTCTCAAGGTGCTTCACAGGAGTGTTATCAAACAGAGAAATAACAATGAGATATTAGGACAGATGATCAAAAGCGGAGTCAAAGAGGTAGGTTTTAAGGAGTGCCTTAAAGGAGGAGAGAGAACGAGACAGGCAGAGAGGTTTATGGAGGAAATTCCAGAATCTTGGGCCCAGGCAACTGAAGGCACAGCCTCCAATCGTAAAGCGATTAAAATTGGGGATGCATAAGAGGCCAGAATTGGAGGAGAGCAGAGATCGCAGAGGATTGTACGGCTTGAGGGGGTTACAGCAATGGGGAGGGGTGAGACCATGGAAGGATTTAAAAACAAGGATGAGAATTTTAATATCAAATAAACAAGCAATACTGCTTGTCTGTCAAAACTGTTCAATTAGTTTTATGCTCTGAAACTACTAAAGTAATGTACATTTCATATCTCTCATTCATAGGGTACTCGATAAGATCATGGCAGAGTGGCCAGAATGTGGAACTTGCTAATGTATGGATTAGTTGAGGTGGATAGCATGGAGGCATTTAAGGGGAAAATAGATAAGTACATGTGGGAGAAAAGAATAGAAAAATATGCTGATAAAGTGGGAGGAGGCTTGTGTGGAGCATAAAGACTGAGATAGATCAGTTGGGCTGAATGTCCTGTTTCTGTGCTGTACATTCTGTGTAGCACCAGGAATAAGCAAGCACACAAATTGCCATTGGCATGTGTGTGTGATATGACAGTTTTTTTTCCCCTTTTGTTCTTCATTATTTCTCTTTTTTTACCATGTGATAAAATTCCTGAAAACAACCTCTCAAGTGAGAATACCACTGGGATAAAATGTGGAAAGCAGCTGGCATGAGATTTGAGGAGCAATACCAGGTGCTGTTGTTTATCAGAATAGAACTTCGCAGATAGAGTCATTTAGAAGGAGCGACACTCAGGGCAAACTTGATGAATTGGCTTGCACAGAAACAGTCACACTCAGGAGACTTGCTATTGAACTGACTTGCCCAAAGGAGTGCACTACAACTCCTGACAAATGTGCCACTGCCTATATGACTTACTGCTCCTTACCATCGACAGGATGTCCTCAGGTCAACTCTTTAATTTGTCTGTTCCTCATTCCTCCCAGGACCTGTTAAATTGCTTCCACCAGCTGCCTATATATAGATCCCATTATCTGTGTGCTGTGTTCACCCACAGTAGATCACTCCAGTACATATAAATTATTCCTTCCGTCTATCAGCAATTCTTCTGTGTGTCTAGTTTTCTCAGTTTGTCATAGAAAACAACAACAACCTGTGTTTATATGGCAC
This sequence comes from Heterodontus francisci, assembly GCF_036365525.1. Classification (NCBI taxonomy): domain Eukaryota; kingdom Metazoa; phylum Chordata; class Chondrichthyes; order Heterodontiformes; family Heterodontidae; genus Heterodontus; species Heterodontus francisci. Next base: position 90,115,956 of record NC_090379.1, on the reverse strand, counting down.
TTTCAACATAGTAAAATGTTCCAAGGCACTTCATAGGAGAATTATCAAATATAATTTGACACCAAACCACATAAGGAGTTACTAGAGCAGATGACCAAAAGCCTGATGACAGAGGTAGGTTTTAAGGAGCATCTTCAAGGAAAAATGAGAAAGAGAGCGGTGAAATGGTGTTGAGCTTCTTGAGTGTTGTTGGAGCTGAACTCATCCAAGCAAGTGGACAGTATTCCAATACACTCCTGACTTGTGCTTTGTAGATGGGGGAAAGGCTTTGGGGAGTCAGGAGGTGAATTACTTGCTGCAGAATCCCCAACCACTGACCTACTCTTGTAGCCACAGTACTTATGTGGCTGTTTCAGTTAAGCTTCTAGTCAATGGTGACCCCTAGGATGTTGATGGTGAGGGATTCAGTGATGGTTATACCATTGAATGTCAAGAGGTGATGGTTAGATTTTCTCTAGTTGGCGATGGTCATTGCCTGGCACTTGTGTGGTGTGAATGTTGCTTGCCACTTATCATCCCAAGCCTGATGTTGTCCAGGTCTTGCTGCATGCAGGCTTGGACTGCTTCAGTGTCCGAGGAGTTGCAAATGGAATTTAACACTGGGTAATCATCGCATATCACTTCTGACCTTATTGGGAGAAGGTCATTGACGAAGCAGCTGAAGATGGTTGGGCCTGTGACACTGCCCCAAGGAGCTACTGCAGTGATGTCCTAGGGCTGAGGTGGTTGATCTCCAACAATCACAACCACCTTCCTTTGTGCTGGATATGGCTCCAGCCAGTGGAGAGTTTTCCTCCCAATTCCCATTCAATTCAATTTTACTAGCGCTCTTTAATGCCACACTCGGTCAAATGGTGCCTTTGTGTCAATGGTAGTCGCTCTCAATACATCTCAGAGAATTGTTGGAATGAAGGAGATTAGAGATAAGGAGAGGCGAGGCCATGGAAGGATTTGAAAACAAGGATGAGAATGTTAAAATACAGATACACTGAAGATTTTTCACATGCTCAAGGAATAATAAATTGTCATTTTAGACACTTAACTTTCATACAGAAATATTAACACTCTGCTAAAATCCTGAAAGCATTTATGAAGAATTTATACATGTGGGTGGAGGAAAGAGATAATCAAATGCGCTAAAAATGCAAGTTAAGTGTTTTAGTCAGGATCGCTCTTCAAATGCGCTGGAAACAATGTGCTTCAGAGTCATTTTCTATGAGATTTGTCTGGTAGGTTTCTAAGTGTCAGATATGAAAACAATGATTTAATGTAACACATCTGGTGATTTTGGCCTGCCATGAGACACATTCTGTCCTTTTTCTCAGGGGAGCCACATGTTCCTTCAAAGGGGAGAAAGGTGGTCTGGACAGCGACTGCTATCAACACTTCTCTTCTTCTAAGGCAGTCCTTCGGGAACAAGGAAGCCTTTCTTCCATTCCAGGGTTGTGGCTCCTTAGATGACTGAATAGTTCAATTCTGGAACAGCACACTCTGCCATAGGTGAGACAGATAGTGCTTGGTGAGGCGAGTGGATGGGATGCTCGAATTTACGAACGCTCCTTCAACTGTTTGCACTTGGTCGCTGCCCGGGCACGATGTTCGAATTGGCTGGCACCTTTGCAGATGCTCCTTATCCATTTTGGTCAGGCTTGGGCAAGAGATTCCCACGAATCAGTGGAGATGTCACATTTTTTTAAGAGAGGCTTTAAGGACATCCTTGTAGCGTTTCCTCTGCCCTCCAAGTAACCACTTACCATGACAGAGCTCGGAGTAGAAAGCTTGTTTTGGGAGTCATGTGTCAGGCATGCGGACGATGTGCCCGCCGAGTGTAACTGACTCGCCATGACCAGTGTCTTGATACTGGGGATGTTGGCCTGAGAGAAAACACTGATATTGGAGCGCCTGTCCAGCCACTGATTTTCAGGACCTTGCGGAGGCACCGCTGTTCCTGCTTCCCACTCCAACACCCCAACTATCAAAATCCATGGCAAACCACTGGACAATGTGGATCACTTCTCATACCTTGGGAGCCTTCTCTCAGCAAGGGTAGACATCGATGATGAAACTCAGCATCGCCTGCTGTGTGCCAGCGCAGCCTTTGGTCGTCTGAGGAAAAGCGTGTTTGATGACAAAGGCCTCAAACCTGGCACCAAGCTCATGGTCTACAGGGCCTGCCCTCCGGTATGCATCGGAAACCTGGACGCTGTCAACACTGCTTTGTGATTGGCTGATGAGAAAGGGACTGCAGTTGACGAAGCTATATAATCCCTATCATTTGTCATTCTTAAGCCCTTTACAAAGATCATTATATGCCATCTGATTGTGAACTGATGAAAATCTCTTTGAAATCCCTTAATAGGCAAGTACACACTTGAAGAAATCAGATCCCTATAATTTCCTGTCAATTGCTTGTTCTGTTGTGCTGCCTGACTCAGTCATTCAGAACACTCATGTTCACCAATGGGCCCTGGATTAGAATCCAGTGGCAACTGATGGAAATCTTTACTCTGTGGCCGAGAGAGGAGTCGCACACAAAATCAAACCGGACAGTCTCACCCAGTTGCCTTTAAGAGCAGATCCAAACTTCTAATATTTCCATAGTTCTAATATTTCCAAAATGAAGCATTAAATCAGCACCATTTTCATTTGATTTTTAAGGAGAAAAATAAGACAGAAAAAGAACTTAGTAAGACAGATCCAAAAAAGGAAGAAAATATGGTCTTTAATCTTTTTTTGATTACAGCTCTGAAGTACTTTGGAATGTTCTCTACATGAAAAGCTCTACATAAATACAAGTTGTTGTACTCTGTGAATCATCCATACAATGTAATTTTTTATCTGGGAAGTAATGTTTATGTTCGAGATATAAATTCCCAAATAGTTTTCCTCTGTTATGAGAACAGTTTATCTAAAATTTGATATAGTTTTCCTCGACGTGTGCACTGCTTGCAAGGTTATCCATCTCTAGTATCCTTTAGAATATTACCACATTTTGCATGGTATGGTATTGTAAATGTCAAATTCTGATTTGTTTTTGAAATAGCAACACTTTCTAGCTGTATTTCTCAGTGCTGTTTTTACCTCAAAATTAGCAAGAATTTGTCAGAAGTCGCCAAGCAACAGATTGATTATTTTTTGAAAGAAAATTGTTTGTAAACATTTGTAAAGGATATGATTCTCCACCTGCACTCTCTGTGCAGGATGATTTGAGTATATTTGCAGTGATCTCTCAAACTCACTCACAAGTTTCCAACTCCTTCACTTTTGGCCATCCACCTCTGCCACTGTCAATTTTGTTAACTATAGTCTTGCCTTTTCCTTTGATGCCTTTGTTCCTAATAAATTATTCCCTGGCATTTCCCCTGAGTTAGTTCATATCTTCACTTCCTCAACTTGGATACAAAGTTAGGTGGAGCTGGCGTACAACTGGCCCAGTCATCAAATGACAGAGATTTTGTCAAGTAATGTGCCAATCCAAACTGTTTACAGTTGTAGGTTCATGATGGAGAAAAAGAAAACCTCAAGAATTTCCCTTTTTCCATGGCCAGCCACCTCATTAAACTCCTCTTTTTTCCTCCACCCACTCTTGCCTCAAACACCAAAGAGATGTGGATACCTTACCTCTAAGATCGAGACCATCCCCAAAGCTGCCTGTGCTTCTTCCACTTCCTCATACCCCTAGGCCCTAACCTTCACCCTTCTTATTAGAGTTTTATTTTAAGCTTTCTTACTGTTGTCCCCTCCAAGCTCACTCATCCATGACACTCACTTCCTGATTCCTTGATTCCTTCCCCAATCAACTCTTGATCCGTCAAACACTCTCTGGCTTCCATGCAAACTTACATTGACATTGCCAACAATTCTCTTTCTCAAATCCCTTCCCCTTACAACTTGCCAATCCTACCAATTTTATGCCCATTTTTCCCAATAGTTTCTACTTGAATCCCTCCAGTCTGAATTCTAACTTTCTCATTACACTGACACATCTACATCATCATCTGCAAGTGTGACCATTCTGTATTTAAATTGATTGACTTCATCATCCACCACTGTCATCTAGCTCCTTGGGAATGGTTCCATTACTACCTCTCCAAATGCCGACAGTATCTCTCCTACAGTGGGTTCTGTTCCTCTCCCTGCAGAATTACCTCTGAGGTATCCTTGGGCTGCATTTTTTCATCATCTCGCTGCTGCTCCTCGACATCATCCCCAGACAAGGGGCTGGCTTTCACATGTCTACTGATGATGCCTAGCTCTAGAGCCTTTCCATTTTGCTCAACCTCTTAACCACCTTTTTCTCAGATTGCTGTTCCAATATCAAATACTGGATGAGCCACAGTTTCCTGAGTCTGTCCCCCTCCCAAACCACTCTTTTTAGGCTGAACCAGACAGTTTACTTTCTTGGCATCCTGTTTGACTGTTAACTGAGCTTTAATCTGCACTTCTAATCTGAAATCAGGCCCAACCTCCACCTTCACAACATCATACTACCTCAGCCCCATCACTGCTAAAGTCCATCCATATGTCTGCCATCTCCAGACTCAACAATAATGCTTTTTGTTGGTACCTCACACTCCAAATTACAATTTGCCCAGAAATATACCTTCTGTGTGCTGTACGGTACTAAAATCCTACTTGTCCTTCCCTCATCTTTACTTGTCTATGCTGCCTCCCCAACCCCCATTTCCTTCAATTAAAATTTCTTGCCTTGTCTACACATTTATAATAACCTTATATCAGCCTACTTTTGCAATCTACTCCAGTTCTGTGTCTTACTCTGAAAGTTCCATTCCTCTGACTGTGGCATTCTGTGTCCTCCCCCTTTCCTTCACCCTGCCTTTGATGGTCGAGCATTCAGCCACTACCATTCTACTCTTTAGAATGTTTTCACTGCAACAACTTGCATTTATACACTGACTTTACAAAGTATCATGTACTGGAGTGCTTCACAGGAGTGTTATCATACAAAATTTGACACTGAATCATGCATAGAGAAATTAGGACAGGTGGCCAAAAGCTTGGTTGAAGAGCTAAGTCCGAAAGCGTTACTTAAAGAAGGAGTTAGAGGTGGAGAAGCAGAGAGATTTCTGAAGGGAATTCCAGAATTTAGGGTCTAGGCTGCTGAAGGCAAAGTGCAAGTGGTGGATTGAAGGAAATTAGGGATGTGCAAGAGGCCAGAATTGGAAGAGCACAAAAAATTCAGAGGTTTGTAGGGTTGGAAGAGATTACAGAGATGGGGAAGGGTGAGGCCACAGAGGGATTTGAAGACAAGGATGAGAATTTTAAAATTAAGGCATTGCTGGACCAGGAGCCAATGTTGGTCAGCAAGCACGGCATGCTGGGTTTACATATCCACCTTGACACCTCTGTTTCTACCCACACTGCTATTCAAGAAAGAAGGGAGAAAGAAAACAGGGAACTACAGACCAGTTATTCTGACATCAGTAGTTGGGGTAAAAGCTGGAATCTTTTATTAAGGAAGTCTTAACAATGCACTTAGAAAATCAAAGTATGATTTGACAAAGTCAACGTGATTTTATGAAAGTAAAATTGTCTTTGACAAATTTATTAGAATTTTTCAGGATGCAACAAACTACAACACAGGACTATCTGTATGCCAAACTGCGAAAGCAGCATGCGATAGAGCTAAGCGATCCCATAACCAACGGATCAGATCTAAGCACTGCAGTCCTGCCACATCCAGTCGTGAATGGTAGTGGACAATTAAACAACTAACTGGAGGAGGTGGCGCCACAAATATCCCCATCCTCAATAAATGGGGGAGCCCAGCACATCAGTGCGAAAGATAAGGCTGAAGCATTTGCAACAGTCTTCAGCCAGAAATGCCGAGTTGATGATCCATCTCGGCCTCCTCCTGAAGTCCCCAACATCAAAAATGCCAGTCTTCAGCCAATTCAATTCACTCCGTGTGATATCAAGAAATGACTGAAGGCATTGGATACTGCAAAGGCTATAGGCCCTGACAATATTCTGGCAATAAATTGCCCAGGTATGTTCTGTACACAAAAAGCAGGACAAGTCTAACCCAGCCAATTACCGCCCCATCAGTCTACTCTCAATCATCAGTAAAGTGATTGAAGGTGTCATCAACAGTGCCATCAAGCAGCACTTGCTTAACAATAACCTGCTCAGTGATGCTCAGATTGGGTTCTGCCAGGGCCATTCAGCTCCTGACCTCATTGCAGCCTTGGTTCAAACATGGACAAAAGAGCTGAACTCAAGAGGCGAGGTGAGAGTGACTACCCTTGACATCAAGGCAGCGTTTGACCGAGTATGGCATCAAGGAGCCCTAGCAAAACTGAGGTCAATGGGAATCAGGGGGAAAATCCTCCGCTGGCTGGAGTCATACCTAATGCAAAGGGAGATGGTTGTGGTTGTTGGAGGTCAATCATCTGAGCTCCAGGACATCACTGCAGGAGTTCCTCAGGGTAGTGTCCTAGGCCCAACCATCTTCAGCTTCTTCATCAATGACCCTCCTTCAATCATAAGGTCAGAAGTGGGGATTGCACAATGTTCAGCACCATTCGTAACTCCTCAGAGACTGAAGCAGTCCATATAGAAATGCAGCAAGACCTGGATAATATCCAGGCTTGGGCTGATAAGTGGCAAGTAACATTCGCGCCACACAAGTGCCAGGCAATGACCATCTCCAACAAGAGAGAATCTAACCATCTCCCCTTGACATTCAATGGCATTACCATCGCTGAATCCCCCACTGTCAACATTCCAGAGGCTACCATTGACCAGAAACTGAACTGGAGTAGCCATATAAATACCGTGGCTACAAGAACAGGTCAGAGGCTAGGAATCCTGAGGCGAGTAACTTACCTCTTGACTCCCCAAAGCCTGTCCACCATCTACAAGGCACGTCAGGAGTGTGATGGAATACTCTGCAATTGCCTGGATGGGTGCAGCTCCAACAACACTCAAGAAGCTCGACACCATCCAGGACAAAGTAGTCCGCTTGATTGGCACCCCATCTACAAACATTCACTCTTTCCACCATCGACGCACAGTGGCAGCAGTGTGTACTATCTACAAGATGCACTGCAGCAATGCACCAAGGCTCCTTAGACAGCACCTTCCAAACCCGCAACCTCTACCAACTAGAAGGACAAGGGCAGCAAATGCATGGGAATATCACCACCTGCATGTTCCCCTCCAAGTCACACACCATCCTGACTTGGAACTATATCGCAGTTGCTTCACTGTCGCTGGGTCAAAATCCTGAAACTCCCTCCCTAACAGCACTGTGGGTGTACCTACCCTACATGGACTGCAGCAATTCAAGAAGGCACCACCACCTTCTCAAGGGCAATTAGGGATGGGCAATAAATGCTGGCCTGGCCAGCGACGCCCACATCCCATGAATGAATAAAAAAAACTAGTAGGGTAGATGAGGAGCCAGTAGATGTAGTATACTTGGATTTGCAAAAAACATTTGATAATGTGCCACACAAAAGGTTAATATACAAGATAAAGGCTCATGGTGTTGGATAGAATATATTAGCATGGATGGAGGATTGATTAATGGACAGGAAGCAGAGAGTAAGGGCAAATGGGGCATTTTCAAGTCGACAGGCTATAACTAGTGGAGTGCCGTAAGGATCAATACTGGGGCCTCAACTATTTGCAATCTATATCAATGACTTAGACAAAGAGAAAGTAATGCTCCCAAGTTTGCTCATGATACAAAGCTAGGTGAGAATGTTAGCCTTGGTACGAAGAATAGCAAAGCGCAATATTTTATAAAAGGTGTGAAACTTCTAAATGTTGACATTAAGAGGGACTTGTATATACTCATACAAGAATCATACAAAGTTAATATGCAGGAACAGTTAGCAATTAGGAAGGCAAATGTCATGTTGGCCTTTATTGCAAGGGGATTGGAGTTTAAGAATAGGAAATTCTTGCTCAACTGTATAGGGTTTTGGTGAGACCACACCTGGAATACTGTGCACAAATTTGGTCTCCATATTTAAGGAAGGATATGCTTGCATTGGATGGGGTACAGTGAAGGTTCAGTAGATTGGTCCCTGGGATGAGAGGGTTGTCCTATGATGAGATGCTGAGTAAATTGGGCCTATATTCTCTGAAATTTAGAAGACTGAGAGGTGATCGCATTAAAAATAATAGATTCTGAAGGGGCTTGACAGGGTAGATACTGAGAAGTTGTTTCCCCTGGCTGAGGAATCTAGAGCACGGAGGCACAGTCTCTGGATAAGGGACCTTCATTTAGAACCGAGATGAGGAGAAATTTCTTTACTTAGAGAGTTGTGAATCTTCGGAATTGTTTACCCCAGGCAGTTGTGGATGCTCCATTGTTGAATTTAAGGCTGAGATAGACAGTTGTTTGGTCTCGCAGAGAATCGAAGGATATGGGGAGCAGGTGGGAAAGTGGAGTGTCGGTTTTGAACAAATGTTCTTGGACCAGACAAAAGTCGACAGACAACAAACCTGCTGCAAACAGATAGGAGGTTTATTACGTAAAGATTATACTTAACAAACAGGCAGCAATTGACAGACCACACATGGCCTTTACTCCCCAATGCAGCCTCAGCAGAGTCCAACGCATACTGGCTTGTTCTCTTTTCTTCTCTTGAATTCTGCTTCTTCTGGTTTCTCTCTCCTGTAAGATGAAACTGTGCACAGAATCTCCCCGGTGAGTCCTTCTTTTGCCTCTCTGACTCTCATTTCCAGGATTTCTCTGAACATATTTGATAAAGGTAACCAGCTGACACCATTCATATGATTAATGTAATCAATGGCCAATTTACAGTTATATCAGCAGACCATCACACATAATCATGGCCATCTCCTGGATTACAATAGACGAAGTTTGCATGCAGACACTCTTAATAGGCTTACATTGTTCTTCACAGTTGGGATCTTTTAACAATACAATCAGGAATATGCAGCCAGCATAACCACTTATCTGTCTTCTTCCTGCCTCTTATTGTTGAACTATGCATTCCTCAGACAGTCTCAATCATTTTAAACTGTCCTAATTTCCATTCAATCTACTTGAATTGTTCGAACATCCACCCTTTGTTTCTATAAATTTCTAGGTTCATCCAACGTGCTATCCCTAATCCATCGCGTGGCATTCTTGCACCTAAACTGACCAGTAATTTCCATTAGAATCCAACCCAGCCCTTACCTCTTATTAGAATTCAATACAAAATATGCATAAAAGGTACAGAGTATAAAATTCAAAATACCAAAAGGTATAAAAAGTCTATATTTCCTATAGACGTTGAGACAGAAGATCAGCTATGGCCATATTGAATGATGGAGCAGGCTCGAAGACCCATGAGGTCTGCTCCTCCGATTTCTTATGTTCTTGAATATACCTTCAAAACCCATCTCTTTGTCACTTAATGTCTATTTTCATTGCTTTTTACAAAGCACCATGGGACCTTTTTAATCTTTAAAGCGCAATGTAAGTGTAAGTGATTGTTGATGCCTAGGTTAAAAAAATGTCCTAATCCCTTTGTCCCTGAGATATGAGAATCCCAGCTCTGCAAGGTAAAACACAGGAGAGTGAGAGCTCTACTATATCAAACAAAATTCTTCTTTACTGTACAGTAATTATTTTAATTTCACAAGAATTCGGATGACTCTCAAAGTTCCTGGTGAGTTACATTAATCAAACTCAGCATTCTCCCTGAAAAGTGGGAAAGATTTTAAAGACTTTATAATGCTCTCTCCTGCTGTTAAGTTTATTAATTGACCCTATTAATACAGTGAAGTGCAGCAGGGATTAAAGTAGCTAAATAGAATGTGTTGTTTGTTCTGTATGATTCATTCAGGAGCATACAAACTAATATTTTATACATTCTTGTGTTTTGATATGCAGATCTGATTTGCTAAAAATTTGCACTGAAGAAATATTAATTGTTTCAGTTTTGTTGTTGAGCACTCAATGCGTTCAATGAAATCTTTATGCAAATAGATTCTGTGACACAGCAATATGAGTGTATAATATTTATTCCTTGCTTTGAATTTGTTCATCCCCGGCTAAATTAGAATACTGATCTGGAATGATTCCCAGAGCACCATAAGCACAGTCAAGGAACAGTATAATACATTAATATTACATGCATCTAATGAAGTTATTTAGTAATCTCTTCTAATGCAATATTGAAACCTTATTTATCTATCAATATATAAATGCTTGTTGGAATTAAAATGACAAGACTGGAAAATGAAATATTTTTATTTTGCATGAAAATATGGAGTACTCCGCTCTGTGGCATTGCTCGGGTGTCACGGCAAGGCAACTCTATACCATTGCCAGCATGATCTTGGATTGAAGTCAGCTCCTGTCTGAGAGGGAGGCATGACTGCCTGAGGTCAATGCGAACAACAGCAACTTGCATTTATATAGCACATTTAATGTAGTATACATGGCAAGGCACTTCACATTGACTTTGAGCAGCATAAGGAGATATTAGAACAGGTGAACAAATGCTTGGCTAAAGAGATAAATTGGAAGGGTCTTGAAGGAGTTGAGAGAGGTATAAAGGTGAGAGGTTTGGGGAGGGAATTCCAGACTTTAGGCAGCTGAAGGCACCAATGTTGGCGCACTGAAAAGCGGGGATGTGCAAGAACTCAGAATTCGAGGAGTGCAGAGGTCTGAGGGTTGTCGGGCTGGAGGAGGTTACAGAGATAGAAAGGTTGTTGTAGATAACATTTTGTAACTGGTACCATAGAAAATGTACAAGAAATCACATGCCATCCTCTTGTGGATGGGAGACTTGAGAGTTAATAACTTATTGCAGGAATGAGGAAGATTTCATTAGTTATGGAATATATTTTGTGCTTTATAGCTTGCTGATGAGAACTCTGTTTATATTGCTCCTGTATATTTATCAAGAAATAACCAACATAAGTGTTTTTGAGTACAATTAGAAGAACTATTCTAAGACTGGAGGGTGTTTTATCTGGCCTTTACAACCCCAATGAAGTGCTACTAGTTCTCTTCAGAGTAGTTGGGTGTTAGGAGAGCCAGCAGAAAATCTCAGAGTTGAGCGAATGTTGAGGGACTGAGTATAACAAGGATAGATACAAGCAGGAGAACAGTAAGATGAGAAAAGTGAATTACTGCTGTGATTGGGTGGCTGCAAGTGGAATTGAGATGTGCCCTATAGTGCTGCAATATAGTTTATAGCAGTGTCATGTGATTCTTCTAACGCATCAAATATACATGAAATTTTAAAATATGTAAGAATAAAGGAACGAGTAAAGTTTAATTTAGGTTGTTTTAATCTGGTTATGCTTAATCTGTTCAATTAGAATAAATAAAGAATTTAATTAGAAATGTTGTGCCCCTTTGCGAACCAGAATATATGTGATTTCCCACCTTTGTCCTGAGTAGTATCATAGTCATGAACATCTCCTGTTAACTGGTGCCTTGATATCTGCAGTGGTTCAAATTCTGAAGGCAATTGTGTGGCTGGCTAACTGATATAATGCATCGTGGAAAGATAAATGAGTGCCACTTTAATCAATTCTTTTGTTGTCTTATTTCTCTGGTGACTATGAACTAATATCTCTTTTCCACAAAATCAATGGACATCCGTTCCCTTCAATATTGAATTTCAGCTTGGTTGTGCATAAGAGGAACATTTTTAGACAACTATTGTGGTAGATTTCCCTCATGGTGGCCATATGACTGCTTTTTGGTGAAAAACTAGACTAATATTTTTATGGTTTCAGATTCAAGTCCCCATTAAATCTGAGAGATATGGTAATTTCAGATGAATGAATGTTGATTAAGATAAGGTCTGGGTTCATGTTACTGTTCTATACTTTAACGAAAGTACTTGCAGGTAGATAGATCAGGCAAAATACAACCGTTGCCCACTGTAATGGTATCTGAACTATTGAAGAAACCTGAGCTCTTCAGTAGCCTGATTAATAGAAACATAGGAATGTAGGAACAGGAAAGGCCATTTAGCCTGTCAAGCCTGTTCTGCCATTCAGTGAGATCGTGGTTGATCTGCAGCCTAACTCCACATACTTGGCTTTGCCCTGTATCTCTTAGGTTTTTGTTGACCAAAAGTATAATCAATCTCGGGTTTAAAATTAACAATTGATCTAGCATCAATTGCAGTTTGCAGAAGAGCATTCCAAACTTCTAACACTCTTTGCGTGAAGAAGCGTTTCCTAACTTCACTCCTGAAAGGCCTGGCACTAATTTTTAGGCTATGCCCTCCAGTCCGAGACTCTCCATCTGGCAGAAATAGTTTTTCTCTATTTATCCTATCTGTTCCCCTTAATATCTTGAAAACTTCAATCAAATCACCCCTTAACCTTTCAACGTCCACGGAATACAACTGCAGTTTGTGTAATCTCTCCTTGTAGTTTAAACCTTGGAGTCCAGGTATTATTCTAGTAAAGCTATGCTGCACTGCCTCCACTTTCCTTCCTAAGTGTGATGCCCAGAACTGCTCACAATATTCCAGGTCTATCTATAGCAGTAGCATAACTTCTCTACCCACTTGTGTTCTAGTCCATTCACCTTTTTGATCAATTTTCATACCTATTCATCACAATTTAATGATCTATGTACTGGGACACCACTTCTGGAACTCCACTGTTTATAGCTTTTCCCAGTTTCGGAATTTACCCTGTTGTATGCTTTTTAGCTCCAAAGTGGATAACCTCAAATTGGCCTTCATTGTAATCCATTTGGCACAGTTTTTCCCATTCACTTCACAGAATGACAGGATCACAGAATTGCTACAGCACAGAAGGAGGCCATGTGGGCGGCACAGTTGCACAGTGGTTAGCACCGCAGCCTCACAGCTCCAGGGACCCGGGTTCGATTCTGGGTACTACCTGTGCGGAGTTTGCAAGTTCTCCCTGTGTCTCCCTGTGTCCGGTTTCCTCCCACATCCAAAGACTTGCAGGTGATAGGTAAATTGGCCATTGTAAATTGCCCCTAGTGTAGGGAGGTGATAGGGAATATGGGATTACTGTAGGGTTAGTATAAATGGGTGGCTGTTGGTCGGCACAGACTCGGTGGGCCGAAGGGCCTTTCAGTGCTGTATCTCTAAATAAATAAATAGATAAATTCAGCCCATCGTGTCTGCACCACCTCTCCAAATGAGCAATTCACCTAGTGCCATTCCCCTACCTTCTCGTAACCCTGCACATTCTTCCTTTTTAGATAACAGTCCAATTCCCCTTTGAATGCCTTGATTGAACCTGCCCACACCATACACTCAGGCCGTGCATTCCAGACCTTAAAACACTCGCTGCATGAAGACGTTTTTCCTCATGTTGCTTTTGCTTCTTTTGCCAATTACTTTAAATCTGTGCCCTCTCGTTCTTGATCCTTTCATGAGGGGGGACAATTTTTCTCTATCAACTCTGAAAGACCCTTCATGTTTTTGAATACCTCTATCAAATCACCTCTCAGCCTTCAATTCTCCAAGGAAAACAGTCCCAACTTCTCCAACCTATGTTCATAACTGAAGTTCCTCATCACTGGAACCATTCTCATGAATCTTTTCTGCACTCTCTCCAAAGCCTTCACAACTTTTCTAAAGGGCGGCACTCAGAACTGGACACAATATTCTAACTGAGACCCATTCATTGTCTTATACAAGTTCAATGTTACCTCCTTGCTCTTGTACTGTATGCCCCTATTAATAAAGCCTTGGATACTGTATGTTTTATTGACCGCTCTCTCAACCTGTCCTGCCACCTTCAATGACGTATGCACATATACATCTAGGTCCCTCTGTTCCTGCACCCACTTTTGAATTGTACCCTTTATTTTATATTTTCTCTCCATGTTCTTCCTACCAAAATGAATCACTTCACATTTCTCTGCATTGAACTTCATCTGCCACTTGTTTGCCCATTCCACTAACTTGTCTATGCCCTTTTGAAGTTCTACGCTATCCTCCTCATAGTTCACTATGCTTCCAAGTTTCGTATCATCCACAAATTTTGAAATTGTGCCCTGTACACCAAGGTTTAGGCTATTAATATATATAAGGAAGAGCAAGGGAGGGTTCCAACACTGATCCCTGGGGAACTCCACTACAAACCTTCCTCCAGTCTGAAAAGCATCCAGTAACCACTACTTCCTGTTTCCTGTCACTCAGCCAATTTCGTATCCATGTTGCCACTGTCCATTTTATTCCATGAGCTGTAACTTTGCTAACAGGTCTGTTATGTGGCACTTTATAAAATGCCTTTTGGAAGTTCGTGTACGGCACATCAACAGCATTGCCCTCATCAATCCTCTCTGATATCTCTTCAAACAACTCCAGCGAGTTAGTTAAACATGATTTTCCCTTAACAAATCCATGCTGGCTTTCCGTGATTAACCCGCATTTGTCCATGTGCCTATTAATTTTGACCCTAATTATTGTTTCTAGAAGTTTTCCTACCACTGAAGTTCAGCTGATTGGTCTGTAGTTGCTGGGATTCTCTTTATACCCTTTTATGAACACGGGTGTAACACTTGCAATTTTCCAGTCCTCTGGCACCACCCCTGAGTCAAAGAAAGGCTAGAAAATTCTGGCCATTGCCTCCACAATTTCCATTCTCACTTTTCTCAGTATCCTTAGATGCATCTCATCTGGTCCTGGTTTTTTATCCAATTTAAGTATAGACAGCCTATCTAATACCTCCTCCTTACCTATTTTAAATCCTTCTAGTGTATTAATTACCTCCTGTTTCACCATGGCCTGGGTTGCATTTTCTTCCTTGGTAAAGACAGATGCAAAGTATTCATTTAATCCCTTAGCAATTCCCCCTACCTCCATGCGTAACTCTCTTTTTTGGTCCCTAATTGGCCTACTCCTCCCTTTACCACCTTTTTACTATTTATATGTCTATGGAAGACTTTGGGACTCCCTTTTATGTTTACTTAATCTATCAATATCTCTTTTGTAATTTTATGCTTCCATCTAAACTGCTTACAATGCTGTCTATCTGTGTCATTGACAAACTTGGATATGTGGCTCTCTATCCTGTCACCTAAGTGGTTAGGAAACATGATGAATAGTAGGCCCCAAAAGGGATCCTTACAGATTAATGTAGCTAATGTGTGTTAGAGTTGCACATGAACTCTGCTGAAATTGGTGCTAATTTGGAACTGGGAATGTGCATTTTTCCTGTTACCATGACCTGCTACAGTGACCAGATACTTACTGGTAAGTTTTGCACATTTCTTTTCTCTAAAACTTCAACTTTGTTCAGCTTATGGAGAGTGAAGTGGCTAGAAACAATGTTGTCGGATGTAGGAGCAGGTTGGGAACAGAGAAAGGCAATGGCAGCCACTTTATGATCTTCCCCATTGGTTTGAAGAAATACTGCAGTACAAAAAGGAAACATTACTGAGCTGGAAATACGCATCGGGTTGCTGTGTGGGTTCTGGCAAGTTTGATCTCTATGTAAATACTAAATGGAGTATTTGTGGGATCTGGAGCTTTTGGTCTTTTAAGGCCACCTTACTAACAGTCTGTTCAAAAGGTGATTTTAAAATGTAAGATCTTAGTCAAATTAGCAAATCAACTATATACTGAGGGCAGCAGATCTGAAAAACATTGAATATTTCTTTCAATAATTGTTAATGTTTCCTGACTAAATGGATCCTATTTCTTAATAACAATTCATGATGTCAGCTGGTGTATCAACTCTTCCTTGTAATACTGCCATTTGGTTCTCCCAATTAGCACGAAAACAAGAGGAATAACTTTCAAGAAAGTAAGTAGATAAACTGTCATGGGATAAATTTATATCTTGCGAGTAATTATCACATTTGTTGTTAATAGGAATAAATTAATGTCGTCTTCAGATTCAGGCCACCCCTGGTCCTACTTCGAACTTGTTCAGTCATACATTTGTTACAAAAAAGGCAGGAGGAGTGCACTGTTTATTCTAATTCCACTTCTCCACAGGTCACAACATATATTTAAATTTTTTCCCACTTACCGATACAGTCAATCATAGACTCTATTTTTATTCCAGAATAAAATGCACCAACCAGGTTTCTTAATAAACAACAAAATTATCGGTTTAAAAACAAGTCTTAACCAGTAACAAAGCAAAGCATAAGCGCACAGATTGAAATATAAAAGGTCCCTTTTTTTTTTAACCATAGTCCCCCCCCCCCCACATGTGTGCACGCACACATACATACATACATACAACGGTTAACCAAAAAATAGAGATTTACTCTTTAGAACTCTATTACAAAAAAAAAATGCATTGGCCAGAAATACTTGCTAATTCTTGAAGTAAAAAGAGAAGATATGAAAAGATGGCAGATGTCCTTTTTTTGTTTGGCGTCCCAAATATGTGTAGACGACTGTCACTGGAATCTTCCTAGAATAGTTCTTGACAGGCGACGTTGAAGATCAGTTTGGACAGGCTTTTGAGGAAAGATGCAGCAACAGGGGTTTCAGGCAGTTTCTTACACTTGCTTCTCAAGAGATGGAAAACTGGCAGGCTTTTCAAAGAGCTGGAACAGACCAAGGTGGCGTTTACTCCCTTGGCAAGTTTTCTCCAGCCATCTTTTCAAACCATTGTCCATATCCCAACTTACTGTCCAAAGCAAAACCAAAAACAATGTCACAAGAGTCAAGCCTCCTGACCCCTATTAATCTTGACCTGTCACTTCTTTGTAAATATCGTTCCCCAAGTGAAAAACAACCCCTGCTGGATAATTATTTGAAGACAGGTGCCTTCCAGTAAGTGCTTGTTTTTAGCAGTCTTTGATTCTCCCAATTGCTATTGAGCAATTTAGTGCTCAGAACTCTCCTGTAATTCGACAAATGCTGAAGGTTGCAGAACAAGGTACTGAGGCCAGGTTTGCTTACCCAACCTTTTTGGCATAGACCGCTCTTTCCCAACCCCCAGGTCTGAAATTTCTTCCTTCTGCTCCCCATAACCACCACCCGCCCCCCCCCCCCCCCACCCCAACCCATGGTTGCACAAACATGGTTGAAGCACAACATTCTTGCCAGTAAGATGGGAAGGCAGGTGTCAAACTCTAATAACATGTGCAAGTATTTCTGACTTACTCTTAATGCTATAATTCATTGAAGTATTATTGTCTATATTCCAGCACTGTGTTAGATTAACACTCTCAGTTTCTTTGTCCTGAGTTTCAGTTGCTAGTTATAATAGCAGAGTGACAGCTAGTTAAACCATCCTGGAGTGTTGGTGAGTATACATTTCCCAGGAACAGCCCTTTAAGAGAAAAGCATATCATTACATTCATGAGTAGATATTGGAAAGGGACACAGGATGTATTCCTTGTGAACAAATTGTCAACAAGGTCAGTACTTTATCAGTTGAAGAGAAAAATCTCTGTGAATACAGACTTTGATCTAGTCTATTGTAATCTCAATTGCAAAAGAGCACTGTTGCTGTCGTAATATTTAATTATAAAATGACATTATCGCTGTTGTTACTTCCTGCCAAAGTGTTGGAATTCTATACAGATGTTATATATTGGGAGACAGAGACAACGATGGCCCGATCACTTGTTTAATGACATCATCATGCCCTGGGCATGCTCATAATTTAGGAAGACATTGCACTGTTTCCCCCTTTTAAAAATTTTAATGAACTATTTATAGGGTCAGTAACTCTACAACTTTAAAAACAAACGAGTCTTTGAGAATATGCAAACCTCGCAAAATAACAACTGACCCTCTTTCTTTAAATGATATCTATGAATCAAGTTTAACAGATGGTTTACCAACTCTTCCTGATCTTCCCACAGGTTTTGGTGTAGATTCAGGTTTTGGAATGTTTGGTTTCAGTTCAGGACTTACAGAAGATCTGGTTTCTTTTTCTGAAACTGGTACTTCAGACATCCAAGTCTGAACTGGTTCACACTCTGGCAAAAACTTGCCATCATGTTGGCCATGCTCAAGTTTTGGATCATTCCTTCACTGGGATCATGTGATCTACATGGACAGTTTGAAATGGTCGTGTTGATCATGGCCATGATTTCAAAGTTTTAGGCAGCTTATTTGTACAGTTTTGGCAGATTTACTAACCATTTACTAACCAATATTTCTACAACACTGTATAGACCAGACCAATAAACAAAACTTCTGGTTATGGATTCCACGCTAACTAAACCCACGTGTTCGGTCTGAGGTTCTGCCAGAATCTTGTCTCTTAAAGAACTAGGTACTATCAATCTGTGACCCCACTTAATGCATCCCTGTTCGCATGACAACCTGTTACTACAATTGTGCAATGGTTTCAGTTCCTCATCTGTACACCAGTCAAACTTTGTGCAATCATTCAGAGTATGTTCGTGGACTCTTTTTAAAACGAGGTCTTTGCGTTTCAGCTGCAATTTCAGTTGCAGTGATTAGAAAGTTTTCATCCACCATTCTGACTGTGAAGACTGCACCTTGACAGCCTAATTTTGAGTCTTCATGCGGCAGTGCGACCAAGCATCAGCTCTAGCATTCTTCTTTAAACTATGATATTCAATGTTGTAGTCGTACTGTGAGAGAAGTACAGCCCACCGCTGCATGCTTGGGACTGCCATTGTCGGTATTGCAGACTTTGGACCCAGAATAGCTACAAGGGGTTTATGATTTGTAACAAGCGTAAAGTTTCTACTCAACAAGCTGGTGATACGTTTTGGTTCCAAAGATGATTCCAAGTGCTTCCTTTTCTAATTGCCCTTAGTTACAGTCACTCTTTGTCAGGGTATGCAACAGAAATGCTCTGGGCTTCTCTTGACCATCATCCATGACAGGACTGATCACTACTCCAACTCCAGTTCGAAGTATCACATGCTAACTTCCGATCACAATTTGTGGTGTAATAAATGAGTAGTGCATCACCGGTCAAGCTTCTTTTATATGAATCATAAGCATCTTGTGTTTTAAACTATTCCTGTTTCATATCTTTCTTTACCAACTCATGGTGAAGCTAACACCATTGCAAGCTAAGGCAGAAATCAGAAGTAATATTGGACCATGCCTTGAAAAGATCTAAGCTCAGACACATCTTTTGGCTTTGGGGCATTGACTATTGCCTCTATCTTTTCTTTCACTGGCTGTAGTCCTTTTTCATTGATTTTCAGGCCAAAGTACACTACTTCGAATTACACAAAGTTGCACTTGTTCCTTTTCACATTGTGTTCGTTGAGTCTTTTTAATACCTCATCCAACACTTGAAGATTCGCTTCTTCTGTTGCGGTCACTATCAACATCTTCTTCTTCTTCTTTGGCCTCCTTGTCTCGAGAGACAATGGGTAAGCGCCGAGAGGTGGTCAGTGGTTTGTGAAGCAGTGGCTATAAAGGCCAATCCTAGAGTGACAGACTCTTCCACAGGCACTGCAGATAAATTGGGTTCTCGGGGCTGTTACACAGTTGGCTCTCTCCTTGCACTTCTGTCTTTTTTCCTGCCAACTGCTAACTCTCTTCGACTCGCCCCTCTTTAGCCCCGCCTTTTTGGCTGTCCGCCAGCTCTGGCGATCACTGGCAACTGACTCCCACGACTTGTGGTCAATGTTGCGTTTGCAGACGTCTTTAAAGCGGAGACATGGATGGCCGGTGGGTCTGATACCAGTGACGAGCTCGCTGCACAATATGTCCTTGGAGATCCTGCCATCTTCCGTGCAGCTCACATGGCCAAGCCATCTCAAGCGTTGTTGGCTCTGTAGGGTATATATGCTGGGGCTGTTGGCCGCCTCGAGGACTTCTGCATTGGATATACGGTCCTGCCACCTGATGCCAAGTATTCTCCGGAGGCAGCGAAGATGGAATGAGTTGAGACGTCGGTCTTGGCTGACATATGTTGTCCAGGCCTTGCTGAGGACACAGACTTGAAACACTCTTGAACCACTTCCAGAGTGTGGTCGCCGATATTGACAGATGGAGCATTTCTGACGTCCTGTCCCATGATGTTCGTTTTCTTGAGGCTGATGGTTAGGCCAAATTCAGTACAGGCAGCCGCAATCCCGTCGATGAGTCTCTGCAGACACTCTTCAGTGTGAGATGTTAATGCAGCATCGTCAGCAAAGAGGAGTTCTCTGATGTGGACTTTCCATACTTTGGTCTTCGCTCTAAGACGGGCAAGGTTGAACAACCTGCCACCTGATCTTGTGTGGAGGAAAATTCCTTCTTCTGAAGACTTGAACGCATGTGAGAGCAGCAGGGAGAAGAAGATCCCAAACAGTGTATGTGCGAGAACACAGCCCTGTTTCACGCCACTCAGGATAGGAAAGGGGTCTGATGAGGCACCGCCTTGCTGAATTGTTCCTTTTATATTGTCATGGAATAAGGTGATGATACTTAGTAGCTTTGGTGGACATCCGATCTTTGCTAGTACTTTGAAGAGACCACATCCACTTACGAGGTCAAAGGCTTTGGTGAGATCTATGCAAGCAGCGTAGAGGGGCATCTGTTGTTCGTGGCATTTCTTTTGTAGCTGGCGAAGGGAGAACAGCATGTCAACGGTGGGTCTCTGTGCTCGAAAGCTGCACTGTGCCTCAGGGTAGACACGCTGAGCCAGCTTCTGGAGCCTGTTTAAAATGACCCGAACAAAGACTTTCCCCACTATGCTGAGCAGCAAGATTCCACGGTAGTTGTTGCAGTCACCACGGTCACCCTTTTTCTTATAGAGGGTGATGATATTGGCATCGAGCATGTCCTGTGGTACTGCTCCCTCATCTTAGTCCAGGCAAAGCAGTTCATGGAGTGCTGAGAGTATAGCAGGCTTGGCACTCTTGATTATTTCAGCGGTAATGCCATCCTTTCCAAGGGCTTTTCCACTGGCTAGAGAATCAATGGCATCACTGAGTTCCGATTTTGTTGGCTGTTCGTCCAGCTCATCCATGACTGGCAGAGACTGGGCTGCATTGAGGGCGGTATCAGTGACAACATTTTCCCTGTTGAGTACAGTTGTAGGTAGTGCTCCACCCAGCGGTCCATTTGCTTGCGTTGGTCAGTGATCATTTCCCCTGATTTAGACTTGAGGGGGGCGATCTTCTTGATGGTTTGCCCAAAAGTTCTCTTAATGCCATCATACATTCCTCTGATGTTTCCGGTGTCGGAGGCCAGCTGAATACGACTGCATAGGTGTTGCCAGTAGTCATTTGCGCAGCGCCTGGCTATTCTTTGTGCAGCGCTTCTGGCTACTTTAAGTGCTGGGGGCTTTCTTGTAGTTCAACAGTGCAGTGCGCTTAGCAGCTATGACAGGTTCCAGCTCTTCAAAGTGAGATTGAAACCAGTCTGCGTTCTGATTCTCACATTTGCCAAAGGCGGTCATTGCTGAGTCATAGATGGCGTCTCTGATGTGGGCCCACTTGGTCTCTGCATCCCCTGTAGGCGTGTTTTGAAGGGCTTTTTCAAGTGAATTTAGAAACTTATATAACAGCAGGGATGGTGCAGGAGGGAGGGTTTTGGTTTCTTGGATAATTGGGGCTCTTTCTGGGGTAGGTGGGACCTCTCCAAACAGGATGGTCTTCACCTGAACCAGAGGGGTACCAATATCCTGGGGGGGAGATTTGCTAGTGCTCTTCGGGGGGGTTTAAACTAATTCAGCAGGGGAATGGGAACCTAAATTGTAGTGCCAGTGTACAGGATGTTGAGAGTAGTGAGGTCAGGGATAAGGTTACAAGGACGCAAGAGGGCACTGGCAAGCAAGAACCTGGTTTAAAGTGTGTCTACTTCAACGCCAGGAGCATCCGGAATAAAGTGGGTGAGCTTGCAGCATGGGTTGGTACCTGGGATCTCGATGTCGTGGCCATTTCGGAGACATGGGTAGAGCAGGGGCAGGAATGGATGTTGCAGATTCCGGGATTTAGATGTTTCAGTAAGAACAGAGAAGATGGTAAAAGAGGGGGGGGGTGTGGCATTGTTAATCAAGGAGAGTATTACAGCGACAGAAAGGACGTTTGAGGACTCGTCTACTGAGGTAGTATGGGCCGAGGTTAGAAACAGGAGAGGTGAGGTTACCCTGTTGGGAGTCTTTTATAGACCTCCGAATAGTTCCAGAGATGTAGAGGAAAGCATAGCGAAGATAATTCTCGACAGGGGCGAGAGTAACAGGGTAGTTGTTATGGGGGATTTTAACTTTCCAAATATCGACTGGAAATACTATAGTTCGAGTACTTTAGATGGGTCAGTTTTTGTCCAGTGTGTGCAGGAGGGTTTTCTGACACAGTATGTAGACAGGCCAACCAGGGGCGATGCCACATTGGATTTGGTACTGGGAAATGAACCCGGCCAGGTGTTAGATTTAGATGTAGGTGAGCACTTTGGTGATAGTGATCACAATTCGGTTAGGTTTACCTTAGCGATGGGCAGGGACAGGTATATACCGCAGGGCAAGAATTATAGTTGGGGGAAAGGAAATTATGATGCGATTAGGCAAGATTTAGGATGCGTAGGATGGGGAAGGAAACTGCAGGGGATGGGAACAATCGAAATGTGGAGCTTATTCAAGGAGCAGCTACTGTGTGTCCTTGATAAGTATGTACCTGTGAGGCAGGGAGGAAGTTGTCGAGCGAGGGAGCCGTGGTTTACTAAAGAAGTTGAAGCGCTTGTCAAGAGGAAGAAGAAGGCTTATATTAGGATGAGACATGAAGGCTCAGTTAGGGCGCTTGAGAGCTACAAGCTAGCCAGGAAGGATCTAAAGGGAGAGCTAAGAAGAGCAAGGAGAGGACACGAGAAGTCATTGGTGGATAGGATCAGGGAAAACCCTAAGGCTTTCTATAGGTATATCAGGAATAAAAGAATGACTAGAGTTAGATTAGGGCCAATCAAGGATAGTAGTGGGAAGTTGTGTGTGGAATCAGAGGAGATAGGGGAAGTGTTAAATGAATATTTTGCGTCAGTATTTACAGTAGAGAAAGAAAATGTTGTTGAGAATACTGAGATTCAGGCTACTAGGCTAGATGGGATTGAGGTTCACAAGGAGGAGGTGTTATCAATTTTGGCAAGTGTGAAAATAGATAAGTCCCCTGGGCCAGATGGGATTTATCCTAGGATTCTCTGGGAAGCTAGGGAGGAGATTGCAGAGCCTTTGTCCTTGATCTTTATGTCGTCATTGTCGACAGGAATAGTGCCGGAAGACTGGAGGATAGCAAATGTTGTCCCCTTGTTCAAGAAGGGGAGTAGAGACAGCCCTGGTAATTATAGACCTGTGAGCCTTACTTCGGTTGTGGGTAAAATGTTGGAAAAGGTTATAAGAGACAGGATTTATAATCATCTTGAAAAGAATAAGTTCATTAGAGATAGTCAGCACGGTTTTGTGATGGGTAGGTCGTGCCTCACAAACCTTATTGAGTTTTTCGAGAAGGTGACCAAACAGGTGGATGAGGGTAAAGCAGTGGATGTGGTGTATATGGATTTCAGTAAGGCGTTTGATAAGGTTCCCCACGGTAGGCTATTGTAGAAAATACGGAAGTATGGGGTTGAAGGTGATTTAGAGCTTTGGATCAGAAATTGGCTAGCTGAAAGAAGACAGAGGGTGGTGGTTGATGGCAAATGTTCATCCTGGAGTTTAGTTACTAGTGGTGTACCGCAAGGTTCTGTTTTGGGGCCACTGCTGTTTGTCATTTTTATAAATGACCTGGAAGAGGGTGTAGAAGGGTGGGTTAGTAAATTTGCAGATGACACTAAGGTCGGTGGAGTTGTGGATAGTGCCGAAGGATGTTGTAGGGTACAGAGGGACATAGATAGGCTGCAGAGCTGGGCTGAGAGATGGCAAATGGAGTTTAATGCGGAAAAGTGTGAGGTGATTCACTTTGGAAGGAGTAACAGGAATGCAGAGTACTGGGCTAATGGGAAGATTCTTGGTAGTGTAGATGAACAGAGAGATCTTGGTGTCCAGGTGCATAAATCCCTGAAGGTTGCTACCCAGGTTAATAGGGCTGTTAAGAAGGCATATGGTGTGTTAGCTTTTATTAGTAGGGGGATCGCGTTTCGGAGCCACGAGGTCATGCTGCAGCTGTACAAAACTCTGGTGAGACCACACCTGGAGTATTGCGTGCAGTTCTGGTCACCGCATTTTAGGAAGGATGTGGAAGCTATGGAAAGGGTGCAGAGGAGATTTACTAGGATGTTGCCTGGTATGGAGGGAAGTTTCTTACGAGGAAAGGCTGAGGGACTTGAGGTTGTTTTCGTTGGAGAGAAGGAGGAGGAGAGGTGACTTAATAGAGACATATAAGATAATCAGAGGGTTAGATAGGGTGGATAGTGAGCGTCTTTTTCCTCGGATGGTGATGGCAAACACGAGGGGACATAGCTTCAAGTTGAGGGGTGATAGATATAGGACAGATGTGAGTGGTAGTTTCTTTACTCAGAGAGTAGTAAGGGCGTGGAACGCCCTGCCTGCAGCAGTAGTAGATTCGCCAACTTTAAGGGCATTTAAGTGGTCATTGGATAGACATATGGATGAAAATGGAATAGTGTAGGTCAGATGGTTTCACAGGTCGGCGCAACATCGAGGGCCGAAGGGCCTGTACTGCGCTGTAATGTTCTAATTCTAAAAAAAAGCTGTGGATAAGAAATTCTGTTAGTGTTGATGCGCGGGCGGCCCTTCTGCTTGGAGTGATGTAGCTTCTTTGGTTTGAGTCTTACTTTGCTGCACACCAGGGAGTGGTCGATTTCGCAGTCCGCACCGTGGAAGCTGCGTGTGATTTGGACACTGTTTATTGAGGCTCGCCTTGTGACAATGAGGTCCAGCTGGTGCCAACGACGTGATCTTGGGTGTCTCCATGAAACCTGGTAACAGGGTTTAGTATGAAAGAGCGAGTTGGTGATGCAGAG
The DNA here is from genome assembly GCF_036365525.1 of Heterodontus francisci. Lineage (NCBI taxonomy): Eukaryota > Metazoa > Chordata > Chondrichthyes > Heterodontiformes > Heterodontidae > Heterodontus > Heterodontus francisci. Next base: position 90,091,153 of record NC_090379.1, on the reverse strand, counting down.
GTTGTGATAGGTACACAACTCCAGCAGTCTCTGTCCATTCTCATTCATCCTTTCAATGCCATAGCACCCAAGGCGGGAGGGCCATGAGTCATGGTCGGCCCCAACGCTGGCGTTAAAGTTCCCCAGCAGGAACAAATGTTTGGTATTAGGAATGCTACTAATGATATTATGGAGTTCCTCGTAGAACTGGTCTTTAACTTCAGGTGGGGGGCAGAGTGTTGGAGCTTAGATGCTGAGTAGGTGTACGGGGTCAGAGGCGGTGAGCAGTCGGATGGATAGTATGCGTTCCGAGCCATTTGAAGATGGCTCTATCAAGCTGAGCAAAAAGTTTCTGATGGCGAAGCCCACTCCATGCTGTCATGGTTCTTCATGATCCCTACCCTTCCAGTAGAAGGTGTAGTCTTGCTCTGTTAGAGATCCGCTCGCAGGGAGGCGTGTCTCCTGAAGTGCTGCAATGTCCACATTGAGCCTACTGAGCTCGTTGTTACTGATGGCAGTCTTCCAAGAGTCATTGATTTGTATAAGGTCTTCTGACAGGCCAGGACACACTATCAACATATTATCCGGATTATACAAGCAATCCTTGCAGAATCTTATCCACTGTTCCTTGGAAGATGTTTGGAGAACATCATGGGGTTATACTCTTACATGAAGCAACCCTATGTGTGTGTTTATTTTGAAATACTGACCCTCTCGATGCACATTGAGCTGTGCATAAGTATGGGACAAATCAAACTTTGTGAATAGCTTGGATTCTGCTAACTCCACATACAAATCTTGAGAGGTCGGTAGTGGATGCTGCTCATCGTCCACTGTCTGGTTGAATGTCATAAAGTCATAGATTTATACAGCACAGAAACAGGCCCTTCGTCTCAACACGTCTGTGCTGACACACCCAATCTAATCCCATTTTCCAGCATTTGGCCCGTAGCCTTGTATGCACTGGCGTTTCAAGTGCTCATCTAAATACATCTTAAATGTTGTGAGGGTTCCTGCCTCTACCATCCCTTCAGGCAGTGTGTTCCAGGTTCCAACCACCCTCTGGGTGAAAAAGGTTTTCCTCAACTCCCCTCTAAACCTCCTGCTCCTTACCTTGTGACTTTGTAGTCCCTGCATAGTCTTACAGTTTTGTCTAACTTGGGCTTTACTACAATTGGGTTTACCCAATCACTGTGATCAGTTTTCACTCGCACACCATTTCTTTCTAGCTTCTTCAGTTCCTCTTCATCCTGGGTTTTGAGAGCATAAGGGACTGGCCTAGCCTTGCAATATACTCATTTTGCATCAGGCTTAATTTGGATGTGCGCTTTCACACTGATCATACCTTCTGCAGTGGAACAATTCTGTGATTCATAGTCATTGTCGAAAATGTTCCTGCAACTCTTCAATAGCTGATCAAGCTTCTTAGTCATCTCAGACTGGAAGCATGTTTTCCAAATTAACTTCAGCTTGCAAATCCAATCTTTGCCCATTAATGTTGGTTTGTTGACATATCTCGCTCCAACAATGGGCAACGTGAGGGACCTGCCCTTATATTAGACATTGCACTCCATTTGTACACGTGTTTCTAATACCTCACCAGAGTAGGTTTTCAACTGAGATGTGCTCTCAGTTAGAGGTACTTCACTGAATTTGCTCTCTGCTCATAACTAAGCAATCTGCAACTGTATCGATATGCATGTTGATGTACTATTGATTTACCAAGACCTTTGCACAAAATTCTCTGTCATTTGAGTGATTGCTGGTAGGATAAATGCTGTATAACTCTAGCTCCTCTTTGCTTATGCTCTCTGGATTCACTTCGAGATTGTGAACTCCACCATTGTTACACAGCTGTTTTCCATTACTACTAAAAAGAGTTCTCTTTCCTGCTTTGGCCTTCACTCTGCAAGCAATTGCAATATGTCCAATCTTTTGGCAACTGAAGTATTTGCATTTCTGTACTGACATGCCTGTGCCCTGTGGTTGCCATTACAGCGATAACAAATTATTAAACTTTTATCAACAGCTCTCTTCTGATCAGGTCTCTCTGCTTTAAACATGGCAAAAGCCATGACAGTGGACATAAGCTGTATTAGTCACTGGCATAGGGCAAAATTCCTGAACATTCTTTGATACATCCACATTGTGGAAGCGATCTTACACTCTAGCTCATTTATACATTTATATTTAGTTACTTCAGTTGATTTCTTTCATTCACTAATCCACACATGAATCTGTCTCGGAATGCACAGTCTCAGAGTGTACCAAAGCTGCAATATAATGATAAATTCTTTAGTGCCACAATGTACTCGCCAACTGTTTGGCTGCTTCTCTGGATTTTGGTTCCAAATTTCGAGTGGAAATGTACCTCCAACATGTTGATAATTATTTTGAATGGCATATCTTTTGCCTTGTTGGGAGTAATAAGGTTTGTTAGCGTGCCATATGCTTCCCGGACAATCTTTGTTGACAAAATTCCCCCTTGCACTCAAGAATTGCCTTATTCTGAGTCTGGGCCTTTTCACTTTCACCTTCGTGTTCTGCTATATTATTAGCTCTGAAGAATATGTTCGTTCTTTCAGTGTATGAACTGAATGGTTCTCAAGCTCTATCATACATTCTTAGCCTTTTGATGTATCCCATGGGTTCAGCCATTTTGTCCTGTTTTCAAATGTAACAGTGACCCAGGAAACATTTTCACTGTTGCGGACAGCCACAGTATACAGAAGTTAAATAAGCCTAATCAGAACAAACCCACCAAAGAAGTCATTGTAGTCGGTAGTCGAATCAGATAGACACTAGGACCTTGCAGAATCCATTCAACTGAGTTCAGCCACACATTTTCAGAAACAATCTCGTCAAAAATCTTCACCATCCTAACAGGTAGATCACTGGGAGTTAGCTTATTTTGTTCATCACGGTCTCTACTGCTCTTTGTTGCAAATATTTTTGCACTTTAATTCCATCCTCGTCGCCAAAATCTGTTATACATTGGGAGGAGCTCATAAAGAAAGACGGACACCAAGATGGTCAATCATAAGTTTAATGACTTCATGCACTGGGCATGTTCATAAAAATGGGGATACATTACAGCTGTGAGACAAAATAGAACACTGAAAAATTGAATGGTTCTGCAGTAGTCTCTGCTGTTGCCAATACAATGTTGCCGTCCAATTTTCCCTTGTTGGTTGAACTGAGCTTTCATAACAGAATTTGGCTGGTTGTTGCATATATTGCTTGCTAGGAAAGAAATGCCCTTCAATATTCCCAATGATTTAGAAGTAAATTTGACATTTTTAGGTTGAATAAGCATTTCCTGGAGCTTGCTGTTGTAACTAAAAAAGAACAACAATCCCTTTAAGTGTCTGGGAGACATTTATGTTATTGATGTTCCCTTGTAACAGTCCAGTTCTCTGTAAAAGTTATTGACTGACTTTGTAGGGCAGACACCTCCGTGATAACCTTCTCGCTGAGGGAATGGACAAGCTTCTAAGTAGCCTCATGGGTTTGTGACCTGACTGAGTGATGGCTGTTTAATGGCCTGAATCTTATAGCAGAGAATGACAGTTCATTTAAAGCCTGATGGCTATTTAAAGGATTACTGTAGCTTTCAATGACTTGGCATCCAGTTAAGGTTCTTATCATTTCTAAACCTAGTCACTTGCTTTATCCATGTGAGAAAAAAAGCATTAAAACCTGAGAATGCAAAATGATGTGTTGATATATTTTTCTAATTCTAATTTAGCGATAGAATTTTTAAAAAATATGTTTGTTAATTTGCATGGTGTTATTCTTTGTAAGTTGGAAATATGCATACATGCAGCTGCTAACGAATAACCACTATAGTAGACAACCTGTTAGTAAAGCCTGGCTCGGGAATAAAATTAAAACCCGACCCGACCTCGATCTGAGCCCAAGTCCTTTAATTTTTTTCGTGCCCAACCTCACCCGACCCGACACGAATATCCTTCATCCGTTCCGGCAGCAGACTGTTCCTGCAGGTGGAGTTGTGGGGAAACATGGGTAAGCCTCATCCCGTGACTTCCCGGAAGTGGCACTGTCCAGCCCGACCCGAGCCGGAATGCTGGACTCGGAATATTGACCCGACCCGACCCGAACCCGACACATATCTCGTTGGGGTCGGTCAGGTAGCCAGGCTTTGCCTGTAAGACCCATGTTAATAATACACTGAGCACAGTAAAGGGAAGCTGCATCACAACTTATTTTTTAGCGCTGCACTTCAACTCTTCCATATGTGAGCACTGTTGCAAACTCTACCGCACAGTAGGAATTCTTAGCAAGTGCAGAGTTGGCCATGTGACAGATGGGATGAAGTAGTTGGCTGTGATGATGGCTGGGTCAGCGGCTCTGAAGTTGACTTTCGTCCCAGAGTTATTCACTGACTGCACTAACATTGTGGAAATGCTGAGCAAAAGGAAGCAGTTTGCTTGTGCTCGATTTTTCTTTTTGCTTCTCCCCAAGTACGTTTAGATAAGCACTGAAGGAGTTGGATGCAAAAGTTACAATCACTGCTCTTTTACCAATCTGCCAATGCAATATTTTTGTTTATTTGTAGGAGGTGAACCATTTTAAGATTATTTTTCTGCTTATCACAGTGAAAGATGTCCATGCTGGCACTTTTTCTATTTCAGCTGAAGTACAGCAGAGCTAGATGCAGAGTAAAGCTCCTCCCCTGCCCTGACAATGTACCTGTCGCTGAACCTCAGAAAAGTACTTTCTTTGTACTAGTGTGAGTTTTTTCTGATTCCAACACTAGCCAGCTTGTGGCCTGAATTAGTGCCAAATTAGAGATGGTTCACTGCCATAGGCTCATGACCAGTAAAAACTACCCGAACCCTTTTCATGTAGGAAACTTGCAGTCAGTGACCAATATCCAATCATTCTGGGTTGGATTTGAATGCAGGGCCCAGCAGTGAAAAGCCAGTGTCTAACCCACCCTACCACCCAGTTTTCCATTTTTCAATAATTTTATAAAAAATTTATGCGAGTACAAAATGGAATCCCATTTTATGTTAACATGACTTGTTACTGTTATCAAACTACAAAATTGTGTCCTCACAGTAGCATGATTTTTTAAATATTGGCAGGTTTATTGAACTGAAGACTGATAGTTGGCTTATACCAGCAAGCATTTATTATACAATTGCAGCCAGTACCCTGTATTTTTATTCTTGATAAATACTTTGATGTGTAAAGTTGCTACAGTACATTAAATCCTCCAGTTAAGAAGACCCTGCTGGGCCACACTGATATGGAACTGTGTAGCTTTTTTTTAACATTTAGTTGTCTTGTACAAACTCTTAACAGGGTGAAGTGTGTTTCGAAGGCCTTACATGAGCTGACATTGCTTTGGTTGTGGGATATCAATCCCTGGTAAAATGCATGATATTTCCACATGTATACGTCAGATACACGGGTTACAATGTACCATGTGCAGCTGATTCCGCAAATAGAGCTGCAAGCTAGCCTGGCTGTTTGACCAGCCATTCTGTTGAAGAAACAGGATTTCCAATTTAAGCAAAGACTGTGTTTTTATGGAAATAATATTGACCAATTCATGCACTCACCCACCAGGAGGTGGAAAGTCTCAGCTTAGAGTGATGCTGTTGAGAATATTGCAATGGCTACATGAGAGTGAAGTGTCACTTTGTTGCATATTAATTATTGTTTTGGGGAGGTAGCAGGGAGCAGTTACCTTTTCAGCGTTATATTGACAGCAATTAACATTGGTCACGATCAGTCATTCCACCATTTGCATTTCCCATTTTAGATTAGATTAGATTAGAGATACAGCACTGAAACAGGCCCTTCGGCCCACCGAGTCTGTGCCGAACATCAACCACCCATTTATACTAATCCTACACTAACCCCATATTCCTACCAAACATCCCCACCTGTCCCTATATTTCCCTACCACCTACCTATACTAGTGACAATTTATAATAGCCAATTTACCTATCAACCTGCAAGTCTTTTGGCTTGTGGGAGGAAACCGGAGCACCCGGAGAAAACCCACGCAGACACAGGGAGAACTTGCAAACTCCACACAGGCAGTACCCGGAATCGAACCCGGGTCCCTGGAGCTGTGAGGCTGCGGTGCTAACCACTGCGCCACTGTGCCGCCCAAATTTTAGTGCAGACCTAGCTGCTGTCAGCAAAGGACTGTGACTGTGATTACTGGGATCAGTTTTCTGCAGAACAGTAGGTAGCCATTTTTCATGCTCACCAAACACAATATGGGCAGTGAAAATATTTTCAGCCCATGTGGGTTTGATACAAAAGTGTGTATTCTGGAATTACATTCGGAAAGCTACATTTTAATAGTGGACAGAGTTTTTGACTTCTCCTGTTTGGGCTTTCACTTGATAGCTTTTAGTAGGGGGTGGACGTCTGCTTCAATTAGAAGCAGCTAATTGAAACTTCACTGACTAGATTTTATCACTTCTGAATCTTAGCAAGAATTATATCTCAAATGCAGTCAGTTGTAAAAAGCTTCCTCATTCGTGACCTGAACAGGGTATTTTACAAAGACATAGCCTTTCACTTTGCTTTATATTTTGTTTCTTGGCAGAGTGACTGATGTCTGTTTTGATTGTGTGATGTTAAAGTGCTGTCTGATAGACACTTCAATTTTGAGACTTGAAGCGGTTTTGCAGGCCTCTGACAGCTCAGTGAGTTTATCCAGTCAGCAACTGAGCAATATAGATAAGAGGTTCAGGTTTGATCCTGACTGATTCTGAGCTGCCTGTGTGTAACAGGGTAGCTATAATGCTTCTACAGTTGGCATCGGCATCCTTGGGTTAGGGAGGCGGTATCACACTGGGTTCTTATCTGTAATTGCCATCCCTTGGTTATCAGCTGTGGCTCAGTGGTAGTGCCTGGGCTGCCGCTGAGTCACAAAATTGTGGTTTTAAGTCCCATTCCAGTGACTTGAACACAAAATCTAGGCGGAGACATCAGCGCTGCACTGTCAGAGATGCCGCCTTTCAGGGGAGACATTAAACCAAGGACAATTTGCCCCCCAAGATGGATGTAAAAGATCCCATGCGAATATTTTGAAGAAGAGCAGAGGCATTATCCCTGGTGTCCTGGCCAATATTTAACCTCAACTAACATCACTTTAAAAAAAAAAGTGAACTGGTCATTATCACATTGCTGTTTGTGAAGACTTGTTTTGTGCAAGTTGGCTGCCATGTTTCCAATATTGACTACACTTCAAAAAGACCTTCCTTGGGTGTAAAGCACTATAGAATATCCTGAGATCAGGAAAGGTGTTACATAAATGCAAGTTCATTCATTCTTTCTGAAAGTGCTTTTGTGGACATTGATTAACAGCAGGATTGAGTTTGTTGCCATATCCTCTGTGTTCAAATAAGCCCCTAACACTCATTGCCAAGGCTCACTGTTGAAGAACGGCTAAGACATGAACTCACTTGAGCAGTACCTCAGCAAGGAGTCAACTATTTCAGAAGATATTCATCTCCGAACACTCAAGGAGGTCAAGGAAGAGATAGTAGAGGCATGAACCATAATTCTCTAAAAATCTTTGGAAATAGTTCTTGTGCCAAAGATCAGGCAGGTGGCAAATGTAATGTGAAAGTGTAAGGGATGAGCTAAGCTAATTAAGGAACAGTTAATCTTTGCTCAATTAGGGTAAACTTTCAGAGTCGATAATGATGATGAAATTAGTGAACACTTAGAAAGGTGAGAATTAATCAGGGACAGCCTGTAAAGGGCAGGTCATATTTTACTGATTTCATTTGAATATTTTGAGGAGATCACTGAGTGCATGGATAAAGGGAATGCGGTAGATCATGAGCACATGAACACAACAACTTGCACTTGTATAACACTTTTAACATAGAAAAGGCTCTCAAGGGGCTTCATACAGGCATAACCAGACAACATGGACACCAAAGCAAAGAAGGAAATATTAGGAAAGGTGACCATAAGTCTGGTCAAGGAGATGGATATAATGGAGACCCTTAAAGGCGGAGAGGAGATGGAAAGGTAGAGTGGTTTAGAAAAGAAATTGTGGAATGTGGGGCTGACACAACTTAAAAAGAAACACATTCTTCAAATGATAGTTCCTAGCGTGTGCTCAGGATAATTTTCTAAAGCAGTATGTTTCTAGTCCATTGAGAAAGGAGGCACTGCTGGACCTGGTTCTTGGGAATGAGTTGGGCCAAGTGGATCAAGTATCAGTTGGAGATCATTTGGGGACAGTGATCATTGTATCATAAGGTTTAGATTGACTATGGAAAAGGACAAAGAACAATCCAGAGTAAGAATAATTAACTGAGGGAACGCCAACATCAATGGGTTAAGAACAACGCTGGGTCAATAAATTGGAGTGAAAGGTTGGCAGGAAAAACGGTAGCTGAACAATGGGCTGCCTTCAAAGAAGAGATAGATTGGGCACAGTCAGGTATGTTCCCTCGAAGGGGAAAGGTAGGGCAAACAAATCCAGAGCTCTCTGGATGACAAAAGGGGTAGATATTAAGATAAAGAAGAAAAAGTGTGCTATGACAGATTCCAGGTAGAAAATACTATTGAGAACTGGGCTGAATATAGAAAGTCCAGAGGGAAGTGAAAAAGAAAATGAGAAAAGCAAAGAGAGAGCATGAAAAGAGACTGGCAGCTAACATGAAAGAGATTCCCAAAGTTTTTTATTGATATATAAATAGTAAAAAGGTGGTAAAAGGAGGAGTTGGGCCAATTAAGGACCTTAAAGGAGATTTACGCATGGAGACAGAGGGCATAGCTAAGGTATTAAATGAATACTTTGCATCTGTCTTTACCAAGGAAGAAAATGCAACCCAGGCAATGGTGAAAGTGGAGGTAATTCAGACACCAGAAGGATTTAAAATTGATAAGGAAGACATATTAGATAGGCTAAAAGCAAAACACTGCAGATGCTGGAAATATGAAATAAAAACAAGAAATGCTGGAAATACTCAGCAGGTCTAGCAGCATCTGTGGAGAGAGATATGTCGAACATTCCTTGTTCCAGTCCTACTCAGGCCCCCTCCCCCAACTCTTTTTCCGGTACATTGATGACTGTATCAGTGCCGTTTCCTGCTCCTGCCCCGAACTGAAAAACTTTATCAACTTTGCCTCTAATTTCCACCCTTCTCTCACCTTTACATGGTCCATCTCTGACATTTCCCTTCCCTTCCTCGACTTCTCTATCTCCATCTCTGGGGATAGGCTGGCTACTAATATCCATTATAAGCCCACCGACTCCCACGGCTACCTCGACTACACTTCTTCACACCCTGCCTCCTGTAAGGACTCCATTCCATTCTTCCAGTTCCTCCGTCTCCGACGCATCTGCTCTGATGATGTTACCTTTCATGACAGTACTTCTGATATGTCTTCCTTTTTCCTCAACCGAGAATTCCCCCCCCCCACTGTGGTTGACAGGGCCCTCAACCGTATCCATTTCCCGCACCGCGACCCTCACCCCTTCCCCTCCCTCCCTGAACCGCGACAGGGTTCCCCTTGTCTTCACTTTCCACCCCATCAGCCTCATATCCAAAGGATCATCCTCCGCCATTTCCGCCACCTCCAGCGTGATGCCACTACCAAACGCATCTTCCCCTCCCTTCCCCTGCCAGCATTCCGAAGGGATTGTTCCCTCTGTGACACCCTGGTCCACTCCTCCATTACCCCCACCACCTCGTCCCCTTCCCATGGCTTCTCCTGCAATCGCAGGAGGTGTAATACCTGCCCATTTACCTCCTCTCTCCTCACTATCCCAGGCCCCAAACACTCCTTTCAGGTGAGGCAGCGATTTACTTGTACTTCTTTCAAAGTAGTATACTGTATTCGCTGCTCACAATGTGGTCTCCTCTACATTGGGGAGACCAAACGCAGACTGGGTGACCGCTTTGCGGAACATCTCCGCTCAGTTCACAAGCAGGACCCCGAGCTTCCGGTTGCTTGCCATTTCAACACTACCCCCTGCTCTCATGCTCACATCTCTGTCCTGGGATTGCTGCAGTGTTCCAGTGAACATCAATGCAAGCTCAAGGAACAGCATCTCATTTACCGATTAGCCACACTACAGCCTGCCGGACTGAACATTGAGTTCAATAATTTCAGAGCACGACGGGCCCCCTATTTTACATTTATTTTTATTTATTTTTTCTTTTTAAAAATTTTTTTTGTGTTTATTTTATTTAATTTCATCTTAGTTTGTTCAGTTTGCTTACGCACTGTTTTATTTCATGTTTGTACTTGCGGCAGTTCAATTTTCAGTCCGTTAACACCCTATCTGTACTAATGCTTTGTCTTTTAACACACCATTAACATATTGTTTGCCTTTGCTCCACGACCTTCTGGTCAGCTATTCTGTCACTTTGTCCTATCTACACCTTCTCCTTTGTTATCTCTTGTCCCACCCCCGCTATACTTGCTTATAAGCTTTTACATTTCTAATATTTGCCAGTTCTGAAGAAGGGTCACTGACCTGAAATGTTAACTCCGCTTCTCTCTCCTCAGATGCTGCTAGCCCTGCTGAGTATTTCCAGCAGTTTTTGTTTTTATATTAGATAGGCTGTCTGTACTTCAAGTGGATAAAGCACCAGGACTGGATGCGATGCATCCAAGGATACTCACAGAATCACAGAATAATACAGTGCAGAAGAGGCCCTTTGGCCCATTGAGTCTGCACCGATGCATTAAAGCAGGAAAGTGAGGGTGGAAATCCTGGATGCACTGGCCATGACATTTCAATCTTCCTTAGACTCGGGGGTGGTGCCAAAAGACTGGACAATTGCAAACGTTATACCTATGTTCAAAAAAATCTGTAAAGGTTATCCCAGCAATTACAGGCCAATCAGTTGAACTTCGGTGGTGGGGAAACTTCTAGCAAGAATAATTTGGGACAAAATTAACAGTCACATGGACAAATGCGGGTTAATTAAAGAAAGCCAGCATAGATTTTTAAGGGAAAATCATGTTTGACTAACTTACCGGAGTTTTTGAGGAGGTAACAGAGAGGGTTGATGAGGGCAATGCAGTTGATCTTGTATACATGGACTTTCTAAAGGCTTGTGATACAATGCCACACAAGAGACTTGTGAGCAAAGTTACAGCTCATGGAATAAAAGGGAGGGTAGCAACATGGATACAGAATTGGCGGAGTGACAGGAAACAAAGAATAGTGATTAATGGATGTTTGTTGGGCTGAAGGAAGGTTTGTAATGGAGTTCCCCAGGGGTCAGTATTGGGACCCTTGCTTTTTCTGATATATATTAATGACCAACTGTGCAACAGCCCCAACAAACAAATTTCTCTGCAGCACCTGTGGAAGAGCCTGTCACTCCAGAATTGGCCTTTATAGCCACTCCAGGCGCTGCTTCACAAACCACTGACCACCTCCAGGCGCGTATCCATTGTCTCTCGAGATAAGGAGGCCCAAAAGAAAAGAATTAATGACCTAGACCTTGGTGTACAGGGCACAGTTTCAAAGTTTGCTGATGATACGAATCCTGGAAGCATTGTGAACTGTGAGGAGGATGGTGTAAAACTGCAAAAGGACATAGACAAGTTGGTGGAATGGACGGATAGGTGGCAGATGAAGTTCAATGCAGAGAAATGTGAAGTGATTCATTTCGGTAGGAAGAAAATGAGGAGACAATATGAAATAAAGGGCACAATTCTAAAGGGGGTGCAGGAGTAGAGGGACCTAGGTGTATATGTGCATAAGTCATTGAAGGTGGCAGGACAGGTTGGGAGAGTGGTAAATAACAGAATTCTGGGCTTTATTAATATGGGCATAGAGTACAAGAGCAAGGAAGTTATGTTGGACTTATATCAGACACAGGTCAGTCTCAGCTGGAGTATTGTGTCCAGTTCTGGGAGCCATACTTTAGGAAGGATGTGAAGGCATTGGAAAGAGTGCAGAAAAGATTCATGAGAATGGTTCCAGGGATGAGGAACTTCAGTTATGAGGATAGATTGGAGAAGTTAGGACTGTTTTCCTTGGAGAAGAGAAGGCTGAGAGGTGATTTGATAAAGGTATTCAAAATCATGAAGGGTCTGAACAGAGTAGATAGGGAGAAACTGGTCCCATTCGTGAAAGGGTCGAGAACGAGAGGGCACAGATTTAAAGTAATGGGTATGAGAAGCAAAAATGACATGAGGAAAAGCTTTTCACGCAACAAGTGGTTAAGGTCTGGATTGCATTGCCTGAGAGTGCGTTGGAGGCAGGTTCAATTGAAGCATTCAAAAGGGAATTGCACTGTTATCTGAAAAGGAAGAATGTGCAGGGTTACGGGGAGAAGGCGGGGGAATGGCACTCAGTGAATTGCTCTTTCGGAGAGGCGGTGCAGACACGATGGGCCAAATGGCCGCCTTCTGCACTGTAACAGTTCTGTGATTCTGTGAAATATCGGCATCGCTGGAAAGGCTGGCATTTATTGACCATGCTAAGTTGTCCTTGAGGAGATGATGGAGGACTGCCATCTTGAACTGCTGCAGTCAGTGTGTTGACGGTATCTCCCACTGAGCTTTTGATCCAGTGCAGATGACGGAACGATGGAATTTGTCCAAATCAGGACTGTGTGAGACTTGGAAGGGAGCTTAGAGGTGATGTTGTTCCCAAACATTTACTGTCCTTATCCTTCTCGGTGGTAGAGGTCACATGGTTTTGGGGTAAAGAAAGACAGTGCCTCAGGATGTTTCAAAGCACTTTTATAGCCAAAGAAGTACTTTTAAAATGTAGTAATTGTTCTAATGTAGGAAAAGTAGTAGCCTATTTGCACACATGATACTGACCAGGTAATTTTTTTTTAAGTGATATTGATTGATAGATAAATATTGGCGTGGGTACCGGGGATAACTCCCCCGGTGCTCTTCCAAATAATGCCGTGGAATCTTTTTACATCCAAGATGAGGCTTGGTTTAATGTCCCATCCAAATGATGGCACCTCTGACAGTGCAGCGTTCCCTCAGTACTGCACCAGAGTGTCAGCCTAGATTTTTGTGGCAAGTCTTTGGAGTGTGACTTGAAGCTACGACGTACTGACTCATGAGCTACTAATTGAGCCATGGCTGACTTCTATAGGTCGTATAGAAGAAGCTTTGGTGAGTGCTGATGTGCATTCTGAAACTCTACACACTACAGCCACTGATGGTGGGAGGCAGTGGATGTTTAGACTAGTGGATGAAGTGCAGATCATGTAGACTGCTTTGTTCTGGATGCTGTTGAGCTTTTGAGTAGTGTTGCAGCTGTTCCAATCCAGAGCAGTGGCAAGTATTGCAGCAAACTCCTGACTTGTGCCTTGTAGATGGTAGGGAGGATTTAGGGAATCAGGTGATGAGCCACTAGCTGCAGAAGACTTAACCTCTGATGTATTCTAGTAGCCACAGCAATTATGTAGCTGACCCAATTGGGTTTCTGGGCAGTAGTGACCGCCAAGTTATTGATGGTGTGCTCAGTGATGGTAAAGCCATTGAATGTCGAGAGAAGATGATTAGACTGTCTCTCTTGTTGGAGATAGTCATTGTTTGTCACTTGTCTGGCACAAATGTTACTTGTCACTTATCAGCCCAAGCCTGGATGTTATCCAGGACTGTCTGTCTCCGACCACTCAGATAATTTCCTAACCAGGCCAACAATTGACCTTCATTTCCATGGGCTTTAACTTTAGCTAACAGTCTCTTGTAAGGGACATTGTCAAATGCATTCTGGAAATCCAAAAAGCAACATCCATAGACACTCCTTGTCCATTGCTTTAGTCACCTCTTAAAAAAAAAAATTCAATCAAGTTCATCAGGCATGACCTACCCTTTACAAATCCATGCTGATTCTCTCTGATCAGCTGAAAATTTTTGAGTCACCCTATCTTTAATTTTAGACTCAAGCAATTTACCGACAACAGATGTTAAGCTAACTGGGTTATAATTCCCTGGTTTCCCTGTGTCACCTTTCTTAAATATTGGAGTAATATGCACAGTTTTTCAATCTAAGGTGAGGTGAGAGTGACTGCCCTTGACATCAAGGCAGCATTTGATGGAGTATGGCTCTAAGGTGCCCTAGCAAAACTGGAGTCAATGGGAATCAGGGGGAAAACTCTTCGCTGGTTAGAATCATACCTAGTGCAAAGAAAGATCGTTGTGGTTGTTGGAAGTCAATCATTTCTGTTCCAGGACATCACTGCAGGAGTTCCTCAGGGTAATGTCCTAGGCCCAACCATCTTCAGCTCCTTCATCAATGACCTTCCTTCAATCTTTTTGCCTGTCAACAGATTGGCTGCGTTTGTTGACAACTCAACCACTAGGTGGCACAGTACTTGCACATGCGCAAATGCAGCCTCATCTACTGAAACGTCACTGTCTGTGACATCTCAGGCAGCTGCCAGTAATAAAGATGGTGCTGCTCAATTTATGACAAAAAACAAATTCAACCCAAAGATGAACTCAATGGTTGCCATCGCCGCCTCCATCCCACACCCAACAGTTCCCCACTCCCTCCTGCCATTGTGCTTCTCTTCACCGCTCCCTCCTGCACCCACCTTCTCGTCACTCGCTCCCCGCTGCCTTCCCTTAGCCACTCGCCGCCAGCCTCGCCGCTCCCCCCAACTCTGGCCGCTCGCTCCCCACCCTCCGGCCACTTGCCCCCCTCCCCCTGGCCGCTCGCTCCAGGCCGTGTCGCTTCCCTCCTCTTGGCCACTTAATCCCATCACCCCTCCCGGGGGTGGGGGTGGGGAGCAACGGCGAGGCCAGGGATGAGCGGCTGAAGGGAGGAGGCAGCAGCTGAATGGGGAAGCGGCCAGTGGTGGTGGTGGGGGGCAAGCAGCCAGGGGAAAGTGTAGCGACCTGGAGCGAATGGATGAGGTGGGAGAGTGGCCAATGGGGCAGGAGCGAGTAGCTGAGGGGGAGGAAGTGGCCGGGGGCGGGGGAAGCAAGTGACTGAGGGAAGGCAGCGGCGTGGCGTGGAGCGAGCGATCAAGCAGGGTGAAGCGGCGATTAAAGCAGGGATGGTGGGAGGGAGCAGGGTACTGTTCGACTGAATGGAGACGGCTATTGAGGGGTGAGGACATCATTGTGTGGTGACGTCATGCGTGCATTCATACTGGCAAGCTGGTAAATATTTGCACGCATTGATGATGTCCGCGATCGCTCTGTATTGTCAGGAGTCACTTTGTAACAGATTTGCCCAGTTTACGTTGGACAGTCTTGGTCCCATCCCATGGAAGTCAGCCTTACTTAAATCTAGAATCTTTGTAGCTGTTTCACCTTTCTCCTTTTCCAACACTACATTGAACTTGATCATATTATGATTGGTATAGAAAAATGTTCACATACCGTTTGGCTGTTCAATAAATACAGCTCATTAGTCATGACTAAATCTAATATGCCATGCCCCTTTGTTGGTTCTAGGACATATTGCTGCAGAAAACTATGCACTCAAGAAAATTACGACCTTTGTGACATGCTGGTCTGCTTATCCCAAACTATGTGAATGTTAAAATCCCCCATTAAAACCACTCTGCCTTTGCTGTATGCTGTTCTAATCTTTGCATTTATACAACTTACCACTTTACAGCTGCTACCGGGGGGGCTTATAAACAACTCCCACTGCAGTCTTAAATACTTTTCTATTTCCTAATTCCTTTACTGTTTCTTAATCCATAAATTGTCCAAACCCTAACAGCACACATCGTATCCATGCTATTCCCGTCATTTCCATCCTTACCTATCCTACATTAGTTCCCTGTCCTCATCCTTGTTCACAAATCATAGAACAGAAGAAATAGGAGCGAAAGTTGGTCATGTGGCCCCTTGAGCCTTCTCCACTGTTCAGTAGATCATGGCTGATCTTTGACCTCATCTTCAGTTTCCTACAAGATCCCCATTTCCCTTGCTTCCCCCAGAGTCCATATGTGGTCATGACCATCTTTATACCATCTGATTGGACTATTAGCCCTTTACGGTGAGAGGATTTTATGGACTCGCACTCCCATAGGATAAACGCGGGTGGAGGAGCGGGGGCACCCATTGGCTGCGAGTATCCTGTTCAATACTCAATTAAAAATTCAGAGATGGAACTGCGGTGGCCATCGCCAAGAATATCTGGAGTGGGGTTTGAGCCCTGTACTTCTGACACAGAGCTGAGAATGCTATCCCTAAACCAAAAACTCACTCCTGTCATGCACTGACTGAGTTTGAAGCTGTTGTGGCAGTTGAAAACTGTGAAGTATGTGGGATCTCAGAAACATCGATAAACTAGCAAAATAATGGACTTAAATCAGGAAGATCGATGAAAGATTACCTGCGTGGAAATAACTTGGTAAATAGCAATAAACAAGTTTTCTTTTTGGGAGGAATTCTATTCCCATGTTGATCCTGGGAAATCCTAAAATTTAGTGTTAGACTCAGACTTCTCAACAGCTACTGATAAGGTTCTGTATAGGAGGCTTACATAGAAGCTTAAGGCACTGGGTATCCAAGATAAAACCTTGAAGTGAATAAAAAAATTGAGAGTCCTGTCCAGGGGATGTACTTCTCCAGGGATATGTGAGTGCTCCTATTGTTTCTAATTTGTGTAACCAATCTCGATTGAGAAACCAAATGCAATTTGGTAAAATTCACAAATTCCAACAGTTCAGTTTGACAAGGCAGATGCGAATGACAAAAGGATTGAAATAAAATTGGTAAATGGGCAGAACAAAGCTGGTTAAATTCAATATGGATAAGTGCAAGGTATTACATACTGGATAAAGAAATGGGTTCCACCTACTCAATCGAACATGTTGAACCAGGTAGAAGAGAGGCTGAAAGAAAACTGGGACTGATATTGGATTTGACACATAGCATGCTCAATCATGCAGAACTGTAATCAATAATTGGAACCGTGTGCTGAGCTACAGTGCCAAATCTACCAGTGAGCCCATCATGCTGAAACTGCACAATGCACTGGTCATGCCAACAACGCTGGAATCATTCAAGAGGCAGTTAAATGCTGAGATATGGGAAAGCTATAGATGTAGAACCTAGCACGAGGTAAAGGCCTGCTTAGGTCTGCAAGTGAGACCCAACCCGAGCCCGACAGAACCCCATCTGACCCCAAGCCCGACCTGGCCCGAGTCCTTCCATTTTTTCCTGCGCCCGACCCAACCATCAGTGAACTTACCTTCTGTTTTTCACTTTGTTCCTCACCTGCACAAGCTTAAAATAACTGTAACAAAGCCACCTTTAAAATCCAAAAAGTACATGAACATTAGAGTCACTTACCTGAGGTGGTGCTAGAACGTGTCTGACCCGGCCCGACCCGAATGCCGGACGCGGAAGTGCGACCCGACCCAACCCAAACCAGACACATATCGTTGGGTCCCGTCGGGTTTGGGTCGGGTAGCAGGCCTTTAGCACGAGGGTCAGTATCCTGACGGCACAAATTTAATATAAATGCTAAAAAATTCGGGGGAAAGTTGAGAATTTATTTAGTCAGCAAGTTGTTATGATTTGGAATATATAATTGAATAGTAACTTTCTCAATTGAATTGGATCTATACTTAAAAAGGAAAAATTGGCAGGGTTATGGGAAAGAGCAGGAATGTGGGACCAATTGGTTGCTCTTTGAGTGCTGGCACTGGCAGAATGGGCTGAATGGCCTCCTTCTGCGCTGTATGTTTCTACGTAAATGGGCAAAATGGCCTCCTTTATCTTTAAATATCTTTTTGAGCTTTGTGTGTTAACAAAGTTCAAACATAGCCACAGTAGAATCTGGCATTCCAAGACTTGTAGAAAAGTATGAGCTTCTCTTCACTACTTAAGGGGTCCTGACTGAAAGTGTGGATGTTGACAAAGGAGTAGATCAGAGAGGGTTGTGATAAAGTCTTTGATTAAATAGCTCACTGAGACTTTACATCCTGGTTCATAAAAGCCACCTTCAGGAGTCAGGGGGTGGGGAAGGAGTCTAAGAAAACTGGAGAGACAAAATAAGATTGTAGGAGCATGACTGGCCATTTGTATTCGTCTCCTGACCTGACTGCAATTCTATGAATGGTTTCTGTGTACTTTGAAAGAATGCTATTCCTTTGTTACAGCAAAGTTTCTTTCATTCCTCCGTACTGTACTGAATCTCAAGCCTGTGTTTGGTTATAAGTCTCTTTATGTGGTTCAAGCTGAAATTAGTCAGTGACAAAGGACACTTGCTCTGTAAAGCCAACAACAAAAATCAACACCTGTGGGCTGTATTTAGATCTTCTTTCACAAGTACTGAACAAACCTCTTCCTTTGCTGAGCCTCTCAATGTGGTGGCACAATTTGTGTCACAATGTGCAAAAGAATTCATTGCAATGCACGTGTTGTGGTTGTTCCATCTGTTCCATCTATGCTCTCTCTCAATACAGTCAGCACCGCTTGTGTATTTTGTGTTTGTCAGCAGACAGTTCTGTCCTTAGACCATGAATTGTGACTGACTGAACCTTGACTGAAGACTGATTAACCTTCAGTTCAGTGGTTAACACCACTGGGACCGATCTCAGCTGAGGTTTATTTCTAACTTTAATTTGTTTAACCTCAATTTGTATCTGCTAGTTAGAACTCCAGTTTTGTTTCTGTTTTCCTTTCCTGTTTAACCATTTATTGTTCTCCAGTCACTGTTTGTCTCCCGCTGCAGTTCTGTCACTCTATATTATCTCTTGGCCTTTACACCGTGAGATCTTTTACCTTGGCATCCCATTCTGCTAATTTTCTCTCCCTTTGGAGGCATTCTTGTCAACCTTAGCTGATTTAAGACTGGAGTTATCACGTGTTGCGTGCAAACTCCCAAACCAAATATCAGATTTTTGCCAATCCTCTGATGTTAATTTAGTCTTACTCCTGACAAAAGCCTCACTCTATTTAAGCGGATTATGATCCAACATCAGTGACATGAATGTTGGGTAATCGGACTCATTTCCATTCATCTCAGCAACCTACTAATGTTGTAGTGAGTTGTCGCTAAGAAGTGCTTACCCTTTTGACCCATCTGTTTGTAAAATTACTGATACATTACAGTAAGTATGTTACAGCATAGATTGCTGAATTGTACTCCAAATAGGATAATTAGTGTCTCGCTGTTGATTCCAAATGGTCTTCATTGATGACCAGCAATTGCTGCATTTTAAAAAATGTAAACAAAATAAAATCTCTCAGCATAGTGCACCCAAATTACAACAATTCTGACAGCACCACCAGGGGACATCACAACATTCAGGGAGTTAAGCTCATTTCTTCTTCAGGTCATTTTTAACTACATGTTTAATTCCATCCATGCATTGTATGTAGATTTTCATCTTGTACATTGGTATGGCAACTACTTCACATATCCATAATAAAATCTGCCCTCCTTTCCTTAGAATAGAAGGATCATAGAATCATAAAATGGTTACAGCAGAGAAGGAGGCCATTTGGCCCATCGAGTCCATGCAAGCTCTCTGCAAAAGCAATTTAGCTAGTCCCACTCCCACCTCCTTTCCCTGTACCCCTGCAATTTTATTTCTCTTCAGGTACTCATTCAATTCCCTGTGAAAACCATGATTGAATCTCCCTCCACCACACTCTCAGGCAGAGCATTCCAGATCCCTATGTAAAAAAAAGAGTTTTCTCATATTGCCATTGGTTCTTCTGCTAATCACCTTAAATCTGTGTCCTCTGGTTCTCGATCTGTTCACCAATGGGAACAAAAGGCATTTGATAAGGTGCTGCGAGAAAGGTTACTGTACAACATAAGAGCTCATGGTGTTGGGGGTGATATATTAGCAAAGATAGAGGATTGGCTAACAGGAAACAGAGAGTTGGGATAAATGGGTCATTTTCAGGATGACAAACTGTAACTAGTGGAGTGCCACCAGGGCCAGTGTTGGAGCCTCAACTATTGACAATCTACATTAATGACTTAGATGAAGGAACCAACTATAATGTAGCCACATTTGCTGACGATATGAAGATAGGTAGGAAAGTAAGTTGTGAGCGGATACAAAGAGTCTGCAAAGGGATGTAGATAGATTAAGTAAGTGGGCAAAATTTTGGTAGAGGATAATGTGGGAAAATGTGATGTCCACTTCGGCAGGAAAAGTAGAATATTATTTTAATGGAGAGAAACTGCAAAATGCTACAGTACAGAGGGACCTGGGTGTCCTTGTACATGAATCACACACAAAAGGTCAGCTTGCAGTTACAGCAAGTAATTAGGAAGCCAAATGGAATGTTGGCCTTTATTGCAAGGGGGATGGAGTATAAAAGTTGGGAAGTATTACTACGAGTGGACAGGGCATTGGTGAGACTGCACCTAGAGGACTGTGTACAGTTAAGGAGGGATATACTTGCACTGGAAGCAGTTCAAAGAAGGTTCACTAGGCTGATTTCTGGGATGTGGTGTTTGTCTTATGAGGAATGATTGGGCCTGTATTCACTGGAGCTTAGAGGTTTGAGAAGTTATCTTATTGAAACATAAGATTCTGAGGGGGCTGACAGGGAAGATGCTGAGAAGATGTTTCCCCTCGAGGGACAATCTAGAACTAGGGGCCACAGTTTCAAATTAAGGGGTCTCCGATTTAAGATGGAGATGAGGAGGAATTTCTCCTCTCAGAGGGTCATTAGTGGTGGGAATTCTCTTCCCCAGCGAGCAGTGGAAGCTGAGTCATTGAATATATTCAAGATTGAGTTAGACAGATTTTTGATTGACAGGGGAGTCAAGGCTTATGGGGGGCAGTCAGGAAAGTGAAGTCAAGGCCACAATCAGATCAGCCAAGATCTTATTGAATGGCAGAGCAGGTTCAAGGGGCCGAATGGCCTGCTCCTGCTCCTATTACTTATGTTCTTATATGTTCTTTCTCTCTATCTACTCTGTCTCAACCCCTCATGATTTTGAACACCTCTATCAAATCTCCTCTCAACCTTCCCTTCTCTTAGGAGAACAACCTCAGCTTTCCAAACTATCCATGTAACGAAGTACCATATCCTTGGAAGCATTCTTGTAAATCTGTTCTGAACTTTCTCTGAAACCTTCCCACCCTTCCAAAAGTGTGGTGCCCAGCATTGGACACAATACTCCAGTTGAAGCCGAACCAGTGTTTTATTAGGCGTCTTCATAACTTCCTCCTTTTGTGCTTTATGTCTCTATTTATAAAGCCCAGGATTCTGCCTGCCTTTTTAACCACTTTCTCAACCTGCCCTGCCACTTTCAACAATTTGTGCACATATAGCTCCAGGTCTCTGCTCCTCCACTCCCTTTAGAATTGTATCCTTTACTTTACTTTTGCTCTTCACAGTTCACAACACCTCTAAGTTCTGTGTCATCTGCAAATTTTGAAATTGTGTCCTGTACACCTATGTCTAAGTCATTAATATAGATCAAGAAAAACAGTGGTCCCAGTACTGACCCCTGGGGAACTCCACTGTATATTGTAGTGTATTGTTCATTTGATGTCACCGTACATGTTTGGTGGAGCATGCGCAGTGTGCCAGTCGGAGGAGTCAAAAATAATGGTTCAGTTTTCAGCAGCAATTCAGAAGTGTGTTTCTTCCAGAGATCTGCAGAGTTCCTGTATACTTTCATAAAAGCAAAATACTGCGGATGCTGGAAATCTGAAATAAAAACAAGAAATGCTGGAATCACTCAGCAGGTCTGGCAGCATCTGTGGAAAGAGAAGCAGAGTTAACGTTTTGGGTCAGTGACCCTTCATCAGTTCCGATTAGTTTAGTTTAGTTTAGAGATACAGCACTGAAACAGGCCCTTCGGCCCACCGAGTCTGTGCCGACCATCAACCACCCATTTATACTAATCCTACACGAATCCCATATTCCAATATCATCCCCACCGATCCCTATATATTTTCCCAACACCTACCTGTACTAGGGGCAATTTATAATGGCCAATTAACCTACCAACCTGCAAGTCTTTGGCATGTGGGAGGAAACCGGAGCACCCGGAGAAAACCCACGCAGACACAGGGAGAACTTGCAAACTCCGCACAGGCAGTACCTAGATGAAGGGTCACTGACCCGAAACGTTAACTCTGCTTCTCTTTCCACAGATGATGCCAGACCTGCTGAGTGATTCCAACATTTCTTGTTTTTATTATCTTGTATACTTTCCTCCAGTCCGAAAAACAACCATTCATCGCTACTTTCTGCTTCCTGTTACTCAGCCAGCTTTATATCCATGCTGCCACTGTCCATTTTATTCCTTGGTCTTCAATTTGTTGGCAAGCCTATGATGTGTCACTTTATCAAACGCCTTTTGGAAGTCCATGTACACCACATCAACCACATTACGCTCATCAACCCTCTCTGTTAACTCAAAAAAACTCAATCAAGTTAGTTAAACACAATTTTCCCTTAACAAATCCATGCTGGCCGCCTTTAATTAATCTATGCTTGTCCAAGTCACTGTTAATTTTGTCCTGCATTATCATTTCTAAAAGCTTTCCCACCACCAAGGCTAAACTGACTAGCCTGTATTTGCTAAGTTTATCTTTACACTCTTTCTTGAACAAGGGTGGAACTTTTGCAATTCTGCAGTCTTTTGGCACCAGCCACTTATCTAAGGAGAATTGGAAGATTATAGTCAGTACCTCTGTAATTTCCACCCTTACTTCCTTCAGCATCCTCGGATGCATTCCAACTGGTCTTGGTGACTATTTAACTTGAAGTACATTCAGCTTTTGTAATACCTTCTCATTATCAATTTTTAGCCCATTCAGTATCTCAAATACGTCCTGATTCACTATGACTCTGGCAGTACTCATTTTGCACCTCAGCCTCCATGTATAGATCCCTTTTTTGGTCCCTAATTGGCCTCACCCCTCCTCTTACAACCCTTTTACTATTTATATGCCAATAGAAGACTTTTGGATTCCCTTTTATGTTAGCTTCCAGTCTCTTCTCATACTCTCTCTTTGCTTCTCTCATTTGTTTTTTTCACTCTTCCTTTGAACTTACTAAATTCAGCCTGGCTGTCACTTGTATTATCTTCCTGAAATCTGTCATATGCACCCTTTTTCTTAGAAACTCTCTTGTTCATCATTCAGGGAGCTCTGGCTTTGTTTGCCTTACCTTTTCCCCTCATGGGAATGTACCTCAACTGTACCCGGACCATCTAAAGAACGTAAAAGCTTTAAGGGGTATCCAGTATGGATTTAGACACAATAGGCGATGCCTCCTCTTTGTAGTTTCCCTGCAGATTTGCTCCTTATCCAACTTGTTTGTGTTATACAAATTTTGAATACTATCAGTTTCCCCGATGCAGATCATATTATCACATCTGAAATTCTAATCATATTGAATTCAGTCTTCTCTCAGCTAATAATTAATTGTGTGACCTGCAAAGGGATTTGGTGGTGGGAGTGGGTGACAGAATTAACCACTGTCAAATTTAACCATTCACTCACACAGACATTAACTATATGTTGCCAATCCTGTAAACAAACTTTGTCATGAATTTGTCAGACTTAATCTTTGTTAAAAATCTCAGAATGAAACATATCAAATGTTTTCTGAACATGCAAATGAATCTTTTATTAGAAAAGATAAGAATTCAATTACCATAACAAAAATTCAATAGGAGGAGGCATAGCCTATTGCTTATAAATCCATATTGACTACTCCTTAAAGCTTTTGTGCTCTTTACATGGTCAATCACAGCACATCTATAGAACATTATTGAGAATTTTCCCATATTGCTGATATCATACTATCTTGTCTCCATTTTACCAAGAAAGGTGTTATTCTTTTTGAATAGTTTTGGGTATTTTCCTCTTGCTCTGTTATTTCTGGAGCTTCTGAGAAATATGAACCATAGCCTGGTCTGTTTTGACACTTATTTTCTTTTGTAGATCCCAGGCTGTATTGCTTGTGAGCCAGGTGCCCTCAAGACATAGAATCCATTAAATTGCTTTTATAATAGTTTTTATTGACCTTGTTAGGTATGCTGTAGATTCTTGAGGCAATTTCACTGAATCTGGGATTCGTCCGTAATCTTCATGAGTAATAAATTATGTGAAGGATTCATTGTATATATTATCTGTTCTTCTCACAAAGAATGTTTACTCTTAAGTGACAAATCTAGTCTTTAACCCTCAGTCTACTTCTAACCCAGCTAAACGACTCCCTTTGTGCTCCCTCCACTATTTGTCATCCCCCTTGCCTGCTTATCTTTCCTGATACTTGTATTTGTTATCTGCAACTAACTTTAATTCCCAGTTCCTACTAGCTTCTGTAGCCTTTGTATATTTTGTAAAACAGTTTTTCTTGCCATAGGGCTGGTTTCTGATTATGTTTGATGCTTAAATTTCCCTCAAGCTCATCTCTCAGCTCATAATTTGCTCTTGTTTATGATTCTTGGTCTTAGTGTATTATGATATCAAATTTAACTGCAAACTGATCACTGGAGCCCAAGTATTCATCTGCTAGTTATTAAATAGTTCTGATGGACTATTTGACATTAAACTAAAATAAAATCTTTCTCAGTTCTCTTCATAAATTGACGTAAAAATAATCAATTACCTCTGAAGTTCCTTCTGCTTTAGATGCTTCCTTTCCATTGCTCTGCTCCCGTGTTTTGGGTGATACTGGAGTGGGAAGTGAAAAGAGAGTAAGATGCACAAAAACCCACAGGATGTTTCTTCCAGACTCTGCATTTGCTGCAGGTCTGGCACGCCCCCTCCTGCCTCCGATCTCCAGGACCACATCTTTGCCTGGGGACAAGACATGGATGTAGATCTACTCTCCTTGAATGTCCACCTTGTCCTACGAGGCAGAAGAGAGTGCACTTGTGACAGCCCAGTGAGATATTTTGAGCATGTGCATGTTGTGACTGAATAGTATGAATGCTGTGTTAAAGGTGGCATAGGTATGAGAAAGTAATGGTGGCAACAGTAACAGATGTGGAGTGTGTGAATAGTAGCAGAAAGAGGTGGAGTAAAGTGGTATAGTCATTGAACAGTAACTGAGGCTAGTGAGTAGTGAAGTAATAGGCAGAATTGAGGAGGAAGTGTTAGATTTGTGCCAGGAGTCCAAACTTAGCAAGGCTGGGAAGGTGATTTTTTTTTTCTCCAGATGTGGGCATTTCTAGTAAGGCCAGTAACGCTTATCTGTAGTTGTCCTAAGAAGGTTGTGGTGAACCTCCTTCTAGATGCAACTAAATTGCTTGCCATGCCACTTCAGGGGCAAGTTAAAAGTCAGCCACATGTGGGGCTGAAGTCACATATAGGCCTAACCAGGTAAGGACATTAGTGAACTCCAGTTGATTTCTTTTCCCCCTGACAATCTGTAAGTTTCATTGACACTTTTACTAATACCGGTCTTAGATTTCCAGATTCTTTTTAACTGAATTCAAGTTTTCGAACTGCCCTGGTGAGATTTGAACCTCTGTTATCTGGATTACTAACCCAATAGCATAATCACTACACCACCATACCCAATTTCTTGCAGCATTATATTTATGTCAGAGGTGTATTGCTTCTGATTATTTTTGGGTATTTCTGAAGCTTACCTTTTAGTGCATGGTGAGCATTGAGAGCTTAAATAGCCACAGTAGCTTTTGTATTTTAAAGAAGAAGTGACCTATTTAGAAATTGGGGAAGGAAAATGAGGAATGTTGGTAATAAGCGGGAAAATAAGTGACGAGGGTGAAGTCTATTGGTGTCCTTCTGAAAGAACATTGAGGAAACTGCTCATTGGAGTAAAAATTAGACACTGACCTCCTCTTCACTCTTCATTCTGATATTGGACCAATTTTAATGGAGGCGCCCTTTATACACTCATCTTGCTCTTGGTACAGCTGGATTTCTTGATACAAAAATTCTGATCTAAGTTCTGAGTACAAGAGTTCTAGTGAAAGGTTACAGACCTGAAATGTTTCGCTCTCCACAGATGCTGCTAGACCTGCTGAGTATTTGTAGCATTTTCTGATTTATTTTCAATCTTTTAATAGATTTGAGTGTATGCTGTTGTCAGACTGTGGCTAGTTTGTTCGTCTTGCCATCATGATTTCTGTGTCTCCCCCTGTGGAGTCTCTGAGCATGAAATTGGGATCACTGGTACCTGTTGTTTGGACGTTAGTGGTGCTGTTCTTGCACCAGAATTGGGTCTGATGCGCATGTGTTCACTTCTGCCGCGAATTGCACCAGGTGCTATGTTGATCAGGACATTACACATACGGAGCTAACATACAACAGAAATATGTAGAGCAGGCAGATCATGATGCCACTCAGTCTGAAATGCTAATGTGAAGCCAGCGGGGCCATTTTGGAGCTCAATGTTTCAGCCAATGCCCTTTCTTAACCACAGATGAAACCGTGTTAGGGAGCAGAAAGGCCCGCCCCCCCCACCACCGGAAATTTCAAGAGATCATCATCTACTTACAGGTTAGTTGCTGCTTGATTTCTGTCATAATTGAGCAGCTTTTTTTTTAAGCAGAAAATATAAAAAGGACACCACTATTGAAATCATTTAAAATATGAGTCAGCTATCACCTGTTGCGAACTCAAAATAAAACTGCTGATGAATAAACTGACATATAAAGAAGAACTAGCAATTCCCACTGTACACCAGTGGTGTCACCATATCCTAGCAATGCTGTCCCATACCTTATGACAATGGAGTACCTCTGGAAGCTAGAAATGGACTGCCATGGCCAGACATTCGTCCACAGCAGACGATGTAAGAGAAAATTAAGATTGCATTGAAGAAAGGTCAGTAGTGAAGTTAATAATGTACAATTAGTTTGGGATCACTGCAAAGGTCTGACTCCTGGATCCTTCTGCTATTTCCTTCTGTATTCATTCTCTAGCTCATTTAACAGGCATGCTGCAGATTTTAAAAATAGGACATCAGGAAACGACTGAAGTAGAACAATACATCCTTCTTGGGGATATAGCCAGGCGTCACCGAAGAAGCAATGTTACTGTGTGAATCCCCATTGCAAAACTGACACTTGTGGGTTAATGAGGGACAATGGCGTAATTATTATTTGAGAAACTAGCAGTGGAGGATTTTGTTCTGTACAAACCTTGGTATGCTTCCAATCCTGTGGACATTCAGTAACATAATAAAAGAAAGCCATTAAGAAAGTACCTTGGGAGCAGAAAAGAATTAAAGAAAAATTGTGATCAGTTCTGGAGGCAGCATAGCACATCGGGTGGAACTGCCTGACAACAGGCAAATGGTTTACAGCAGGGAATTTAATTTTCTTCCAACATTCTTAGCTGGTCACCTAAACATTGTTTTAATCACTGGGAAAGAGGTAGGATGGTTGTGGACTATTTTCAGTGTTGCCACATTCTTCTGAAGCACCATATGAGTTCTGTTGTTGAGTCAGACACCAAAAAGATTTGCCATGCACTTTTCCATGAAGCTGCGCCTGTTTAAATTCAGCACCTTCTAAAAGCTAGCAACTGATCATAAATAGCCATTATTTAGTTTAAGCTTATGGTAATAAATTAGGTTGCAGTGTATTGTTCACCTCTGCAGACCAAATGTTTATATAGCAGTCAACAAACAGGATAATTCTGCTGTCTGGTAAACAAGGGCCAGTTTACTTTTTCACCTAGGAAGTCAATAGTTTTCTATTGTTTAAGATATCTAATAGTTTAAGATATCCAAGCTAATAATGTTCAGTAAAATATTATTTAACAGTTTGTAGCAACTGTGGAGCATGTAGAAGAACATTGACCAGAATATCTCAATGTAGAGGATGGAAACAATGAAAAGGATGTTCACTTACTGGAACTTTTTAAAATATTCTTTTGTAGTTTAAATAGTTCTATTTCATGTTCTGTGGTGATTTATAAAAGAGGCCTCTTGTAAACAGAACTTTGGATGTCAGGAATTAATTCCAGGCTAGGACTGTAAAATAATGCAAAGCATTCTAATACAACAGCTGCACTTTATGTAGCTCCATTAATATGAAGGAGCGTCCCAAGAGACTTCTCTAATAACTGTGAGAAAAACAAAGTGATTAATAGCTTGGTTAAGAGGTAAGTTTTAAGATTATTTTTAAAGGTGGGAGAAGATAGAGAAATTTAGATGGAAAGCCTCAGCGAGTAGGAGAGAGATGACTCCAGACTCAACTGCCAGTCTGGTGTGAAGGGAGCATGGAAACACAAAAGTGAGAGGAAAAGAGCCTTCAGGAGGGGATATAGAGTTAGAGGAGATTACAGAAATAGGGTGAACATAGCCCTCGAGAAATTGGGGCACAGTAACCCAGTCAAGAAGGATGAATTGATGGGTAAGCAGAATCTAGGGTGGGACAGAATATCTTCAGTAGCCTTTTGGACAAATTGGAGTTTATGGAGGGTAGAGATGGAATCCCAGCAGTTGTGTCTGGAGATGACCGTGATCTGTTTAAGAGTTTCAGGCATGGAGGGGAGCAGTGCTGTGGAGGTGGGAGTGAATGGCCTTTGTAATGGACATGGTTTGGGTTTGTTTCAGAATCAAGCAGGCAATTAATATTGCAAACAGTTTGGTTCAGCTATAACTAGAGAGGAGGGTAAAGTCAATCCAAGGCAGTAGAATGTGTTGTCGGGTCCAAGGATAATGACTTCAGTCCTCCTGATGCTGAGATGCAGAAAGTTGTAAATCATCCAAGAATTCATGTTGCACAAGTGATTAGGGAAGAGGTGGAGAGGTATAGCTGGATATTATTAGTATATATGTGAAACTGACTCCATGTCTGTGGATGGTGTCACCAAGGAGCAATAGGTAAAGAAGAAGGATAGATCTTTGGGGGTATCTCAGAGGTAATGATGTGGGAGAGGGAAGAGGAGCCATTGCTGGAAATGCATTGCATTCAGATAGAGCTGGCATCTTGCAAGGGCAATCCCACAGATCTGGATGATGGAAGAGGCCTTGGAGGGGAATGGTGTTGAGTGCCACAGAGAGGAAGAGGAGGAGAAAGAGTACATTACTATCACAATAGATGTTCAAGAATTTTGTTTGGACTGTTTTGCTTAGAAAGGCAGAAGTCTGATGGACGATGAAAACAGCGAGTTATGGGATAGATGGGCATGGAGTTGGGAGGCGATGACATCTTGAGAGCCATTAAAGAGACCCTGTATCGTCTGTATAAGAACTGTTAACAGTAAGTTATTCTGGGATGAGTCAATTTAATAAATTAGTCAATTCTTTGGAGTTTTTAAATTAAAAATTCAAATACAAAAGCCAAATTGTTGAACAGTGGAACGGCCATTATATCTATTCTAGTGTTAATGGTTTGTTGAAAGAAATGGGCTTGCCGAGTTCCTATTTGTCATTGACTTTATCGACTCTGCAGATGAGCCAAATAGACCAGGATATCTCCAGGTTCAATCATCAGTCTGCAATGAGTTTGCTGATCTCAACAGGGGCATTGGAATTGACATTAGTTAGCCTCATTAGTCTTGGGTTATTTGCTACAATTGTATAGGGCTTTGGTGAGACCACACCTGGAGTACTGTGCGCAGTTTTAGTTTCCATATTTAAGGAAGGATATACTTTCGTTGGAGGGGTACAGTGAAGGTTCACTAGATTTGTCCCTGGGATGAGAGGGTTGTCCTATGATGAGAAGCTGAGTAAAATTGGGCCAAATTCTCTAGAGTTTAGAAGAGAGGTGATGGCATTGAAACATACAAGATTCTGAAGGGGCTTGACAGGGTAGACACTGAGGTTGTTTCCCCTGGCTGGGGAATCTAGAACATGGGGGCACAGTATCAAGACAAAGGGTCTATCATTTAGGACTGAGAGGAGACATTTCTTCACTCAGAGGGTTGTGAATCTTTGGAATTATCTACCCCAGAGAGTTGTGGATGCTCCATCATTGAGTATATTAAAGGTTGGGATAGACAGATTTTTGGGCTTTCAAGGAATCAAGGGATAGGGGGAGCAGGCGAGAAAGTAGAGTTGAGGCAGAAGATCAGACATGATCATATTGAATGGCAGAGCAGGCTCAAAGTGCCATATGGCCTACTCCTGCTCCTATTTCTTCTGTTATACTGGTTAGAATCAGCCAGGGTTCCTGCACTAGATTTCTTTCTTTTTTTTTTACTCATTCATGGGATTTGGGCATCGTTGGCCGGCCAGCATTTATTGCCCATCCCTAATTTCCCTTGAGAAGGTGGTGGTGAGCTGCCTTCTTGAACCGCTGCAGTCCATTTGGGGTAGGTATACCCACAGTGCTGTTAGGAAGGGAGTTCCAGGATTTTGACCCAGCGACAGTGAAGGACCGCCGATATAGTTCCAAGTCAGGATGGTGTGTGACCTGGAGGGGAACTTGCAGGTGGTGGTGTTCCCATGTATTTGCTGCCCTTGTCCTTTTAGTTGGTAGAGGTCGTGGGTTTGGAAGGTGCTGTCTAAAGAGCCTTGGTGCACTGCTGCAGTGTATCTTGTAGATGGTACACACTGCTGCCACTGTGCGTCTGTGGTGGAGGGAGTGAATGTTTGCAGATGGGGTGCCAATCAAGCGGGCTGCTTTGTCCTGGATGGTGTCGAGCTTCTTGAGTGTTGTTGGAGCTGCACCCATCCAGGCAAGCGGAGAGTATTCCATCACACTCCTGACTTGTGCCTTTTAGATGTTGGACAGGCTTTGGGGAGTCAGGAGGTGAGTTACTCGCCTCAGGATTCCTAGCCTCTGACCTGCACGGTATTTATATGGCTACTCCAGTTCAGTTTCTGGTCAATAGTAGCCCCTAGGATGTTGATAGTGGGGGATTCAGCGATGGTAATGCCATTGAATGTCAAGGGGAGATGGTTAGATTCTCTCTTGTTGGAGATGGTCATTGCCTGGCACTTGTGTGGCGCAAATGTTACTTGCCACTTATTAGGCCAAGCCTGGATATTGTCCAGGTGTTGCTGCATTTCTACACGGACTGCTTCAGTATCTGAGGAGTCACGAATGGTGCTGAACATTGTGCAATCATCAGCAAACATCCCCACTTCTGACCTTATGATTGAAGGAAGGTCATTGATGAAAAAGCTGAAGATGGTTGGGCCTAGGACACTATCCTGAGGAAATCCTGCAGTGATGTCTTGGAGCTCAGATGATTGACCTCCAACAACCCCAACCATCTTCCTTTGCGCTAGGTGTGACTCCAGCCAGTGGAAGGTTTTCCCCCTGATTCCCATTGACCTCAGTTTTGCTCGGGCTCCTTGATGCGTACTCGGTCAAATGCTGCCTTGATGTCAAGGGCAGTCACTCTCACCTCACCTCTTGAGTTCAGCTCTTTTGTCCATGTTTGAACCAAGGCTGTAATGAGGTCAGGAGCTGTGTGGCCCTGGTGGAACCCAAACTGAGCATCACTGAGCAGGTTATTGCTAAGCAAGTGTTGCTTGATGGCACTGTTGATGACACCTTCCATCACTTTACTGATGATTGAGAGTAGGCTGATTGGGCGGTAATTGGCCGGGTTGGACTTGTCCTGCTTTTTGTGTACAGGACATACCTGGGCAATTTTCCACATTGCAGGGTACATGCCAGTGTTGTAGCTGTACTGGAACAGCTTGGCTAGGGGCGCGGCAAGTTCTGGAGCACAGGTCTTCAGTACTATTGCCCAAATATTGTCAAGGCCCATAGCCTTTGCAGTATCCAGTGCCTTCAGTCGTTTCTTGATATGACGCGGAGTGAATTGAATTGGCTGAAGTCTGGCATCTGTGATGCTGGGGACTTCAGGAGGAGGCCATCTAACCATCATTCTCTGTTGGAAGTATTCTCGTGTGCACATTGGGTGAGTTCAGGATCAGGTTTGGTTGTGATGCTCCCAACCAACCCACAATGTGACATTTGCTGTCGAGGATCACACTTAAACTGTGATGTAAAGGGGAGATTGGCATCAATTGGTACACCAAGCAGGAGTAGGGAAGGGAGAAAATTGGTGAGAATCCAATGAGCAATAACTGTTTAATTCGTCGGCTCGCCACCTTCTAAATGAGCTGGAGTAAGGGAGCTGTGCTCTCCACCTTCAACACATAACCACTTGAATATGTTTCCCTTTCTGTACATTGGGCGGGCATCAGTGAAAGGTTATTCCCCATGTTCTCCTGAACCTGATCCTGACCCTGAAGTACATGATGACTTTTGAAATTGAAGTTGTGCTCTGTCAAATGCAAATTCAATTTTTTTTAAAGTCAGATCTCCACATACCTCATGCAGCAATAGAAAATTTGCTGGAAAAGTTGCTTTAGCTGGACAGCTTCATTTTGGTTTCTTTATTTTTGTTTGCATCATGTATGATGGAGCAACAGAACAGTTTTGATTTTCCTCACACTGTATAAAGGTCAAATGTCTGAGGAAGGGACACATTTCAGCATGTGTCATGTTGGTTAATATAAGTCTGTCTTGTTCTGCACTGACAGAAGTCTGGACACTGAAGCTGTTAATACACTACATTTTTAGTCAGAACATCTCCATGAATGCAGAACAATTGATATCCTGTTTGGCCATCCTTTTGGAAAAGACTGGGATACAAAGAGAAAATAAAACTGCGACTTTGGAAAACAAAAAGAAAATCAAATCATAGTCACATATTTTAAGGGCTGTTGAAAAAACTATTCTTTTCTTCATTATTTTGGCTGCCATTTTGGATCAAAATGGTTGGAGAAAGAGAGAAAGTGTCGCAAAGCCCAAATTGTAATTTTGATTCTCAATGGGAAGACATTTTTTTTCCTACTAATTCTCTCTCTTCCTTTCTACTGGTGAATATATTGAATGCTATCTGGGATATGTTTTCTTGAGTACAGGTTCCTTTAAGAACCTTACTTCACGTGAAGATGATTTGATCATAAAGGGGTATTGTAGTAGAGACGAATGCTGCTGTCATGCAAATTCCACATTTCCAGCGAAGGTCATGGGACAACAACCTTTGCTGAGCAGGAATGTTGGCCAGTTTTCTCCTCCCAAACTCAAGGGCACTATGGACAATTGTGGTGCTCCAACCACTGCCTCAGCTGAGATCTTTTAACTCGGCATAGATTCAAACCTGGATTCAATCTTATATGTGGTTCAACCACTTTCTTAACCCCACTATCCATTAGCGGCGCAGAGTGTTATATTTGTTTGCCACAGATTATATTCGAAAGAAGCAACTGGGACATGACAATATTTCAACAAAACACTTCTGAATTAATGAAGTTTCTTTTAAATGTTCTTCCTCAAATGTCATGCCTTCCGGTTTGGTTTAATGGAAACTTACAATATCCAATTCTTGTTGATGTTCATTCGCACAGATAGCACCAAGATTCTCATTTTTATCTCAGCAGCCTTAAGTCAGACGCGGGGCTGGATTTGGTGCTGGAGGCGGGGCTCCTGGCGCTAGGCCAAAAAGGTGGGGGGTACCCCGCCTTGGCCATTTCACGCCTCCCCGGAGCGATCCTCTGGTCCTTTTCAATCAATGTTTCAAGAGCCGGGAGCCCCATCTCTTTAAAGACGGGGATTCCACCTCCGTGAGCTGCCAGCCAATCAGAAGGCTGGCAGCTCAGCAGTAGCAGCAGCGCCACTGGGAGTGGTGGCCTCTGCCGATACTCCAGAAGCCGCAAACTCAGGCCCAGCACTAGAACCCGGGCCAGAGGGAGGTGTGGCAGGGTCGCCGGGGCCAATCCCGACGGCCCCGGCGATATGAGGCTGGGGGCGGCCACGTAGTCCAGGGGTAGGGGTCCCAGGAGGTAAACTGGTTTCCGGTGGGGGTCCACCATGGACCACAAATTTTCCACAAAGGAGGCCCCCCCCCCCCCCCCAAAGTCTGCAGGAAGGGCGTCTTGTGTTACAAGGTGTCCTCCCTGCGTGATGGAGGCACCCTAACCCTAATCCCAACCCCACTGCTGGTAAGATCCCAGTGACGGCGGGAAGAGGCCTTTAATTGGCCATTATTAGGTCCCTTGAGGGCCTCACTTGGCCTCTGGTCGGGAAAGCTGTTGTCGGCCTATTCCGCCTCCGGAACTATAATTTGTAATGGGCCTTCTGCCCACTCCCCTCGCCACCCATCACGAGACTCCGTGCCCTCCCGGCCTCCATCCTCGCCTTGGGGCCACACAAAATCCTGGCCTCAAAATGACAGCAAGGCCAATTTGAATTGCATGACTACCAGACATTACCAATTAATGGCATAAAAAACATTTGAATTGCCTGTCTGGATCTATAATCTGTCTGCAATAGGAGGACTTGAGATCTAAAATGGAGTATCTGAAGTGTATATTTTACACTAGTAAAAGCAACTTCTTCATATCCTGGAAAAAGGAGGCCTTATTAATTCTGGTTCTGTTACATCAGGCGGTCATACGTCAGAAATGTTTCCTGTTGCTGTTGACTCAGCATCTTGCTGCAAAGGTCCTACCACTTTCATTTTAAATTCCTTTACTTTCTGAATAGTTAAGGAAAAGTTATTATTAGCTCGATTGTCCTCCACACGTAGTGCGTGGTATTTCTTTAAATGGCTAAACAGTAAATATAATAGATTGGGCCTAGGCTGAGTTCAATAACTTGATCAAATCATGGAATTGCCTGATTCTGAGACAGGCACAACCATATTTTTGAGGTATTTTAGCCAAAGATCAGATCGGTATCAATCACCTGAATGTTAGAAGCACCAGTGGTCAATAGTATGATATTCTTGGGAAGAAACAGTAAGATTTAGCTGGAACAAAAACAAGAAATGCTGGATTCACTCAGCAGGTCTGGCAGCATCTGTGGAAAGAGAAGCAGAGTTAACGTTTCGGGTCAGTAACCCTTCTTCGGAACTTCGGACCTGCTGAGTGAATCCAGCATTTCTTGTTTTTGTTTCAGATTTCCAGCATCCGCAGTATTTTGCTTTTATATAAGATTTAGCTGGAGTCAGTGAGAAATAGAACTGCTGCATGTGCTGTTAAAACATGAATTCCTTTATTCTTCCACACTCCCTCTGCTAGTACATGTGTATATGGTAGCCTTAAGTGGACAAAATGCACAATGCAGTTCTCAATACACTACATACCGCCCCTTCTTAGTAAATGAGAGGTTTGTTTCCAAAAGAGTAAACAATACACTTAAGCAACCTGAACATTCAACTTCACCAAGTTAACACTATTACATATTCTAACTTTTGTATTAATTTAACAAGGCACTCGGACATATACACTGAGATGAAAGATTTGTTCATCAACTGACAATAGTTTACTTCGTAACATAATCACTTAAGTATGGTAGACATTTTCTCTCTCGTGTAGGATATTGTCTGATATCAGGTGTCGTCTCAGTTAACTCATCTTCTTCATCTGAGATGTCGATGTTGGAATCGGATTCAAGGCTTAAAAATGTTTTCAATACTTTGAATAGTGACGAGTTTCATGTGATGATTTGTGAACCATGCTTCGCAGTGATTATTGATCCTGGCGGTATTCAGACATCTTGAGAGGATCATGAGGATCTGACATTGTGGTCGCTTGACATGGCAAACACTTATTGATTTTGTGCTCTACTATACGGTCAATTCTTGGGAACCATACCTTTTCCCTAAGGAGTTGTTTGCTTTTGACAATTCCCTGGTGTCGTTCATGTGCTATATTGACAACACATTCCCTCAATGAGTGCGAAATGACAATACAGTTGCTGTGTAACACAAGATCAGATGTGATTGTGAAGACCTTGTAGTGTGTGAGCGATTTCGTTTGTAGACGCTCTCTTGATCATGTCTTTCCAGTTTCGTGATTCCATAGCCGCCATACATAGTTGCAACCCTTCATCTTGTTTTGTAGCTGCTTTGATGTCACCACATTTAGGCTTTTAGGCTTATGCCTAATATGTTGTTCGGCAACCTTTTCCTCACGACTGATGGGACCGACTAGTGACAACAGATCTCGTGAACGATAGAAGGCTGGGTTGAGTTTGCCTGGCTGATGTTCAACATGGAGCTTGTACTCTTGTATTTTGAGTGTCCAACAATCTATTCGAGTGGGTGGTTTGCTATGTGGATTCTTGAACAAGCTCACTAGTGGTCTGTGATTGGGTATTACTTCAAACTCACTTCCATACAAGTAGAGATGAGAGTGTAAGATACTCCACGTGATTGAGTGTGCTTCTCTGTGAATAACGGTGCTATATGGCCATTAGCGATCTGCTTGCCATCACAATGACTGATGGGTTACCTGGCTTGTCCTGTCTTTCTGTACGAGAACTGCACCTAAACCAACTGAGCTTGCATCCACGATGGGCTGGGTGGTTTTCTCAGGGTCGACTTAGGCATTTATACAAAATGCTGACAACCATCGTTTGATCTGGTGTATCGCCTGTTTTTGTGATTTAGTCCATTCCCACTTGGTGGTCTCTTTGGTCAGATCATGTAGGGGGGCAGATAGTGTAGCAAGGTCAGAAATGAAGCAACTGCAGTAGGTGATGAGTCCTAGCACGGTTGTAGGATCTGCAACTTTGCAATGGCTTCAACTTTCCGTGGATCTGGTGATACTCGTCCACTGCTGAACATATGACTGAAGAAATCAATTCTTTCATTGAGCAAGCACTTGTCTTTGTTCAAGGTGAGATTACATTCTCTAAGACATTGTAGGCATGCATGTAAGCATGTCTCGAGTTCACATTCAGTGCGACCATAGATGAGAATGTTACCACTGATCTCTAATCTCTTCCTGCCCTTCCATCCTCTGAGGTCTCTGCACTCCTCTAATTCTTGGCACTTTCACATCTCTTGGCAGCTATGTCTTCAGCTGCCTTGGCCCTAAGCTTTGGAATTCCATCCCTCTCCTCCTCCCTCTCACCTCCTTTAAGACACTTCTCTTTGAGTAAGTTTTTGGTCACCAGTTCTAATATCTCTATGTGGCTTATTGCCAAATTTTATTTTATAACATTCCTGTGAAGTGCCTTGGGCCATTTCACTACAGTAAAGGTGTTATATAAATGCAACTTGTTATTATGGGTGTGCTCCTGCAACTGAGATTTGAAACTGAGAGGTTAAAAGCTGTTTTTCTGCAGTACATTTGCTGTGCAATCAAGATGACAATTGGTTAAAGTCTCAGAATGCATGTAAAGCTCAAGGTTTTTCGAATGTAAACTGAAGTGACGTCTCTTGGGATGCTATACATTTCAAGATGACATGCCTGGTGATAGGAGATTCGAACCAAGTCAATCCTCTGTGTCGGGGTCAGAAATTTAAAGCCTGCATCGGGCAGATCCACAATAGTTGAGGGTGCTGTGGATGACAAGTCAGTCAATCAGTTTCATTGTTGAGACTTGAAGAGCTACAATAATCATTGGTGGCTGAAGCTGGCCTCAGATAAGATTGCAAGTTAATCGTTTCATGTGCAGAGTAGCCTGAGCCAGGCAAAGAAGGGGAAGCACAGCAGTAATCTGCAGGGAAGCTGTGCAGCTGGTTAATGTCCAGCACTGTCTCGATGCACTTGTGGATGACCCGTAGTCTTGACTTTTGCTAACCTGTGCCCAAGGTCTCCGGGATTCGTTAGATTGGGGTGTGTCCCTTTGGGAAGAGAATGCCTACTCCATATTGGACATGTGGAAATTTTATTTGCATGCACGTATTTGTGATTTGGTTTGATTTGGAGAAATTTAATCCCGATACTGTGTTTCTGGATACTTCAGGCACGCTTGGTTGGCCAAACAAAACATAAAGCTGCTGAAGAAATTTATTGAGCATTTTCTACAAGCTATGTACTATTTGAAATCCTCCCCCAGGATCATTATCTGAATATCATTGCAGGGAATCTTTGGAAATATAATTGGTTCTGATTAGCACCTGTGCATTTCATACTTTGGGTCATAGTTGTAATTTGTGGTGGCATCCTACAAAGTGTTATGCTTTTCTGTTTGAAAAATGACAAGCTAGTGAAGGTTGGTGAATACAACTGAATTTATTATTAAAAATTACTGGAAATTCACAGCATTTCAGGATCTGAAATTGTAATTTAGCATTTCTTCATTAGAATGGATTGGTTGTGCATGTTGCATTTATTACAGCTTTTCAGCATTTGCAATCTTTTTATCAAAATCTTGGTGAAAACTGCTCTGCAGTTAGTTCAGTTCAGAAAGCAACACTTGAATAGTAGTCAACCAATTTAAAAGCTCTTTGGAATGTCCTGAGGATGTGACAAGGTGCTATATAAATGTGAGTTCTTTCGACAATTCTTTGGCCTCCTTGTCTCGTGAGACAATGGGTAAGCGCCTAGAGGTGGTCAGTGGTTTGTGGAGCAGCGCCTGGAGTGGCTATAAAGGCCAATTCTAGAGTGACAGACTCTTCCACAGGTGCTGCAGATAAAATTGGTTGTCGGGGCTGTTACACAGTTGGCTCTCTCCTTACACTTCTGTCTTTTTTCCTGCCAACTGCTAAGTCTCTTTGACTCGCCACTCTTTAGCCCTGCCTTTCTGGCTGTCCACCAGCTCTGGCGATCACTGGCAACTGACTCCCACGACTTGTGCATTGCACTGTTGAACTACAAGAAAGCCCCCAGCGAGTTAACATCCGTAGCACTTAAAGTAGCCAGAAGCACTGCACAAAGAACAGCCAGGCGCTGTGCAAATGACTACTGGCAACACCTATGTGATCGTATTCAGCTGGACTCCAACACCGGAAACATCAGGGGAATGTCTGATGGCATTAAGAGAGCTTTTGTGCAAACCATCAAGAAGATCGCCCCCCCTCTCAAGTCTAAATCAGGGGAAATGATCACTGACCAACACAAGCAAATGGACCACTAGGTGGAGCACTACCTAGAACTGTACTCCAGGGAAAATGTTGTCACTGATCCCGCCCTCAATGCCGCCCAGTCTCTGCCAGTCATGGATGAGCTGGACGAACAGCCAACACAATCGGAACTCAGTGATGCCATTGATTCTCTAGCCAGTGGAAAAGGACGGCATTACCCCTGAAATAATCAAGAGTGCCAAACCTGCTATACTCTCAGCACTCCATGAACTGCTTTGCCTGTGCTGGGATGAGGGAGCACTACCACAGGAAATGCACGATGCCAATATCATCACCCTCTATAAGAAACATAGAAAATAGGAACAGGAATAGGCCATTTGGCCCTTCGAGCCTGCTTCGCCATTCATTATAATCATGGCTGATCATCCAACTCAGTAACCTGTTCCGGCTTTCGCCCCATACCCTTTGATCCCTTTAGACCCAAGAGCTATATCTAATTCCTTTTGAAAACATTCAATGTTTTGGCCTCAACTGCTTTCTGTGGTAGCGAATTCCACAGCGTCACCACTCTCTGGATGAAGAAATTACTCCTCATCTCAGCCCTGAAAGGTTTACCCTGTATCCTTAGACTATGACCCCTGGTTCTCGACTGCCCCACCATCGGGAACAAAGGTGATCGCGCTGACTGCAACAACTTCCGTGGAATCTCCATGCTCAGCATAGTGGGGAAAGTCTTCGCTCGTGTCGTTTTAAACAGACTCCAGAAGCTGGCTGAGCATGTCTACCCTGGGACACAGTGTGGCTTTCAAGCACTGAGATCCACCATTGACATGCCTTTCTCCCTTCGCCAGCTACAGGAGAAATGCCACGAACAACAGATGCCCCTCTACATTGCTTTCATAGATCTCACCAAAGCTTTTGACCTCATCAGACATGGTCTCTTCAGACTACTAGCAAAGATCAAATGTCCACCAATGCTACTAAGTATCATCACCTCATTCCATGACAATATGAAAGGCACAATTCAGCATAGCAGTGCCTCATCAGACCCCTTTCTTATCCTTTCCTGCAATAGCAACCATAATAATTAACAGGGACTGCAGCTTATACGATACCAATTGTGAAGATACTACGTAGGCTGTTTATGCAGCCACACAATAACATTTAATGGTATCGTGCATTGGGGAGAAAAAGGACTTGCATTTACAGAGTGTGTTTTATGACCTCAGGAGGTCCCAAAGCACTTTACAGCCAATGAAATACTTTTGAAGTGTAGTAATTTGTCATGTAATCTATGTTTCTATTTAAAAAGCCAAGGCTCTCATCTGCTTTTTCCTCTAAACATCTTCTCAAACTCATCATGCTACTTTCAGGTTCTAGCTGCTGTGAATCCATGTTTGAAGTTTACTTAAGAAACTGTATGGTGTTAATTGAGTATCAATTGTTTGATTATATGTAGGTGGAGGTTATTAATTGGGGCTTACTTGAGCACTTCTAAGCAGACTGGTGAAGGGTTTGAGTGAGGAGCTACATGTCTAATCCTTTACTCTGTACAATAAATGTGAAACTGAGTAAAGATGGGCTCCAGCATTATCCTTCCATAACAAGCTTTCTGGAGTTTAACATGGTAGCAGAGGATGGTTACCTAAAGCTGAAGGTTGGAAACTAGGATTTTCTTTTACATTGAAAACTAATATCTCTTGGGCTATTATGGAAAACATGGCAGAAAGCAAGTGTAAATTGTCAGGGTATGATTACCCTCTGATGTTCTCGAAGTCTGAACCACATGACCAGTGGAACAATGAAGTGGATATGTGGACACCGGTTACATCTCTACCAAAGAGAAAACAATGTATGGACTTGGTGTTGTGACTTCCTACCAAAAGTAAAATCAGAAGTAAAGTGTTTTGTGAACTGGATGCTCGTCATTTGGATACTGATGAAGGGTGGTATCTACTGTTAGAATTCTAGGATGAAATTAACAAGAAAGATGACCTGTTGAATACGCATAAGACATGATCAGACTTTGATACATTTCAGAAAACAGATGGAGCGAGCGGCTGAGGGGGCGAAGCGGTGGGTGGGGGGAAGAAAGCGTAGAGGGCGAGAATGAATGACTGAGGGGGGAAATGGGGAGACCTCGAGCAAGTGTCCAGTGGGGCGGGAGCGAGTAGCTGAGGGGGGGGGGGGCAGGAAGCGGGCGGGGGAGCGAGTGGCTGAGGGAAGGCAGAGACATGGCGAGGATCAAAGCAGGGATGGTGGGAGGGAGGGGGTACTGTTCTGGTGAATGGAAATGGCAATTGAGGGATGAGGACATCATTGCGTGGTGACGTCATGCACATATATGCACATTCATACTGGCAGGCTGGCAAATGTTCACACGCATTGATGATGTCCGCAATCGCTCTGCGCA
Organism: Heterodontus francisci; assembly: GCF_036365525.1. Classification (NCBI taxonomy): domain Eukaryota; kingdom Metazoa; phylum Chordata; class Chondrichthyes; order Heterodontiformes; family Heterodontidae; genus Heterodontus; species Heterodontus francisci. The sequence continues at coordinate 90,050,131 of NC_090379.1, read as the reverse complement.
TGCTCTGCATTGTCAGGAGTCAGTTTATTTCTGAAAACACCCAAAGAAGCAGCAGATGCAGAAGGAAAACTATGGAAACTGGCCTTAATGATGCTTCCAGGTTGTGGTATTTCTTGCTGAGATCTGTTTTATTGAAAATTGATTGTGTTTAACTAAAAGCAGATCCTGCAATGTTTTGTTGTTGTCATAAAGGGAAACTTTCAGGCATCTTCATGATGCATGTTGATGATTTCTTATGCGGTGGTACTGCGGAATTTGAAATATGTTATTAATAAGATTTGGGCAGAATTTAAGATTGGGAGTCAGGCTTGTGGGGCCTTTAAATATATTGATTTAGATATTCAGCAGACTAAGTCTGGAATAACTTCAAATCAACAGTCCTATTTAGAGAGTGTTCTTCTCATCCCGGTTAATTGTGCTAGGACATCACAGAAAGATGATATATAAAGCAGAGATTGAGCAATTGCAAAGCCTGGTGGGTCAATTTAACTGGTTGTGCTCTCAGACTAGGCCTGATGCTAGTTTTGATGTGCTGGAGTTAAGCACGATGATGAAATATCCAAAAGTTGAGAATGTTTTAAGGGCAAATAAAACATTAAAAAATACTAAATCTGGAGAAATGCGTACTGAGGTTCCCATGCTTGGGTGACCCAAAGAACATGAAGCTAATAATTTTTAGTGACGTTTCACATGCTAATCTTCAAGATGAGTATTTAAGTGCAGCTGGTTTCATAATATTTCTGATGGGTGTAAATGGGAAATGTTGTCCTTTAGCTTGGGAGGCTAAGAAAACAAAACTGGTCATTATAAGCACTTTAACTGCAGAAAAACTGTGTTTTGTGGAGGCAATGGATATGGAGTTCTATTTATCAAATATTTTGGGTGAAATTCTGTACAAGGGACATACTGAAGATAGGATACCCATTGAATGTTATGTGGATAATTGTTCTTTGTGGGACAATGTACACTACAAAAAGTGAGAGTGAGAAAAGACTATGTACTGACCTTGCTGGATTGAAACAAATGCTGGAGACAAAGGAAATCTCCAAACTTAAATGGGTAGATGCAAGTCATCAGCTAGCCGATTATTTCACAAAAATAAATGCTAGCACAAAGAAATTGTTAGGGGTGCTAGAGAAGGGGCGTCTCACAATATAATACTTTGTACCCAATATGGAATTTATTTTGATTTATTGTGAAATGTTCTTTGAGCATGTTAATAATTTGTACATAATATGTAATTTATTTTGAAGTGTTGTATGAGCATGTCAATCCACATTGTATTATAAAAGGAAGAAAGGAATCTGTTAATTGTGTATCAATTGTTTGATTATATGCAGGTGGAGGGTGTTAATTGGGATCATACTTGCCCACTTATAAGCAGACACTGGTGAAGGGTTTTAGTGAGGAGCTACATGTCTGTAATCCTTTACTCTGTAAAATAAATGTGAAACTGAGTAAAGACAGGCTCCAGCATTATCCTTCCACAACAAGCTTTCTGGAGTTTAACATATGATTCTCTCCACTGATGGTGATGATTGATGATAGTGGACTACGTTCAAATGCCATTTAGATGTACCAGTTGTACACAAAGATTCAATAAGAGTCCAAACCTCAAATTAAGTTAATGTAATTCTGGAGGCACCATTTTATTGCAAATCTATATTTAAGTTCATAAATCATATTGTCAACTCAAACTGGTCATGCTGTGGTCTTGCAGCAAGAAATTATTTTACTGTCACAAAAAACCCTATCTAAATAGTGGATTTCATATTTGTGAGCTCCTGCAGGGCTTTTAAAGCAAGAAGTTGGATTTGTCATGAACTTGGTTTGAAGGTTTTTTTTTTTGTTTTTTGGGAAGATGAACATTTCTTCTCTATTTTGAATTAGCATCCAGCCTGTGCTCATAACACACTCAAGCCAGCCATTGGCTTCATCAGCATACGCAGAGTGACTCTCCCTTCTGTTTCTGTTTCTGCTCTATTAGTTACCCCTGGCTGAAATTACGCTCCCCTTTCATGATTCAAACACACTTGACCTGATTGTTCCTCGCACAGCTTTTCAAGATAAGACACTTAATGCAGCCAAGACAGGCCAGCACCACCATATACACCTTTAAGACCAACGTGATGATTTCAAACTCCCAGGAACTGGTTGATAGTGTGCTCCAATTTGGGCATTACCTTTAATGGGGCTTCTGCTTAGACCAGGTACGAAGTTTATTCTGAGAAGTTTGTAGTATTGAAGCTCAGCTGTTGGCAAAGGGGTTCTGGGAGTGATGTCACCATTTTAAAGGGGTTTCCTGGATGCATTCTTTTTATGAAGAAATAATTAATTGTCAAGCCATTTTTTTTGTCAGTGGAAAGAGAAGGGTGATAGAAACCACGTATCATTTTGCTATGATGCACGTGTAATGATTTTAATAATTTTCATAAGAGGCTGGTCTGACAAATACTTTATTATGTTACTTTTTTCTTTGAAAAGGTTTTAAAAGTCATGTGTGTGTATATTGTGCCAGTAGAAACCCAGGGCTCGCGCAGCAAATGACAACAAAATGATTAAATGGCTATTTTCCCCAAGACACAGCATTAGGAGTTGAAACCAATTGGTTCAGAATTGGATTGTTATTAAGCTTGTTGCTTAAGGGCATTGTGGGCGTGTTGTTGAGTAAATGCAATGAGGATAATTTCTCCCCTGTATAGGTTATGACAGTGTTAAACAATAAACAAGGCAAATAAATATTTTTAAGTATTGGAATGCATTCTCAGAATTCAAACCAAATTTTAAGGATTTACTAGTTTTTATCAAACCCGGCTACATCAGCTGGCTATGCTGTATGACTAAACTTCCATAGCCACCTGATAAAGTCTGTCTATTCTCCATTGGACAGCAGTCTGTGGGTGTCCCAGATGCACCACCATCTAACAAGAGGAAGAGCACACTTTTCTTGGTAATTGAGAACATAAAAACATAAGAAATAGAAGCAGGAGTAGGCCATTCGGCCCGTCAAGCCAGCCCCACCGTTCAATAAGATCATGGCTGATCTGCCCCAGACATCAGCTCCTCTTTCGTGCCATCTCCTCAGCCCTCAACTCCCCAGTATTTCAAAAATCTACCTCCTCTACATGCTTTCAGTGATCTAGTCTCCACAACTCTCTGGGGTAGAGAATTCCAGACATTCACTGCCCTCTGAGAGAAGAAATTCCTTCACATCTCAGTTTTAAATGAGTGTCCCCTTATTCTGTAATTATGTCCCCTCGTTCGAGATTCCCCCACTAGTGGAAACATCTTCTTAACATCTACCCTGTCAAGCCCCCTCAGAATCTTGTACGCTTCAATAAGATCACCCCTCATTCTTCTAAACTCTAATGAATAAAGGCCTAACCTGTTTCGCCGTTCTTGATAAGTCAACCCCGTCATCCCAGGAATCAGCCTCGTGAATCTGTTTTAAACGGCCTCCAATGCCAGTATATCCTTTCTTAAATACGGGGACCAAAACTGTACACAGTACTCCCAGGTGTGGCCTCACCAACACCCTGTACAGTTGTAACAAGACTTCCCTATTTTTAAACTCCAAGCCCCGAGCAATGAAGGTCGCGGCGGCACAGTGGTGCAGTGGTTAGCACCGCAGCCTCACAGCTCCAGTGACCCGGGTTCAATTCTGGGTACTGTCTGTGTGGAGTTTGCAAGTTCTCCCTGTGTCTGCGGGGGTTTCCTCCCACATGCCAAAAGACTTGCAGGTTGATAGGTAAATTGGCCATTATAAATTGCCCTTAGTATATGCAGGTGGTAGGGAAATATAGGGACAGGTGGGGATGTGATAGGAATATGGAATTAGTGTAGGATATGTATAAATGGGTGGTTGATGATCGGCACAGACTCGGGCCGAAGGGCCTGTTTCAGTGCTGTATCGCTAAATAAATAAATAAAATTCCATTTGCTGTCTTAATTACGTGCTGCACCTGCATGCTAATGTTTTGTGTTTCATGCACAAGAACACCCAGATCCCTCTGTGCTGCACGTTTTTGAGGTCTCTCTCCATTTAAATAAACGGGGATGAGATTAGCAATGGCAGACATGGTGGGATGGCCTGCTTGCCCATCCTCCCAGCTCCAGAAGAATGGAGGGTAAGGAAGTGAATCACACTGTTAGCATCTAGTCTTGTCAGAATGACTGTGTAGCACAAGGCGGTGGCACAGTCCAAGAGAGTTACAGATTTTTCAGTGACTACGCGCTTGGCTGGGTGTTTTCTGTTACAGTCATCTTCAATAGAAACCAAAACGTTAGTTGAACAAAACTATAGTCCAGGCCCAAGGAAGCTAGATGGGACATTTTATTGGTTCACTTTTGGCGGTTTCTTTCTTTCTTCCTTCAGATATTCCAACAATCCATTGGGATCTCTTTTTGTTAATTGCATGGAATTATTCTGAAGCAAATCCAAGTCATTTTTCAAAGCTTTAATTACCACATAATCTTTCTGCTGAAATTAGCTCCTGAATTCCACATGCATCCTCCACATAATTGATGAAGTCTCATTAGAACTGATAGTGATAAGGATTGATGTTAAAGGAACTGGAGGAGAAAAGGAACCCAAAGATTTCTCTTGAAGAACTTAATGATCAAAGCAAAATATTTTAAACAATTTTTATTTTTCTTCTCACTCCTCTTCCAAGAATGTGAGTGCATTGAAATGATTTTCCTATCTGTTTTCTGGAGTTACAGTTCTACCTGAACAGAGTTGTGTCTCTTGTTGTCAGCATTAATATGTAATGCATTTCTCTTTTTTTTTGCAGTCAAAGATCTAGCTGCTTGCAGGGAGGTGTCTTGTGCGTTCCGTATCTGAAGATAAGAAAATATCCCAAGAAAAAAAGGTAATACATTTTCTCTGTTAGCGGGAATGAATCTAGAAGAATCATTCGACACTCAGGTCTGCTCCAATGTCAAACAGTTTATTTAGTTACGCCAGCAGGGAGCAGGTCACTGGGCTGTCCAGATGCCTCTCCACTGAACAAAGGAAAATCATCCATACTTATACATTTTCAAACAGTTACTCAACCCATCCCGGCCGGACATGGTCCAATCACAACGATTATCGATTATATACATTGATTATTAGAGCCAATAGAAGCGGTTACTAGGCATAGAGGGGCTGCATGACCGGCCCATACACAGATAGGGGATTACTCATGATGTTTTCCATACCCCCTTATCTTCACCTCGTTACAATTGTTGGCACCTTTGTCAGCGTCTGCTTTTCATTTTAATTAGCCTTTTGTTTGAATTACTAGGCATAGAGGGGCTGCATGACTGGCCCATACACAGATAGGGGATTACTCGTGATGTTTTCCATACCCCCTTATCTTCACCTCGTTACAATTGTTGGCACCTTTGTCAGCGTCTGCTTTTCATTTTAATTAGCCTTTTGTTTGAGTTACTAGGCATAGAGGGGCTGCATGACCGGCCTATACACAGATAGCGGATTACTCATATAAAAGCAAAATACTGCGGATGCTGGAAATCTGAAATAAAAACAAGAAATGCTGGAACCACTCAGCAGGTCTCGCAGCATCTGTGGAAAGAGAAGCAGAGTTAACGTTTCGGGTCAGTGACCCTTCATCGGAACTGACAAATATTAGAAAAGTCACAGGTTATAAGCAAGTGAGGTAGGGGTGGGGCAAGAGATAACAAAGGTCTAGATTGGACCAGGCCACATAGCTGACCAAAAGGTCACGGAGCAAAGGCAAACAATATGTTAATGGTGTGTTGAAAGACAAAGCATTAGTACAGATTAGCTGTTAATACACTGAATATTGAACAGCAGCAAGTGCAAACCTGAAAAAAAACAGTGGGTAAGCAAACTGAACAAACTAAGATGAAATGAAATAAATGCAAAAAAAAAGATTGTAAAAAATGTGGAAAAAAATGTAAAAAAAAAGGAAGAAAAAAATAACTAAAAATGAAAGTAAAATGGGGGGCTGTCATACTCTGAAATTATTGAACGCAATGTTCAGTCCGGCACTATCCCAGGCCCCAAACACTCCTTTCAGGTGAAGCAGCGATTTACTTGTACTTCTTTCAATGTAGTATACTGTATTCGCTGCTCACAATGTGGTCTCCTCTACATTGGGGAGACCAAGCGCAGACTGGGTGACCGCTTTGCAGAACATCTCCGCTCAGTCCGCAAGCAGGACCCTGAGCTTCCGGTTGCTTGCCATTTCAACACTACCCCCTGCTCTCATGCTCACATCTCTATCCTGGGATTGCTGCAGTGTTCCAGTGAACATCAACGCAAGCTCAAGGAACAGCATCTCATCTACCGATTAGGCACACTACAGCCTGCCGGACTGAACATTGAGTTCAATAATTTCAGAGCATGACAGCCCCCCATTTTACTTTCATTTTTAGTTATTTTTTTCTTCCTTTTTTTTTTACATTCTTTTTCACATTTTTTACAATCTTTTTTTTTGCATTTAGTTCATTTCATCTTAGTTTGTTCAGTTTGCTTACCCACTGTTTTTTTTCATGTTTGCACTTGCTGCTGTTCAATATTCAGTGTATTAACAGCTAATCTGTACTAATGCTTTGTCTTTCAACACACCGTTAACATATCGTTTGCCTTTGCTCCGTGACCTTTTGGTCAGCTATGTGGCCTGGTCCAATCTAGACCTCCTTTGTTATCTCTTGCCCCACCCCCACCTCACTTGCTTATAACCTGTGACTTTTCTAATATTTGTCAGTTCCGATGAAGGGTCACTGACCCGAAACGTTAACTCTGCTTCTCTTTCCACAGATGCTGCCAGACCTGCCGAGTGGTTCCAACATTTCTTGTTTTTATTATAGCGGATTACTCATGATGTTTTCCATACCCCCTTATCTTCACCTCGTTACAGGCTAGCACCTTTGTCAGCATTCCACAAGGGCCTCTGCTTTTCATTTTAATTAGCCTTTTGTTTGAGATTGGATTACACAGCTCCTTTGGAATGTGGTCAAGTTACCTGAGCCCCATGGTGTTTTGCAACCTCCTCACTGTTCACTAATATTATATGTTACTGGTTACTCAAATAATATTTAAACATTATGATATTTACGGCAGGTGCCTCTGCGCTTGGGAATACCCTACAACATCTCCATGTGAGGTAGTGAGTAGTAAAACACTTTCTGCTGATATGAAAGCTTTACTGCTTTGCTGGAATTACTGTGTCACAGTTTTCCAACTCATAGGTGTTTTTAATGGGTCATTTTAAAGAGGCAAATTACTGTTAAGACTGTCAAAAGCCTTTTAGCTTCAGCATTTTAAATGCACCTTTTCTTTTACACATGTTCATGAGTTGAAGACAGCAACTTCAACAAGTTGGGAGAATGCAGATTTGCAGTGGGAGCTCCCGTTCCCACCCGCCACTACCATGTCTCAACTGTACAACGTTGAGTCTCCAAGAGGGCCGACCATGCCCACCCTCCTCGGTTGCTTTTTTGCTTCTCCTGGTGGCCAGCTCAAGAGAGCAGTAACAATAGGCTGGGTGCAATTATCTGTCCAGTCTCCCAGCTTGGGAAATGGTATATGGTCTTGGTTTTGATGCTGAAGGGAATGTTAAATAAAAAGAATATGGTATTTATCCTTGCTTTCTGATTTAAACACGGCGTTTGATTTCTTTTAATCTGCTATCTTTCTGTGTTCTGTTTTGCTTGTACTGGAATCACATACACTCCAGGTTGAGCAAGGGTGTGGATCGAGTTTGAAGGTCTGAATTGACTCTGAAGATTGAGACTTTTTCTCCAAGAATTCTGACATATCTTCATTCCCTTGTTAGCTCGGGCCTTAACTTAAGAGTTTAAGCCGTAACTGTGGTATCAGTGCTGCACTAATGCTTCAGTTGCAGTGTAAATGCACTCTTATTACTGCATTCTCCTCAGTTATCACATTCTCTGATCAGTAATCCACAGTGTAAAATCACTGCTTTCCTGGTTTGCCATCATATAAATCCAGTAACCATCTGACCAAAAGTTGTCTTAACTTTCCTTTTCATTAATGCTTGTGCTGATGGCAAAAAGGGGGGTGGGGGGGGAAGTTTGACTGAGTCCAGGTGTTTGATATTGAATTAATGAAATTGACAATCAATTGTGTTACAAACAGATATTCCAGCTTATTCATTTGCATGGTTTTATAACATTAAGTGGCTGTGAGCCACTTTTTTTCCCCCAAAATTTCTAATCATTGCATAATGTTTCACAAAAGGCTTAATGGGCAATCACGTTAAGTGACTTGCTTCTAAAGAAAGCTTAATGGGTTTTTGTCATCTTGTTTGGTGTTGATTTGGGTTGGTGCAATAATGGTAACAAGACAGTGTAGCCTAAATTGTTCTGTGGCAATTAGTGTCTGTGTGATGCAATCCAAATCTCCATTTGCGTACTTCACCTGACTCAGTGGTGGCAGCAGAAATCAGTAGTCTGTTGGGTTTTTAAGTACAAAAGGATGGTGATCTGGGGATCCTGAAAGCTTTTTCTGATGGTGCATGTGAGCATTCTTTTAGGAGTGGTGGGTAATTACAGAATGTGTACAGCTGACATGCTTAGGATAGGAATATAGAGAGAGATCTGGCAGTGGTTTATTTTTAATACTCCTATTGAGGCAAGACTTGTATTAAAAGGCTGGTACAGTAAGCAGATGAGCCAGAGGAAAATACAAACCAATGTACTATGTTGTCAGATTGCAGGATTGTCTCTGAAGCCTTGCGCCTATGAGTGGCTGGTTTTTCACTTGCTTTATATCTGTTTTCATTATGTGTTTCTCATACATGAGCGGAGTGCAGAGATAAAAGTACTATATAGTTAGCACATTAATAACTTGTACTCCTTCTGTTGCAGCATTAGCACAGGAACTGAATGTAGTTTGCACCTGGTTGCCTATGCTGTGGTATTGGTTCATGTACTGTATTCAGTTTCCACCAGTGCTCTGGGTTGCTACCTCTGGTTAGAGGTATTCCTGGAGGTTTTATTATAAGGCCTCCAGCCTCCAACCACCCTGCTCAGTCGAACAGCCTTTGTTTTGCCATTTTCAATATTTTCATAGATAACCTTAGAAAGAGGAGACCTATTGAGCCTACTTCACCATTCAATGCAATTGTGTAGCAGTTTACCTTCAACTCCACTTTCCCACCGTATCCTCTTATCCTTTGATTCCCTTAGTGCCCAAAATTCTTATCAATCGCAGTCTTAAAAATGCTCATCGACTCAACATCTACTGCCCTCTGGGGCAGAGAATTCCAAAGATTCACAATCCTCTGCGTGCAGAAATTTCTCCTCGTCTCAATCTTAAATAGTGAACCCTTATGCTGAGACCTTGGCCCCCTAGTTATAGATTCTCCATTTAGGAGAAACTGCCCCCCACTATCAACCCTGTCCTGCCCTCTAAGAATTTTATTTTTCAATGGGATCACCCCTCTCATTCTTCTATCAGCTAAACTCTTCCTTTTTAGATACTTGTGAAAGCTCTTACATTTTTTTTATATTGGTAGTTTACGCTCATTCTATTTTCTCCCTCTATCAACTTCTTTGTTATCTTTTGCTGATTTTTAAAATCCTCCCAATCCTCAGCCTTGGTGCTCTTTTTCTGGCAATGTTGTAAACCTCTTTTAATCTAATACTATCTTTAAATTCTCTAGTTAGCCATGGCTGTATTGCTTTTCCAGTGGCACTTTATTTCTCAAGGGAATGTATATTTGTTGAGACTTATGGATTATTTCTTTAAATGTTTCCAGTGCTTATCTACGGTTATATCTTTTAATCTAATTTCCCAACCTACCTCAGCTAACTCACCCCTCATAACCTTCTTAAATGGTTTTGTTTCAATTTAAGGCTCTAGTTTCACACATAGAATTTCATATTAAGTTTGATGGTGATAGTGAATTCATATTATGATCACTCTTACCCAGAGGATCCTTTTACAATAAGGTTATTAAAGGTGAGCAGTGATTTGCTTGTACTTTCAATTAAGTATACTGTATTTGCTGCTCACAATGTTGTCTCCTCTATATTGGGGAGACTAAATGCAGATTGGGTGACTGCTTTGCAGAACACCTTTTGCTCAGTCTGAAAATATGACCCGAGCTTCCTGTCGCTTGCCTTTTCAACCTCCCCCTCCCCCTCCTGTCGTGCCCACATCTCTGTCCTGGGCTTGCTCCAGTGTTCCAGTGAATGTCAACGCAAGCTTGAGGAACAGCATCTCATTTACCGATTAGGCACGCTACAGCCTACTGGACTGAACGTGGAGTTCAGTAATTTCAGAGCATGACTGGTCGTCCTTTTAGTTTTATTTGTTTTCTTCATTATTTTTTATTTTATCTTAGTTTGTTTCATTTTTTTTTACCATGTGCCTGCCCACTTATTTTTCCATGTTTGCTTCTGGCCAGGGCTGTTCATTATTCTGTCATTTGACACCCTCTCTGCACTCACATGTTGTCTTTCATCACACCATTAACACACCCTCTGCTCCATGACCTTGCCAGTTATTCTCTGACCCTCTGTCCTATAAACACCTTCCCTTTTGTTATCTTTTGCCCCACCCCTGCTTTATTTGCTTAAAGCCCATCACATTTCTAACCTTTACCAGTTCTGATGAAAGGTCTTTGACCTGAAATGTTAACTCTGCTTCTCTCTCCAAGGATGTTGCCAGACTTGCTGAATATTTCCAGCATTTTTTGTTTTTATTTCAGATTTCCAGCATCTGCAGTATTTTGCTTTTATATTAATTAACCTGGTCGCCATGTAAAACACCGGATCTAAAATAGTCTGTTCCCTAGTTGGTGGTTCAACATATTATTCTACAAAACTGACTCAAATGCATTCAGGAGCTTGCCCTCCACGCTATTTTTGCCAATTGGATTTGCCCAGTATATATGAAAATTCAAGTTCTTCACAATTAATGCATTACCTATGTTACATGCTCTTCTAATTTCCTGATTTATACTCTGTCTAACATTATGACTATTGTTAGGGGTCTGTAAATGACTTCCACCACTGTTTTCTGCCCTTGATATTTCTGTCTCCATCTATGCTGATTTATCATCATGATTTTGTCGGCTGTCTGCTGCCTTTATGCCATCCTTTTATTATTAGGACTGCCCCGCCAATCTTTTTTCAATTCTGCCTATCTCTCCTAAAGTGAAGTACTCTGGAATATTTAATTCCCAGCCTTGGTCACCTGTAACCACATCTCAGAAATGGCTATTTGGTCAAACCCATTTATATCGCTTTGTGTCATTAATTAATCTACATTGTTATGAATTCTTTGTGCATTCAGATGTAGTGCCTTTTAATTTTAATTTTTTTTCTCCTTATGTGGCCTTAGTTGTCATTGCCCTATTACTGTTATTAAACTCTGTTCTCTCCTGACACAATCTGCTCGATTTTTGCCTAAATTGCTACTCTGCTCTATAGCCTTGACTTTTCTCTTTAGATATAAATTTACCCTTATCTGTGTCTTCTATCCCCCTTATTAGTTTAATCACCTATCTACACCCTAGTTATTCAATTAGTCAGGACACTGTTTCAACGGAGCAACTCCCTCTTTCACCAGTACTGTTGTCAGTGCCCCATGACTTGAAATCCTTGCTCTTTCAGCCACACATTTAACCTTCTAATTTGTTAGTCCCAATTTTCAAATGGCTCAGGTAGTAATTCAAAGATTTTTGCCTTTTGAAGTTTTGCTTTTTAGTTTGTATCCTATATCCTGAAACGTCCTTAGCAGAACTTAATTCTTAGTTCTACCTTTGTCGCTGGTTCCTATATGGGCCATGACAACTGGATCCTACCCTCCGTGTCCAAGTTCTTCTCCAGCTGTGAGGAGATGTCCTTAACCCTGGCACTGGGCAGGCAACACAACCTTCGAGACTCCTTGTCATGACTGCAGAGAACAATATCTATCATCCTGGCTGTACTATCCTCTATCACCACTACATTCAAAGAACAAAGAACAATACAGCACAGGAACAGGTCATTCGGCCCTCCAAGCCTGTGCCGATCTTGATGCCTGTCTAAACTAAAACCTTCTGCACTTCCGGGGACCATATCCCTCTATTCCCATCCTATTCATGTATTTGTCAAGATGCCTCTTAAACGTCACTATCGTACCTGCTTCCACCACCTCCCCCGGCAGCAAGTTCCAGGCACTCACCACCCTCTGTGTAAAGAACTTGCCTCGCACATCCTCTTGCACCTTAAACCTATGTTCCTTAGTAACTGACTCTTCCACCCTGGGAAAAAGCTTCTGACTATCCACTCTGTCCATGTCACTCATAACCTTGTAAACGTCTATTATGTCGCCCCTCCACCTCCTTCGTTCCAGTGAAAATAATCCGAGTTTATCCAGCTTCTCCTCATAGCTAATGCCCTCCAGACCAGGCAACATCCTGGTAAACCTCTTCTGTACCCTCTCCAAAGCCTCCATGTCCTTCTGGTAGTGTGGTGACCAGAATTGAACACAATATTCCAAGTGTGGCCTAACTAACTACTCCCCCCACTTAAGTAGCCTCCTGTGCTGTGGAGCCATTGTCCCTTTGCCCATCCTTCCTGCAGTCTTTGTTCTCATCCATACCAGTAGTAAGTATCTCATACCTTTTGGACAGTGGCAAAGCTGAGGCTCCTCCACCACTGCATCAGAGGTCTCCTTATCTGCCTGCGTGCCAGTCACATCCACCTGTTCCTGATGATAACCAAGTCTAAACCACGACCTAACCTAAGCCATATGAGTTTCTGCTGGGTCACGACCATGCAACTTTTCCCCCTCCCTGAGGCATTTCAATGTCTACTTTGGACTCCAGCTCAACAACTCAGAGCTAAAGTTTTTGAGTTGCAGACACTACAGATGTGATTGCCTGGAATCATGCTGCTCTTCACTAACTCCCATATGCTGCAGATGTGGCATACTTCCTGCATGGCCATCTCTATCTAACCTTGTTTTACATATTGAACTAATTAAAGCTTAATGTAATTAATTTCTTTGGCTTACTTTTTAAAACTAACTGGTTAAACTTATTTAATTTATTAATATATAGGGAGTTCTAGATTCCTCATTTTAAATCCTTACTGCCTCAACCTTATAGATACCACTACAAGTATTAGAGGTAAAAGGAGCACCTCCTTTCCCCCTCTGCACCAAATTCCTATTCTTACCAAATCCTCAGCTTGCCACTCTATTTACTATATACTCTGTTCACATTGTGATTGATGGCTATGCTGTGTGCCTTAGCTCATAAGCAACAGCATTCAAAGAAGTGTTTTCACATATGATATTTTTAATGCCACTCTGATTTTTTCTTCTGGTTTGCTCGCAGCAGTGTCCTAGAGATTAAGCTCTCTTTCTTGGAGAGTCCTGGACTATCGTGCTGCATTCGGATCAATAACAGCTGCAGGGCAGGGGATAACAAAGCTATTTCCTGAAGTATCACCAATAGTTTAATGAGATGTTATTGTGTTTAGATAATTGCTTCTGATGTCAGTATGAACCCCTTGTGCACTTGTACAATATATAGAAGAAAATAATTTCTATACCTTAACTGCTATAACAGTGGTGAACATATTTTGAAGACTTATTGTCATGAACTATTCATGAGCTTAGATTTCTCTCTTTTTCCCTTTGTTCCAACTATCTCCCCTCAACCCCCTGCAAGGTACACAACATGTGACATTCCTCAGAGAAAGGCTGAGCAGATAACCTGCTTTGTGATGCCTATTCTGTAGTCTAAGCTTACTCCCTCTTCCTGCAGGGAAGCACTTAACTTGAGCTCATTGTCTGACAATCACTTGCCACATGAGGAACAGCGCCTTTTATAATGCCCTGTGCATCAGTGTGTCATTGCACCATTTACGACATCAACTCTGTTGATGTAATGGTTGCCACTTTCAGATTTCATCCTTATATTTTTCTTTATTTGTTCTTGGGATGTGGGCGTCGCTGGCTAAGCCAGCATTTATTGCCCATCCCTAAGGCCCTTGAGAAGGTGGTGGTAAGCTGCTGCCTTAAACCGCTGAAGTCCATGTGGTGTAGCTGCACCCACAGTACTGTTAGGGAGAGAGTCCCAGGATTTTGACCCATTGACAGTTAAGGAACAATGATATTTCCAAGTCAGGATGATGTGTGACTTGTAAGGGAGCTTGCAGATAGTGGTGCTTCCATGTGCCTGCTGCCCTTGTTCTTCTAGTTCAGGGGTTGGCAACCTGTGGCTCTGGAGTGGCATGTGACACTGATGTCTCATTTGCAGCTGCCAACCTTTAGCGGCCGCATCACAGATAATTCTGTGAATTTTAAACTGAAGTAAACTGTCAATACTCCAATCTTATTCTTCTGTAATAAAGTACATTGGCTAATGAGAGGAAATGTTTGAACTCAATTTGCAGCAGATGCGGAAGTTGTTAATGCCCTGGGGGCAAAGGTTCAAATCTCACTCCAGCAGCTGGTGAAATTTAAATACAATTAATTAATAAATTCAACTAATTAATAAAAATCTGGAATTGAATGCTAGTCTCAGTAATAATGCCATGAACCTATCATCGATTGTCTTAAAAACCATCTGGTTCACCAATGTCCTTCAGGGAAGGAAATCTGCCTTCCTTACCTGGTGTGGCCAACATGTGACTCCAGACCCATAGCAATGTGGTTGACTCTCAACTGTCCTCGGAAATGACCTAGCAAGCCACTCAGTTATACCAAACTGCTACAGAATAAGTCAATGGACTGCAGCAGTTCAAGAAGGCGGTTCAACACAGCCTTCTCGAGGACAATTAGGGATGGGCAACAAATGCTGGCCTTGCCAGCAGTGCCCGCATCTGATGAAAGATTTAAAAAAAAAATGTCTTTGCATGCAAAGGAATGTGAACCTGATGAACTAACAGTTCCTGATTGGTCACTAAAGTTTTATTTCATGGTTGATATCACTGACTATTTAAATATCCTTAACAGAAAGCTACAGGGTTTGGGGACCATAGCCCTCCTGCTTTTGGAAGAAATGCTGTCGTTCAAGCATAAATCTGAATTATTTGCAGAAGTAGAGGGGAGGTTGTTTTGGCACATTTTTCCACTGCTTAAATAATTTAAAAAAGACGTATCTTTTAAAATATTTTTACAAAATGCAGTACATAAAATGAAAGAGGCCTTTGCTAATCGATTTCAAGAATTTATAAAGATAAAAGAAATGCTAAATTTTATATTAAGACCTCGAGTCAGTTACAACATCATTGAACTTTTCAGCACTTACATTTTATATTCTTATAGGCAGTAGAAAAAGTCAGGCAATTTTCTATTTACAGCATCAGATCACTGCATTAGATTCTTGAGCAATTTTATCACCTTAGTTTGTGCTTATTCCTTTACTCTATCTTGTAAAATGTTATCTTTTTTTTTTGTCTTGCGGTTCGGACAGTTTGTATTTTAGGCTAACTTCTTAAAACAGGCTCTTCAAGTTGTTGACCCCTGTTCTGGGTGGTAGAGGTTGTGGATTTGGAAGATGCTATCAAAGAAACCCTTATTGAATTGCATCTTGTGAAGCATTATGGCTGTAATCCTGTGCAGTAAGAGGAATGGATAATTTCGATCTAAGCGGGTTATTTCATTTGTGCTGAGTGAAAAACTGGAGGGCATAAGTATGTTAGCAAGTCTGACTCGAGATTAGAATTTTTCCCACCACTAAGTAGTGGATATGTGGATTAGACTGTCAGCCAATTTGTTAATTCTGTCTTGATTACCTTTTCAAAAAGGAATGCTGGGTGAATATCTGCTCCGGAACAAAACTGAATGTTAGATGGATACTTACTTGAATGATCGATGGAGCATGATGGTTCCTGAACCGTGAGGATATTGGAAATAGCCATGGCAAAGTCATAGTGTAAATTGTAAGGTGATATAGATATTTAGGAGTTTTCTTTGTTTTATCTTTGAACTAGAGAAGAATTTTGTATAGGCTGGCTTATTCGAGGTCAAAGAATAGGTTTGATGAGCTGAATGGCCTTTTACAGCCTGTACTTTTACATTTTTGATTATGCATCGTTATTTTTAATATGTTAGTACTTTGAGAAGATATAAAATGCAAACCTGTGCTTCCAATCAAAATGTTTTGGGTATCGATCCCTTACTCTTTGATATTTGTAAGTATAAGGGTCTGAAAGGGTTAATGTTGAGTGTAAAGAATACCTTCTACCATGATGATGTAAGTGATCACCTGAGAGAGACTTGAAGATGGATGCAGTGTGACTTTGAAGGAGTCACACAGACTAGTGTGAAGCTGTACATAATCATAATGTCATAAGTTAATGTTCTAATTACTCCAGATTACAATTCTCTCTAAGATTAAGGTGGCAGCATATCAAACAAACATACAACAATATTCTCTTGACTCGCGATTAGAACTGCATTTGCTCTGAAATCATCATTTTCTTTATTCGTAAGTCTTCAGTGCACAGATTTGGACTGCAGTCACTTAATGTTTGCCAGCTTTGTTAGTGTGCTGTTCTCTACAAGTGTCAAAGCATAGCTTCAAAATCCAGTTGAGATCCTGCATAAGATATTGTGACAGATGTATCAGGAGATGCAATTTGAAAAGTACTATAGATATGCAAGTTTTTTTTTTTATGACCACAGGACATGTCAAAGTACTTTAGTGATTGAAGTACTTCTGAAATGCAATCACTGTTGTAATAACTTGTGTTGATTGAGAGATATATATTGGCTAGTATATCATGGAGCACACCCCTGCTCTTGAAGATAGTGCCATGGGATTTTTTTACATCCTTTGAAAGGTGAGACGGGCGCCTTGGTTTAATGTCTTATCCGAAGGATGGCACCTCTGACAGAGTTTTGTGCTCTAAGTCCTGGAGTGTGACTTGCACCTACAACTTTCTGACTCAGAGGTGAGAATGCTACTCAGAGTCACAGCTGACACTGCAGTGATACTTCAGTATCATTTCCTGACACAGTTGGTTTGTCACTGAATGAGATTTTTTTGACTATTTTTAAAAAAAAGTTACCTGAGCTTTACTTGGAGTTCATTAGAGTTACATATGACAGTCTAGGGAAAGACTAACTGTGAGCACAATCATGCCAAAAAGGGTTTGTTTATGCTCCAGCTTGAGACAGGAATGTGAGCTTTTGGTTAATAATTTATTAAGCATTGAAATTGAAGAATAGTGCTGAGGATGCAGGATTAACAGAAACAGAAACCTGCTCTGATGTGTCTGCATCAATTTGTATTTTCTTGCATTATTCTCTGTAGAATAAGGATTGGGCTCCAGATTTCAGGCGGGCTTGATTTATCCTCCGCTTAGCAGAAGGTTTATTGGAAATCAGACACCTGAAAATGACTTGGGCTATTTTATTAATGACTTATTGTGTTACCAGAATTTTGTTACTGTGGGTGCTTTTTAGTCTCAAAGCTTAACAAAACCTCGTGCATCCTGTTCCCTAAAAGTATTTTCCAAATCATTTGGAAAGCATTGTACAGACTTGGGATAATTGTTTGGATCAGAATGCGGAATATCAGTGCTGGGGAATGGGATAGTTCTGGTGACCTGGTGTATATGTCAAGTTGTCCCAGATCAAATGCAGAGTGGGTCAGATTACCTTGGCAACAATGTGCTTCAACTCCAATCTCTCGAGAATCCTATGTGTTGGCCTTTTTTATAGTATTTCTGAGGGACGGTGTTAAATTTTGCTCTTGGCACACCGGGGATTACAAATGTGGTGTGTGGAGCACCTATATATGTGAAACTGGACACAAGTCATTCACATTGGGTCTGCATTACCCCTACATCACCACAGTTCTCTCTATTTCAGTCTTTACTGCACAGCAGTAGATGCAAGAAACAACAGAATTTGTAGTTCGTTCATTCCCCTCCTTTGACTGGTCTGCCAGCCTCCATTAAGGCCAGTGAATGCTTGTCGAATATATTTTTTTTAACTCTTTCTCCATTTCATCTAAGTATTGCAAAGAAAGCTAATTTTTGGTCACTTTGCTAATGGATTTTGGTTACAACTTGCCTTTTTTAATATGTAACCTGGATCCACTAAGTATGCAAATTTCCTCGAGGACTAAAGGGTGCATATAGTTACTGATTCATTCACTTCAAAATTATTTGAATCTGCACTCTAATACAAGTTTTATAATCAAATCAGATAATGTGGGTCCCATTTCAGGTTACAAGTTTGTCTCAGCCCATGCTACTTGCACATGATAGTATCAGTTTGGTGTACCATTGGCATGACAGTCAGCATAATAGAGAGTGACTCACTCCATTTACAGACATGTAATGTTCAATCAGTCCTGCAGTTTTCCACAGTACACTAGTAATGGAATACTGGTTTACAGGAGCTTCTTTCCGTTAACCCACAGTTTTTTCTAATGCAGCAAGCAATTGTCCACTCCTGAGACAAAATATCCCCTTTTGTCAAGTCCATGAAGGATGGCTTCATTAAACCAGTCACCCTTCATTGAAGGGAAGATCAGTATATAAAATTCTCGTGACCTCCCTTTCAGTGTGAATGTGATCTAATGGTTTCTGGTGGGATAGAATCTGACAAAGTGCAGATGATGTAGAATTGTACAGCACTTGGATGTGGTAAAATTGGTTGTAGTCAATTTCACTGTTTCGCTGCTGCAATATAATCAAAAATACAATAGTTGATCCCAAATCTTTTTAACAATCCCAAACATTGCAAAGGAAGTCTGATCTTTGGACTGACCGCTGACTTCTAAAATGCAAACAGGATAGCTGAAGTTTTTTTTTTAATAGAACCAAATTTTCATTAATTCTATGTTTTGTGTGGCTGAGCTGTTAGTATTAATGTTTTCAGTTCTTCTTTTCATCAGTAAAACAAGTATAATAACTCAAATCATGATTCTCCTGTCTTCTCCCCTATCTCCCCTCATGCCCTCTCCAAACTCATCTTATCCATGAGACCCATCTCCTGCTCCCTCAACCCTATTCCCACTAAACTTCCTGGTCCCCTTGAAAGATATTAACAGTTCTCTCTCTTCAGGTAATGTACCTCGCTCCTTTAACTCTGCCATCATAGCCCCTCTCCTCAAAAAAAAAGTCCATAACCCCACCATCTTGGCAAACTACCACCTCATCCCCAACCTTCCTTTCCTCTCCAAGGTTGTGCAGCATGTTGCCGCCTCCCAAATCTTGCCAATCTTTTCCAGAACTCCATCTTTGAAAACCTCCAATCAGGTTTCTGCCCTTGCCACTGTACCAAAGCAGCTCTTATGAAAGTTGCAAATGGCATCCTATGTGACTGTGACAAAAGTAAACTATCCCTCCTTGTCCTTCTCCCCCTGTCTGCAGTCTTTGACATGGTTGACCCCATCTTTCTCCTCTAACGCCTCTCCACTGTCATCCAGCTGGGTGGGACTGCACTTGCCTGGTTCCATCCTTATTTATCTAAGTGTAGCCAGAGAATCACTTGCAAAGGCTTCTCTTCTCTTCTCTCTCACTAGTCTCCCTCTGGTGTCCCCCCCCCAAGGATTTATCTTTGGCTCCTCCTATTTCTCTTTGACATGCTGCCCCTCGGCATCATATCGGAAAACATAGCATTAGTTTTCACAAGTATGCCTGACGACACCCAGCTGTACTTCACCACCACCTCTCTTGACTCCTCCACTCTTGCTAAATTATCAAACTGCTTGTCCAACATCTGGTACTCCAATGTAATATTTAGAAGATTGAAGCCATTGTCTTCGGTCACACCACAAGCTCCATTCTCTAGCTACCAACTCCATCCTTCTCCCTGGCAACAGTCTGAGGTTAAACTAGACTGATTGTATCCTGGGTGTTATTTTTGACCCCAAGCTGAGCTTCCAGCCACACAACTGCGCCACCATAAAGACTGCCTGTTTGCACCTCCATGGTATTGCCCAAATCTGCCCCTGCTTTATCTCATCTGCTGTTGAAACCCTCATTCGTGCCATTGTTACCTCCTAGACTTGACTATTCCAATGGACTCCTGGCCGGCTGGCCTGCCACATTCTACCCTGTGTAAACTTGAGATCATCCAAAACTCTGCTGACAAGTCCTGTCTCTCACCAAGTCCTGATCCCCATCACCCCTGTGCTTGCTGACTCACATTGACCATCGATGAAGAAATACCTCGATTTTAAAATTCTCATCCGTGTTTTCAAATCCCTCCATTGCCTCACTCGTCCCTATTTCTATAATCTCCTCCAGCCCCACAACCCTCCAAGATATCTGTGCTCATCTAATTCTGGCCTCTTGCGATCCCCGATTTTTAATTGCTTCACCATTGGTGACCATGTCTTCAGCTGCCTCCGGTCTAAGTTTTGGAATTCTCTCTGCCTTGCTCTCCTTTTTTTTAAAAAAAACTGCCTCTTTGACCCAGTCTATGACCATCTGCCCAATATCAATTTATAGGCTTGGTATGAAAATTTTGCTTCATACTGCTTCTGTAAAGAGCCGTGTGATGTTTTTGTTAACGTTGGGTGTGCCATATAAATACAAATTGTCGTCATTGACCTTTTTCCAAGTTCATAGCCAGAAGGCAAGCCAGTAAACAATCAACACTCCACGACGACTGTTCCTATCCTATGTGATCATAGTGCGACCCTGTTTGAAGTGTTTGGTTAAACTCTGTTCTGTCTGTGAGGAGCTGCATACTGCCTTATTAGCCCAAAGCAGTGTCTCTATTTCCGTCACAAGCAGGAACAAAGGAATTGCAATTGACATGCCACGATACTGTAGATGAAACATTGACCACCTCTGAAAATCAAAACAAATGGGTAAAGTGACAGCTGAAATTAGTCTTGGACTCTGCATTAATGGATATGAGTTCCAGGTGCATGCTCACCTGCCGAAAGGATAAGATTTGTAATTCTAAGATGAAGTTGAAAATGAATTAGAACTTTAAGAACACTGATTAGAATTGTAACCAGATTATCTTCTCAATTCTTGTGGAGGAAGGAATAAAATAATCCTTTTGTAAGGCTTGCAGCAGGCTAAAACCCTCCCCTCGCTTTATTATGTTTTCAGGCCAAGCCCATTCCTCTGTGTATTCTCTGGCTGACTATCTTTTAAAGAAAACTGAACATTGTCGCCTCTGGTCTTAAATATTCAACCTATGTGACAGTGTTTCAAACAAGATGGATAATCTCAAGTGATATCAGACTCGTCCAACAGCCAGATGTTCGTGAAAATGCACGTTTAGAGTGCAGTGTTTCTACTTTGTTGATCTTTTGTGAATCTGTTTCCTAAAGTGTTTTCTTCCCTTGAGTACAAAACATAAAAGGCACTTTGTTGCCCTTGCCTGTATGTGCTGGATAAGAAGCTGAGACACATCAAGAATCTCTGGTGTTCCTATCGCTTTGTGATTGTTGAAAGATTATGGTGATTGAAAGAAATGGTCCCAGCTTGGAGTCTGAGGAAATTTAGATTGACTTAGCCCAAATTGGATTGACTCAAAATATAACTGGTAATCTTTAAGCACAGATGGCAAGCACGCTGGTATGGTCAGCCCCAGAAAAACAGACACCTGATCTGCACATACAATGAACCACACCACATTCCATTCTTTTTGATGGTGGGAGTAAAAGCACCTTGCAGTTAAATGTCCCATATTATTGAACTTTGATCAGTGCACTAAGTATTAAGTTTGAGATCAAGCTTCTCTTGACTAAGTGGCCTATGATAAATTTCAATCATTCGTTTTTCCCCTCAATTTCATTTCGTTCGGTGCACAATGCTTCCACCTTTTTTTGTATGTGATTCTAATTTGTCTAACTTATATCCCTTTGACATGAACAACCATTCTCCCTCTAGTTTATTCTTTTTATCCCTATGAAATAATCTACGTTCTTGCACATTTACTCTGTATTCTTATCATGTTATCCAAGCTTCCCTAATCCCGATAATCTCATTTTTCAACAGACTTGGAGGTTTTAAGTTTTACACCTGAGACTCCTGGCACGTGTTTAGAATTTTCAGTGCTCCTGTAAATAAGCTGGTGGTGAACAAGAGCATATGACTAGCATAATGACAAAAAATAATTTGGTACAAAGTCTGACAAACCTTTTAAATTGAGAAGCCAAGGCGTAAGGCCAAAACCCACAGTGCAGAACATGACCAAAGTTGAAATGGTTATTCAAGATAAATTGAGAAGTAAGTGATTTTGAAAGGTTAGCTTTACAAGCCTGAGATTTTAGGAGTGAAGAAACTCGGTGAGGAGATGAGAAACATGGCAAAAATGAAGCACTTTTGTCCAAGAGTTAGCCCCATTTTGGCTGCTTCAAATCTGTCACTGTAAATAATGTGAAAGCAGTTTTCCTTGCAGAAATAATGTCTCAGCTTAACTTGACTTATGCTGGTTGGTTTGCCTGTGCCTGATGCCTGAAGGAGGAGCCAGGTCTTTCGATGTGGCACTTGCCAGGTTTATTTTAGTTACTTAAACTTTATTGCAGGAATTTATCAGGTCAGTTTTTGAAGTTATCAACCTGTCTTTTCAATCAGGTAGTTGTGTCTGTAGCCTTCCAAGAGAGAGATGGGCTGTAGATGGTGAGGCAAGAAAAAGAGCTGGAAAGTACCAACATAGACCTGTTAGACTGTTCTGTGCTGTTAATACTATATAAATAAAATTACTTTATGGTGGTGCAGTGGTTAGCACCGCAGCCTCACAGCTCCAGTGACCCGGGTTCGGTTCTGGGTACTGCCTGTGTGGAGTTTGCAGGTTTTCCCTGTGACCGCTTGGGTTTCCGCCTGGTGCTCCGGTTTCCTCCCACAGCCAAAGACTTGCAGGTTGATAGGTAAGTTGGCCATTGTAAATTGCCCCTAGTGTAGGTAGGTGGTAGGAGAATTGAGGGAAGGTGGGAATATGGGATTAATGTAGGATTAGTATAAATGGGTGGTTGATGGTGGGCTGAAGGGCCTGTTTCAATGCTGTATCTCTATGACTCTATAGTTTGGAGCAATTGAAAACTTTTCTTTTACTTAGCTTGCTAAGTTTAACTAATGTAAAAAAAAAAGTGTTGTATTTTCTTATTAGTTTACTGCTTTTTGTTTGAACATTTATGCAGCAGTTAAAAGTCGAAGTCTAGCATATTATTCTTCTGCCTTCTGAAAGATGAGGGCCACTTAAAAGCCCAGGGGAATTTTTTTTTCTTCCCCTGAATTGAGCTCAAGGGGGTTTCTTGATTCTTGTGCATGCTCCAATTTTTTCCTGAGTGTCTGG
Source organism: Heterodontus francisci (assembly GCF_036365525.1). Lineage (NCBI taxonomy): Eukaryota > Metazoa > Chordata > Chondrichthyes > Heterodontiformes > Heterodontidae > Heterodontus > Heterodontus francisci. The sequence continues at coordinate 90,026,913 of NC_090379.1, read as the reverse complement.
ATGTGAAGAGTCTCCTTTGAACATGGGTGCTGGAGCTCTCCTATGAGAATAGTCTGAAACACAGAAGACAATGTTACCTAGAGTTGAAAAAAAACCCTGAAAAATGTAACCAGCTGTTCTACAGTTTTGGCATCCTGGGAAAAATTCAGTTACAATCGGAGACTACGTAATGGTCTTGATTTCAACTTTAGGGTGTAGGGAGAAGGATAATATAATTGGAGCTCTGAAAGACAGAGAGGAAAGGTCACGAGAACTGACCATTGTAATATTGATTGAAATAGAGAAAAGCTGTGACATAGGAATAGACTGGAGACTACTTTTTATTTTTACTATCTTGTCAGGAAATAATGGACAGAAATTTCAATAGATGTTGAACGATTAAGATTGGAACCATCAAAAGATGTGGTAGTTGATTACATTTGTGAGAAACAAAGAAACAGTGGCTTTAGAACTGAAAGAAACAGAATGTTTCTTGTCCCATTGAAGAACATGTAAAAGATGAAGATTTAGGGCTAGATTTTATACTTTATATTTTATTTATGTCAGAACCTGTAGCGGAGGGGGCATGAAGATTGCCCCGGATGAGGCCCACCACGGACCTCGATGCTGGCAGGGCCCTGCCAACAATCTCAATGGAGGTGGAGAGGCCTCATGGCGGCCCTGCCTCGCCTCTTGGCAATGGGCCCTGCATTTAAATATTTAAGTAAATCTACGTATCTGACTTAATTGCAAGCCTGCCTCTGGTCCCATTGCGAACTTCGTGCCACTGGCTGGCACTCCTGCGTCTTCTGATCCCTGTCCAGGGAATCAAAGCACCACACTTTTTTTTTGGCGGGCGGTGGGGGAGCAGGCCAGTTTTTCTGTCTGGGAGCAGGGATCAGTGGTAAAGTCTTCTCATTGGAGGAGAGGATGGTGGGAAGGGGTAAACTTTATGGTTAATGCACTTTGAGTGAGGGGTGGCGGAGAGAAGGTCATTGGATAAAGGAAAGTATTTTGGGCTGGAGAGGGCAAGTATTTAATATTATGGTTTGGGGGGGGGGGGTGGTTGCGGGGAGTGGGAGAGGTGCAAAAATACCAGTTTAATTTTTTTTTAGTAAATGTTTACTGCTTTCTTAAAATCCCAGAAGGACTCCAAGCCTGTGCACAGGCAGCTGATGCCATTGCCAGTGATGGACAGGCCACCCCCTCCCTGTGATCAGGGTGGGGAGTCGGCCCACCCTGGCTACTTAAATGAGCCGCCACGCTCGGAATCGCAGCGGCTTTTTGGCCTGCAACCCGGGTGTTCGGGCCACCATTTTCTTAGCCCACTACCAATTTTGGCTGCGGGCCTATAGGTTTCAGCCATTGCACTGCAAGAGTGGAGACAATCTGATGGAAGTTGATGAATATTATCATCAAAAAACTGAATCAGGTGGATGGTGAGTTCAGTGGGTCATTTAATAAAAAGGAACAGTGTGGAAGTGAGAATAGAGCTCTGAGGAGTGATTGAATTAATCGATTCAGAATGATCAACTGTGCTGCCGGGGTTCATATGTAGATGGCTGGTTTGGAAATGTATGATGCCAGACCATGTTGCAGCTTTGGAGGTGCTCAGGGCTGTGGCATATGATTCATCAAAGTTTTGCAGAGAAGAAGTGGATATGTCTCACAATCGGCTCATGCTGAAAGTCATTATAGATTATGCATTTTGCCAGAATTGATGAATGAATACTAGCAGAAATTTGCACGCCCTTAGAAAGTATTGTGTGCAGTAGGGCAGTTGCTGGAATGGCAGAAGGATAATCTTTCTCTGGGATAAGCTGAACAAAATTACATTTCTATGGAGAACAAAAGGTAGACTGCAAATAAGAGAGACATAATATAAGAAATAGGAGCAGGCGTAGGTAATTTGGCCCCTCGAGCCTGCTCTGCCATTCAATGAGTATGGCCTTAACTCCACTTTCCTGCCTGCCCCCACCATAACCCTCAACTACTTTGTAGATCCAGAATCTGAATAACTCGGTCTTGAATATATTCAATGACCCAGCTTTCACTGCTCTCTGGGGAAGATAATTCCAAAGATTAACCACCCTCAGAGAAGAAATTCCTTCTCATCCTCGTCTTAAAAGGGAGACCCCGAGATTGAGACCCTGTCTGGCCCCTCAGAAGTTTGTTTCAATATGATTGCCACTCATTCTTAACTCCAATGAGTATAAGTATAACCGACTCGACCTTTCCTTATAACCTCATCATCCCAGGAATCAACGTAGTGAGCCTTCTCTGAACTCTTCCAATGCAAGTATATCCATCCTTAAGTAAGGAGACCAAAGCTGTATGCAGTACTCTAGATGCAGTCTCACCAATGCCCTGTACAGTTGTAACAAGACTTCCCTACTTTTATACTCCATCCTCCTTGCAGTAAAGGCCAACATTTCATTTGGTTTCCTAATAACTTGGTGTACCCGAATACCAACTTTGTGATTTATGTACAAGGACATCCAGATCCCTCTGTATCGCAGCATTCTGCAGTGTCTCTCCATGTAAATAATATTCTGCTTTTTTATTCTTCCTGCCAAAGTAGACAACCTCATATTTTCCCACATTATACTCCATCTGCCAAATCTTTTTCCACTCACTTAATCTCTTCTTTGGCCTCCTTGTCTCTAGAGCCAATGGGTAAGTGCCTAGAGGTTGTCAGTGGTTTGTGGAGCAGCGCCTGGAGTGGCTATAAAGGCCAATTCTACAGTGACACTCTTCCACAGGCGCTACAGATAAAATTGGTCATCAGGGCTGTTACACAGTTGGCTCTCCCCTTGCAGTTCTGTCTTTTTTCCTGCCAACTGCTAAGTCTCTTCGACTCACCACTCTTTAGCTCCACTTTTATGGCTGTCCACTAGCTCTGGCGATCACTGGCAACTGACTCCCACGACTTGTGGTCAATGTCACAGGAATTCATGTCGCGTTTGCAGACGTCTTTAAAGCGGAGGCACGGACGGCCGGTGGGTCTGATACCAGTGACGAGTTCGCTGTACAATGCGTCCTTGGGGATCCTGCCATCTTCCATGTGGCTCACATGGCCAAGCCATCTCAAGCGCCGCTGGCTCAGTAGGGTGTATATGCTGGGGATGTTGGCCACCTCGAGGACATCTGCGTTGGATATACGGTCCTGCCGCCTGATGCCAAGTATTCTCCAGAGGCAGCGAAGATGGAATAAATTGAGACGTCGCTCTTGGCTGACATACGTTGTCCAGGCCTCGCTGCTGTCGAGCAAGGTACTGAGGACACAGGCATGAAACACTTGGATTTTTGTGTTCCGTATCAGTGTGCCATTTTCCCACACCCTCTTGGCCAGTCTGGACATAGCAGTGGATGCCTTTCCCATGCGCTTGTTGATTTCTGCATTGAGAGACAGATTACTGGTGATAGTTGAGCCTTGGTATGTGAGCTCTTGAACCACTTCCAGAGCGTGGTCGCCGATACTGATGGATGGAGTATTTCTGACGTCCTGTCCCATGTTCATTTTCTTGAGGCTGATGGTGAGGCCAAATTTGCTGCAGACATCCTGTTGATGAATCTCTGCAGACACTATTTAGTGTGAGATGTTAATGCAGCATTGTCAGCAAAGAGGAGTTCCCTGCTGAGGACCTTCCGTACTTTTGGTCTTCGCTCTAAGACGGGCAAGGTTGAATAACCTGCCATCTGATCTTGTGTGGAGGCAAATTCCTTCTTAAGACTTGAACGCATGTGAGAGCAGCAGTGCGATGAAGATCCCAAACAGTGTAGGTGCGCGAACGCAGCCCTGTTTCACGCCGCTCAGGATAGGAAAGGGGTCTGATGAGGCACCGCTATGCTGAATTGTGTCTTTCATATTGCAGACACTTTGTATTATAGCCAAACTTGTGAATGATGCATTCAGTTCCTTCATCCAAGTCATTAATATAGACTGTAAATAGTTGAGGTTCCAGCACTCATCCCTGTGGCACTCCACTAGTTACAATTTGCCAACCTGAAAATGCCCATTTTGTCCTGACTCTGTTTCCCATTAGTTAGCCAATCCTGTATCAATGCTAATATATCACCCCCAACACCAGGAGCTCTTATCTTGCATGGTAACCTTTTATGTGGCACCTTATTGAATGCCTTTTGGAATTCCAAATACACTACATCTACTGGTTTCCCTTTATCCACCCTGCTTGTAACAACCTCAAAACACTAATAAATTTGTCAGCCACTATTTCCCTTTCATAAAACCATGTTTACTCTGCCTGATTGCATTATGATTTTCTAAATGTCCTGCTACTAATTCCTTAATGGTTTCTAACATTTTTCCCAATGATAGATTAACTGGCCTATAGTTTCCTGCTTTCTGTCCTCCCACTCCTCCACCTTTCTTGAACAGAAGTGTTAATTTGCAGTTTTCCAGTCTGCTGGGACCTTTGCAGAATCTAGAGAATTTTGGAAGATTACAACCAATGCGTCCACTATCTCTGCAGCCATTCTTTTAAGACCCTAGTGTTATGTTTATGCTGGGTTACTGGGTTTAGTTTGTCATATCTGATTTAACTCCGAGCAATGTAGATCTCTTTCGCTGGTGTTAAATAACCAACTGGTTTATTTACAACACATTAACTTAAAAGTTCTACAGGATTTTACTACATTTTAAAAAAAAAAGAACATAAATAGGAGCAGGAGTAGGCCATTTGGCCCCTCAGGCCTGCCCCACCATTCAATAAGATCATGGTTGATCTGCCTCAGATGTCAACTCCTCTTTCGTGTCAGCTCCTCATTTCCCTCAACTCCCCGATTATTTCAAAAATCTCTCTACCTCCTCTTTAAATACTTTCAATTATCTCGCCTCCACAGCTCTCTGGGGTAGAGAATTCCAGATATTCACTACCCTCAGAGAGAAGAAATTCCTTCGCATCTCAGTTTTAAATGAGAGTCCCCTTATTCTGTAACTATGTCCCCTAGTTTGAGATTCCCCCACCAGTGGAAACATCATCTCAACATCTACCCTTTTAAAGCCCCCTCAGAATCTTGTACATTTCAATAAGATCACCCCTCATTCTTCTAAATTCTAATGAATAAAGGCCTAACCTGTTTTGCCGTTCTTGGTAAGTCAACCCCGTCATCCCAGGAATCAGCCTCGTGAATCTCTGTTGAACTCCCTACAATGCCAGTGTATCCTTTCTTAAATATGTCTTGAGGCAGCCAGTATTCTATGGAAGCTTTTATCAGTCTCTGAGTTTCACTTTCACACTGCAGCTCCACCTGGAGGCTTAAACAATTAAACACAATGTATCAGTCTGTCCACTGTCTGTGGTCAATCAAACCCTGATCCATCAAACACTACACCTCGAATGCAAGCCATGAAGTCCAGGGGACTTGTCAGCCTTTAGTCCCATTAGTTTGCCTAGTACTTTTTTTTCCCTAGTGATAAGGATAAAGTTTCTCCCTCCCTTTTTGATTTTCTGTATCTTGGGATGGTTCTTGAGTCTTCTATGAAGACAGATACAAAATACTTGTTCAAAATCTCTGCCATTTCCTTGTTTCCCATTATTAATTCCTCAGTCTCATCCGCTGAGGGACCAACACTTACTTTAGCTGCTCTCTTCCTGTATAGAACAGGGTTATGTTTGAAGGCACAAATCTTTGAGGAATACAGGAGGGATGCATTTAGGATCAGGGGTCTTAGCCAGAGTCTGTAGAAAAACAGATTCTAGGAATGGAGACCAAAGGTCTGAAGTATAAATGGGAAATGCTCAACTGGTCTGGCAGCATCTGTGGAGCAAGAAACACAGTTCTGAAGTTGGAGAGCAGTGAACTGGGAAGACTTGATGGGGATAAAACTTGATCTTGAAAACCATCATTGAATATAATGGAGTAACTGGAAGGTTCATTGTCAAAATCATTGAGGTTAGAATTGGTGGAGCAAAGACCAGTTTCTCTCCTGAGAGCATTAAGTATCAAGTTTTTGAGGGCAAGTTCATTCTGAATGTCTTGCTTCCTATCTTTTTCAGCATTTACTCAAGCATGTGGACTTCGGAAGACATCAGAGTTAATATCTGACAGAAATTGAAAAGGAAAAATGAGATTGCTCGAGGGCTTTGCTACCCAAAATATCTCCATTAAAACAATAATGAAGATAACAAATGTCTAATTAATTTGGGAGTATTTAATTTCTTGTGGAGTCAAGTGGGAACCTAAACAAGCCTCCACCAATTTATAGGTGTTAACCACTTGTACATGTAATATTTTAATGTTGTGCAGCTGGATATTTGAGACTCCTGTCTGTTTTGCCAATTTGACAGTGATAAATGACAGCAAATATTTGCATATATACAAGTCAACTAATTAGACAATACAAGTTTGCTCAGTAATGCTATTGACACTGCTATAAATGCAACCAGAATGATTCAGGAAGTAAACTGCACATTCAGCAGGGATTGAATGCAGTGATTTCATGGCAGTATTGCTATAATTTTTATTAAGAATACATTTTTGGTGTTGGGTATTGAAAGATGAGCACATTGCTGTGTCTGCTTAATACTAAGGAAAGACCAAACACTTGTAGCTTCAGCAATCTCCTTTGAGTAAGGACATGAAACAGGTCAAGAGTACAATATCACTTTCAAAGTCTGCTGAAGACCCCATCGATATTGTAGAATTGGTTGGTGGGTGCCCTCAATTTTGATCCAGTTGGATTCTCATCCTGTTAGTCATCCACTGCCTGTTATAACATGCAACTATTCTAATAATTTGAAAAGGTCACTCCTGGAAGGTATAATAAGTTTGGAAATGAAAATCGACTTTAATGGGCAAGTGAGGCAGAGCTCAGTGCTGAGTTACCATTGCAGAAGAATGGATTTTGGATTGAAGCCAGACTGTTGAGTTTGAGTATGTCTTTGGGTTAGGGATGAGGGAGGGCATCTGAATTTGTTAATCAAGTAAATTTCTTCTAAATGGTTTCTCCATTAGCTTAACAGATTTACTTAGCGAGCTGTACAGACTCACATGTTTGATTAATGTTGCATAATTTCATCTCACCCCATTCATCATGACCTCCGTTCCAGAGTTAGGCACCAAAAGGGGTCATATTCTTTGTCGCAATCTAATAAATGCCAGCTAAAAGTACAGGATGAGGACTTGCAATGATGCTCGCCCCTTCTCCATTGCACTTTATATCATGGTTCAGCTATAAATAATAGCCACTAAAGCAAGGCACTGGATAATGCTGAAGAAGCAACAATGCCTTGGGGAGGGGAGAAAGTGGCCAAGCAAATGAACAGTTCAGCATTAAAAAAAACATGGTGAATACTGTCAAATCCAAAAATTGAAACCACATGTAAGCAAGTTTTTTTTTAATGATTACAAAGCCCCTGTTTTTGTTTGGTTCAGATTGTTGCACTCTTATAGACAGTATGTGTACCTGTCTCTTCAGCATGTAGGTATAGAATATTTGTGTCCTTTTTAAATGTGGTTACACCTGGCCACTGTCTCTGGTTGAACCAGCCGTTTGCAACTTCGGCACCATATTCAGTCTTGATGTGAGCTTCTGGCTCCATATCCTCTCCATCACAAAAGACAGCCTACTTTCATGTCTGAAACATTTGCCTGCTGTTGCTCCTTTCTCAGCCCATGTACTGCACAACCATTATCTGTCCAGCCTTGACTATTCCAAAGTTTTCATAGCCAGACTTCCATCCTTCATAAATTTCAGCTTATGCAAAATTCTGCTGCTGGTATTCTATTCCACACCACGTCCTGGTCACCCATCTCCCCTGTCCTTTTACATTCACTGGTTTCTGGTCTCTGCCCACAATTTAAAATTCTTATCTTCATCTTTAGATCCCTTCACCCTTTCCTACCTCTCTAACTTCATCTAGCCAGAAAACACATCCTGTATACAGGATTGAATAGCATTCAACATCATGGCAACTCTGATGGAAAATGTGGCATATAATATCACTCTGTCATTGTTGCTTCGTTGAAGTCACCTGCCTGGCTGCATCCAGAAGAACTGACACCAAACAATTGGGATAGATGTAAACATATGGGATGGTATCCAGTGCAAGGATCTGCTGCAGTACTGGTGGTAGCACTAAGGGAATCCTGTCATCCGTGTTTGCAACTTCATTGGCCATGGTCGGTTCATGGCTGTACCCAAACCTGTCCTCAACTAACATCTATCCATACAGGCACTTTTCAACATTGGTTATTGGGTAACACTCCAATAGGAGCCCTGGCTGTTTGTTTTTGTTTTTGCCCTTGCCTTCCCATAGTGCTGAGCATAATTATAGTAACCACCACTGTCTGAGTTAAGAAAACTAAACTCTGCACCAACTGAAGATCCAATCCATCCTTGTCAGAACGACTCATTTCTGCTCTGGTCAGTATATTTGCCAAATAAGCCTTCAGGGACCTCTTTAACTGGAATTCTTAAATGAATGCAGTCTATTGCAGTATAAATCATGATTTTATGTCAGTTTGGCCCTAATCCTGGGGTCAGCAACCTTAACAAGAAGAGCCATCTTTTTCAAATTCAATCAAAAACCCTATCTTAAGAGCTGCAATGTTACTCAAATGCCAATAATAATGAAAAACAAGACACACATTTCAGCAACATTTTAAAGGTTTTTACAAAAAAGTTTTTAATATTTTCTCAAAGTACAATGCTGGTTAATAGTTTAAAAATCAAAACAAGCCATTTAATTACCATCAAAATGGGTTTAATTGATCAAGGTTGGGAGCTGCATGTGAGCCCTTAATGAGGCGGAGGTTGCAGATCCCTGCTGTAACCGATCAAATTAATGCTTCTCTCTACAGGCAAACCTGGTGTCAACACTTGTCAAGGGATGTTTGCATGTACATTTAATCAGAAAAAGCTTCCTGTGGGCACAAAAAAAAATCTGTGCAGGAACAAAATATTAGTTGTAAAATATTCACTTCATGCATCACCACAGGTGTAATTGATGATGTGATGGAATTGCTTCCCACCCCATCTGACCTCTGCATGTGAGCATCAATCTTTCTCCTCACTTCCATCTATCTTTCTTTTAGATAAGCTGAAGATTTTGTGCAATGTAATTTTAGATAAGATGGGGTATGTGCATGTGCCAAGCCAGCATCCCTCCTAAATTTGCACAGGTCAGAGGGAGGATTGTCTCGTGCCACTGATGCCACAGTACGGGCTGAAATGGAATCAGTTTTACTGGATGTTCAGTGTCTGTTTTCCAATGTTTCAACCTCGTGCGCTGTTCCCTTTCTCCCCCTCAGTCCTTGATTTGTCCTTCATCTGCCTGTTGTGCCTCAGCCAAGAGAGTACGAACCCTATACAAAAAACACACTTGTTAACGTTGCTGTATAATCAGGTGCTGGGCGACATATGGGAGTGGCTGCTCTGATGTGGCCTTCTGGCACTGAAGCGTGTCTTTTCCTACTGCGAAGTTCCGATCGCTTTAGGGAAACCACACACCAGCATCTCTGCACTGCAGAACAATAGACCTGCAACATACTTCACCCACACATTCCTGTTTTTACTTTTGTTTTCACTATCCATTGTAAGTATCACAGTCCTGGAGTTCTTTGCAGAGTTGGCATTAAGATTTCACTGAAGTCTTAAAGAGGTGGCTGGCAGAGGTGGGTGGGGGGTGGGGGGGGTGTGGTTGGTGGTGGTGAAATTTGGTGTCAACAGCACAAAATGTGTTTGCTGTGCCAATGAAGCAGCAAATTCGCACACTTGCAACCAAAGTTACTTAATTTCAAATTGGAGGTTAGATCAGAAATAGAACTAAAAAAATCTCCAATTATCATTTGTGTATTTTAGAATTTTCCATATGCTACAGGAATTTGGCTTCTTTATTGAGATCATTTGTAAAATCTTATTTGGTAAAAGATTATTTTTACAAAAAAAGTGTCACTAGATAAATGAAGGGATAGCTTCTTGGGATGTGACTGAGCCTGGGAGTGTCTAGCTGGATTGATGTCCAGACTCCTCATTTGTTGGTTCTGCACACCAGCATAAGTGCACTGCAAACTGCCTATGAGAAAGCAACTAGGCAGTCAGAAAGTAACACTTTCAAACCAGGCTGAGTTTGTGAAATACAACTGTACAAGCGTTGAGATAAAAAAAACTTAGAAGCATCACACATGAAATGTTGTGGAATAAAATGCACCTGCTGATTTTTTTTTAAAAAGATGTTTTTGAAAAGGGTAGGCAACATTTCATTACTTCTGATGCTATGGTGATTACTTACTGACGCCCTTGCTTCTGCTCACATGTCCATTTGTGCTGAGTTTGTTAATGACCTTAAACTCTCCTCCTGATATTGTTACGAAAGTGCCTCTGTGTTTGGAGGATTCATTTTTGAAAGATTGAAGAAATGTTAAACTTTGGGGTTTTCAAAGAGGGTTATGTAAAGGCCACTTGACTTTGGAAAAACAGTCTCTGGAAATGTTTTTTAGAAGGGGCACTGAGAGGGCTTGTGAGGAAAACAAGCCTTTCTGGGTAACCACCTGACTTCCAGCAACAACAATAAGCCTTTCCAGGAAACTACCTGACTTCCAGCTCAATAAACAACAGAGAACTTTGCACACCTGGAGAAATTGTTTGCAATGAAGTGACAGGTCAAGATTGATGGAGGTCAAAAAATTGACCTGCTGTTGTCAGTTTTGCTTTTGAATTGTTCTGAGTTTGGGTTGAACCGTATAAAAAGGGAGGGAACTTCCAAGGAAGGAGAGACGAGAAGACCAGAACCCAGCTCAGCTTTCCAGCACCCCTCTCAAAGACCCTGAGAAGTCCACTGTGCCAACTCATCTTGTCTCCTGTTTTTTTGAAGAAAAGCATGCTAAATTAATTCTCAACATTGCCTGAAAAGAAATGTTCTAAAAGATCCCAGTGACCAGTCTACGTGTACTCAGAGGCCAGACTGTATGCCAGTTTTGGAACACAACATCTCTCATCTGCTGTTTCTTCAAGAATGAGCAAGTATTCAGCCCAAGTGTTTTGTGTCTGAAATAGAACTCTTAAAAACCCCTTTTTTTCCCCCCCAAATACCGGTGTATAAATGTGTGTATGACTGAGGGGTTAAGGTGAAAAGGGAACTTGAGTATTTCAATCTGTGTTAATGCTTTGCATTGTTACTGGTTAAGACTTGTTTTATAATCTGATAATTTTGTTGTTTATTAAAGAAACTTGGTTGGTGTGTTTTATTCTGGGATAAAAAGAGTCTCAGATTGATCGTATCAGTAAGTGGGAAAAATTTAAATATATGTTGTGATCCGTGGAGAAGTGAAACCAGAATAAACAGTGCACTCCTCCCACCTCGGTCGTAACAATATTTAAAGCTCCAACACTTTTTACATAGTTCTATTTTAGTTTGAAAGCAAATATACCACATTGGTTACTGGGTGCTACCGTAATAGAGCACTAATGCAAAGCTTTATATATTTATCTTGCACAGTAACATTTTTTTTCTGGTAAAGAATTGTTGGTTAACACTCACTAAATGTGCAGTGATTGCCACAATTTTCTTTCATATTATACATCAGCTAAATAGAACTTGCTGGTTATTGATGCTTACTGTAACACTCACTGCTGACAAAATAACAGGCCCAAGTTGGAAACAACTAACTTCATGACCCCGTGGTTTGCTTATTTGTTTAAAGTTGTTATCCAAGAGTAATTATAAATTTATATTCTTGACTTTAGATATCATTAAAATCTTCAAATAAGGTTGGAAAACTTGATTGTGTGTTTTGGAGGATCTGAAACTCGAAGGAAACCACCCCAGTGAAATTCATTCTATATTGTACATTATAAACTACAATAAAAGGTTTTCCTGCTGTGAATAACAGTTGTCATCCTTGTTTGGCGTTCCGGTAATGGGAATAAACAATTCAGTCCGTGTGGTGGATTTGATTGCCTCAAACTGATTACTGCTTTAAAATTACTGTTTTTTAATGTATTGTTTTTCATGACATATAGTTCAAAATAGGGAATAGTAGTGTCAGTGTAGGATCCATTCCTTCTGACTCTTTTTTCCTGTGTGTGGTTGTTCTTTTTAGAGCAAGCAACTTCACTAAGTGATTCCCCTTTATCTAAATCCTTTCCCATCAATAATACCACTTGTTTTTCCCAAAGTGATGCAAGGTTCTGCTTCATTCCACTTGTGTTTATTTACACAGGGTACTATGAACCTTTTCTGAAATTTGTACTGGATGATGCTGTACTCTCTGGTTTAGAGGTGACGTCCAGCACTGTCAGCTGCTCTTTTTCTGTATAAAAGCAACTGAAGAAAAGTATCTTGCAAGCATAGTGGATTTCAGCATTCCTTTCTTTCACGCTCACTAGCCCTGGACGTGTACTCGGAGCATCTGCCTGTTAGGATGAACAAAAAGGGGAGCAAAGACATGCCCCCAAATACCAGTGGGCACAGTAAACCCAAGCAAAATTCAGCCGTATAGAAAATTACAGCCACAAACGAGCCCATTAGTCTATCAGATCTGTCCCCTCATTTCTTTCCACATGAACCTACCAGTGTAATCCCACTCTCCTCCTTGCTTCCTATATATTTAATACAACAAATTATCTTTTAAAAGACTGTATGGCCTCTGATTCTGGCAAGGAATTCCAAATTCTAACCATCCTCTCTGTATAGACTTTTTTTCTTTCTTTGGTAAGTTCTGTCTTTCTATGGGTCATCTTGGTTCAGTTGGTCATACCCTCACCTCCAAGTTATAAGATTGTGGTTTCAAGCCCTACTCCAGGTCTACGGGACAGAATAGGTTGATAGTGCTGTGCAATACTGAGGGAGTGCTGCATTGTCAGAGATACTGTCTTTCGAGGCCTTGCTGTATACAGGTTGCCTGCTATGTTTACCTTCATAACACTTCAAAAGTACTTAATTGGCTATGAAGAGCTTTTAAGGTGCTGTATAAATGCAAGTTCCTTTTCTGTTTGTTTCCCATTTCTTTCCTATGCTTTCCTTTCCCATCTGCTTTGCTTTTTGCAATTACCTTAAACTTGTGTTCACTTAACATCTCTCAATATTTACCTTCTCAAAACCCTCTATAATTTTAAAGATATCAACGCAAGCCACCCCGCAAATCTTCAGTTCCAGTGGAAGATGTCCGAACTTCTTGATCTTCAAATGTTTGATGCTTTAATAAGAGAAAAATACTGTGGATGCTGGAAGTCTGAAATGAGAACAGAAAGTGCCGTAAATACTCAGCAGGTCTGGCAGCATCTGTGTAGAGAGAAACAGAGTTAAGGGCTGGAATTTTATGGCCCCCACCAACGAGTGGGCAGGCGGCAGGAGTATGGGGGCTGATCCCGACCCCCTCCACTCCGGCTGCAATTTTACGCAGGGCAGCGGCAAGAAACGGCCGGCTCGCCCCAGGCCAATCAAGGCCCTTAATTGGCCAGTTAACTGTCACTTAAGGGCTTCCTCCCACCGCCGCTGGTATTTTACCTAAAATGCCTGCCTGACTCCCCAGGCCCAGTGAAGGTGGGCTCGCCACCGACTTTTTGGTCGGTGGGCAGCACCTCCCGCCCAACGTTAAATTCCGGCTAATGTTTCAGGTCTGCAACCCTCCATCATCTGATGAAGGGTCACAGACCTGAAATGATAACTTTTGACGCCTTATCTTGGGGAATATTATTGTGACTCTTGGCTACACCTTTTCTCATTGTTCTTATCTCTTGCCAATAATGGGATGCTCAAAACTGCACATGATACTTGAACTGCTGCCTAAATAAGGTGTTGTAGAGATTCAACATCGCAACCTTGCACTACGCAAGTCCTCTTCCTCAAATTAATCTGGTGGGTCCACTATCATCTCACTTCGGATTTTTGGGGTACACATGGTTCAACAGGTTGGTTTCTCAATTAATCTTCAAAAAATCACCAACTATGAAGCCACCTTTATTGCTGAGCAAAACACTACAATTTATAATATTGCCATATTTTATAGGGTTTGTTTTCCCATTTTGTGATTACTGGTCAGGAGAGGAGAATCATGAGTCACGTATTGTTTAGGCTCTCATAGTCCAGAACCATGCCACCATTTTTGGAAGAATTGTCCTAGCGCACCTGTGGAAGATGAACTGAAAAAGTCAGTGATGTGAAAGGCCAAAAAGAGCTTTGAAAGCTCTGCTGGATATAATGAAAGAATTGAGACCTATCCATTGCCGGCTTGTTTACTTACAAATCCGACACTCGCAATGCAGTAGCACAGATGTACAACTTGTCATGACCGCAGGAAACAATGACATTGTTCAGTGTTATTAGACAGGAGAGAGGTATGAGCAGGCTGTTGGATGCTGGAGGATGTTATCTGAAAATCCATTCTTGCTCAGCAGCATTTTATTCATCTGATAATGTGCTTTGGAGGAGCCATTATTGAGAAGTATCAACTAATTGTAGATCATTATCCTTAACTATTAAACGCAGGTATGACTTAACTAACATCAGTGTAATTTCATACTGACTTAGAATACAGAGACTCCTGGCTTATTATGGTGAGACTTCAGTTCAGACATGACCCAGTTTTTTATCAAGATATTTTAAACTAATTTAAACCATACTGTACATGCCAACTGTCTGATTTTTGGAGCCTAGTCCATGTGTCACTGGTAAGTTGGGCCCTTTTCTGCTCAACACTGCTCCCACCTGATTCCTGCTGATAGCGTACAAGTCAAAGTGATTCTGTCCACTGGATGGGTATTCACCCAAGAGTAGGAATTTCTGCCAACCAGAATCACTTCCATAGCAGTGGGTAGTGGAAGGCAATGAAATGGATTGAAGGAGATGGATTTCTGTATCTGATGCCCAGTTTTGTGATGGTGTTTCATGTATTAGCTTCTATTTGAAGATAACATCCATGACCCTCTCTCTCAACTCAAAATGGAAGAATGAGGACTAAAGAGAAAGAAAAGAGGATGCAGTGGCTTTCCATGTGCTATAATTCATCTGTTGTTGAAGTGGTTTGATAAACCTGTTGTAATTGGAGTCTCAGCAAATCATTTTAGCATACAGAAGGTGGTAAGCATTTGTATTATACCAAAAGTCTCAGGACATTATGGCATCACTTTACGACTGAGGCGGGAAGAGTGCACTGTTTATTCTAGTTCACTTCTCCACAGGTCACAACATATTTCAATTTTTTTCCCACTAACTGATACAATCAATCATAGACTCTATTTTTCTCCCGGAATAAAACACACCTACCAGGTTTCTTTAATTTAATAACAGGTCTTAACCAGTAGTGAAGCAAAGCATAAACACACACATTGAAATATAAAAGTTCCCTTTTTATAATAGTCACTCACGCACACATACAGCAGTTGACCAGAAAAATAAAGGGATTTTTGTTTCAGAGCTCTATTACAAAGAAAACAGAGGGGGAAAATAAACACTTGGGTTAAATACTTGATCTTTCTTGAAGAGAAAAATATGTCCTTTGTTTTGGTTTGGTGTCCCAAATGCGTATAGACGACTGTCGCTGGGATCTTCCTAGAACAGTTCTTTTCAGGCGACCTTGAGGATCAGTTGGGTAAGCTTTCCAAGAAATGCAGCAACAAAGGTTTCAGATCGGCCTTACAGGAGGAATGTGGCAACAGTTTCAGTCTGCTTTCACTTGCTTCTCAGCTCTTCGAGAGATGGAAAACTGGCAGGTTTTTCCAAACTGCTGGAACAGACTGAGTTGGGGTGGTTTTCTTGGCAAGTTGATTTTTTAACTCCTTTTCAAACCACTGTTCACCCCCAACTGTCTTTTGTAACAATTCAAAATGAAACTACAAACGTTCCAGAAGTCAAGCCTCCTGACCTCTCTAAATCTCGTCCTATCACGTCTCTGTAAACATCTTCTCCAAGACAAAAAAATACAAGCACCCTGCTGGGTATTTATCTGAAAACAGGTGCCTTCCAGTAACTGTTTACAATCCAGACCTCTCAGTGACCCTTGTAAACAAAAACATCCATGGACTCCTTTTCAGTTTGAACACAAATTCTGAAAATTTAACAAAAAAAAGGAAGCACTCGTATCATTCACTAACACTAATTTGCTCAGAAGTCTGAGCTGAGAAACAACCCTATGACGCTAGTGTGCCATTCCAATGGTTTAAGGTTGCTGAAAACCCCAACTCATTGCATTTTACATGCTGCAATGATTGTGTCCTTTGTAAAGCACATCTTCTTTGACTAAACATGAGCATCACCACACGGAGTTTGCCAGTTACTTACATAAAGGTTCATGTGCACGCATCATGTCTGTTGCATTTCATTACACCTGTAAAGCAATTGTCAGGAAAGAGGAAGAAAACCAGTTATTTCATGCAAAATGCTTCGAATTTGGAGCCTGAAACTGATGGCAATTTTAAAAGCTGCACCATTCCCTCACCAAATAACAATTAATCTCATGAGTCTAAACTCTACATACTTAGCTATAAGTAGGCCTTCTGCTCTTGAAGGGACATGGCTTTGTCTTAGCAGCAGAATAATACATTGTCCATCATTTGATATCTTATAAAAACAGAGCGTCAGCCGACTTAGTGAGCAATGTCACAGGAATTGTTCTTTATATATAAACTTGTGTCTAGTGTCATTATCATGATCCAGAAGTCACATTGTCTTTCTCACATTCTGAGGGAGTATGAGCAGCTAGGAGCTAAATTAAAAGCAGAACCTCAAAGGTGATAATCTCTGGATTATTACCTGAGCCACAAGCAAATTAGCATAGGTAAATAACAGAGAGGTGAATGTGTGGCTCAATGACTGGTGTGGTAGAAATAGGTTTCGTTTAATGGGGTACTGGCATCAGTACTCGGGAAATTGGAAGCTGTACCATTGGGATGGTCTTCACCTGAACCGTACTGGTACCAGTGTTCTGGTGAATTATATAACTAGGGTGGTAGAGGGGGCTTTAAACTAATAGCGGGGGAAGGGATCATGAGTAGAGATGTGGTAAATCAAAGGGAAAAAACAAGGTAATGGAGCAGGGTAGTGATTTGGGTAATGATTACCAGTGTGTGGCAGGAAGGAACAGAGCATACAAATGTAAGACTGCACCAGCAGGTAAGACCAAAGATTGCAGAAATGGTAAAAAGGCAGAGTTAAAGGCTCTGTATTTGAATGCACGCAGCATTCATTACAAAATGGATGCATTGTTAGCACAGATAGAAATAAATATGTATGACCTGATAGTCATTACAGAGACATACTTGAGAGGTCACCAAGGCTGGGATCTGAATATTGAATGGTATTTGATATTTTGAAAAGACAGGAAGCTTGGAAAAGGTGGGTGAGGTAGCTTTGTTAATTAAGAATATCATTAGTACAGTAGCAGGAGATGACCTTAGCTCGGAAGAGCAAGATGTAAAATCAGTTTGGGTAGAGATAAGAAATAGGAAAGATAAGAGGGCACTTCTGGAAGTAGTTTATAGGCCCCCTAATAGTTGCTACACTGTAGAACAGAGAAAGAAATTAATGGGGCGTGTAAACAAAGTACCGCAATACTCATGGGACTTTAATCTACATGTAGATTGGGCGAATCAGATTGGCAAAAGTAGCCTTGGAGATGAGATCATAGAGTATATTTGGGACAATTTCTTAGAGCAGTACATTCTAGAGCCAACTAGGGAGCTAGCTGTTCTTGACCTGGTAAGGTGCAATGAGACAGAATTAATCAACAACCTCATGGTGAAGAAGCCTCCAGGCAACAGTGATCATAACATGATAGAATTCGCATTCAGTTTCAAAGTGAGAAGTGTGGGTCTAAGACTAGTGTTTTAAACCTAAATAAAGATAATTACAAGGGTATGAAGGTGGAGATAGCTAAAGTGAACTGGGAAACTAGGTTAAAAGGTAGGACAGTAGAGATGCAGTGGAAGACTTTTAAGGCAATATTTAATCACTCAGCAAAGATTTATCCCAGTGAGAACGAAAGATTCTTTGAGAAGGATGCATCATCCGTGACTAAATCAGGACGTTAAGGGTAGTATCAAATTAAAAGAAACACTGTAGAAAACGGCTAAAGATAGTGGTAGGTTTGACAGGTTTTAAGAATGATGGAAAAAAAAGAGGGAGAAAGTAGACAGCGAAAACTAGCTAGTAATATAAAACAGATGGTAAGAGTTTCTGCAAGTATTTAAATGGGAAAAGAGTAACTAAAACGTGAGTTGGTCCTCTAGAGAGAGAGTCTGGGGAATTGACAATGGAAAACAAGGAAATGGCGGATGCATTGAACAGGTATTTTGTGTATGTTGCACTGTAGAAGATTTAGAAAACCTACTTGAAAATCAAGAGCTGAAAGGGAGGGAGGAACTTGAAACCATCACCAGGGAAAAGGTGCTGGGAAAGCTTAGACCTAAAAACTGACAAGTCCCAAGACCAGATGGGGCCTAAGGTCCTAAAAGAAGTGGTTGAAGAGATAGTAGAGGCTTTGGTTATAATCTTCCAGAATTCCTTAGATTCTGGAAGGGTCCCAGCAGATTGGAAAATAGCAAATGTAACACCTTTATTCAAGAAAGGAGGGAGTTGGAAAGCAGTAAACTATAGGCCAGTCAGCCTAACATCTGTCATAGGAACATTTCTAGAATCCATTATGAAGGAGGTTATCGCAGGATACTTAGAAAATCATTATGGGATCAGACAGAGTCAACATAGTTTTGTGAAAGGGAAATTGTGTTTGACTAATTTATTAGAGTTCTTTGAGGAAGTAACAAGAAAGGTGGATAAAGGAGAGCCTGTCAATGTCATATACTTAGTTTCCAAAATGCATTTGATAGGATGGCACATCAAAGGTTACTACACAAAATAAGAGTGCATGGTGTACGGGGTAACATATTAACGTGGATAAAGGACTGGTTAGCTAACAGAAAGCAGAGAGTAGGGATAAATGAGTCTTTTTCGGGTTATCAAGCTGTAACTAGTGGAGTGCCACAGGGATCAGTACAGGAGCCTCAACTGTCTACAATTTATATAAATGACTTGGATGAAGGGACCGAATGTATGGTAGCTAAATTTACCGATGACACCAAGATAAGAAGGAAAGTATGTTGTCAACAGGAGGCTAAAAGTCTTCAAAAGGATATAGATAGGTTACATGACAGGTCAAAAATTTGGCAGATGGCGTATTATGTGGGAAATTGTGAACTTGTCCACTTTGGCAGGAAGAATAGAAAAGCAGTATACTATTTAAATGGAGAGAGATTGCAGCACTCGATGGTAGAGAGGGATCTGGGTGTCCTGGTACATGAATCACAAAAGGTTGGTATGTAGGTACAGCAAGTGATTAGGAAGGCAAATAGAATGTTGGCATTTATTACAAGGGGAAGATTTACTGCAGCTGTACAGGACCTTGGTGAGACCACATCTGGAGTACTGTGTACAGTTTTGGTCTCCTTATTTGAAAAAGGATATAATTGTATTAGAAACCATTCAGAGAAGGTTCACTCAACTAATTCCAGGGATGAAGGGCTTATGAAGAAAGGTTAAACAGGTTGGGCTTGTCTGTTGGAGTTTAGAAGAATGAGAGGTGATTGTATTGAAACATATAAGATCCTGAGGAGACTTAATAGAGTCAATACTGGGAGGATGTTTCCTCTTCTGAGGGAGACTAGAATTAGGGGCCATGGTTTAAAAATAAAAGGTCTCCCTTTTAAGATGGAGATGAGAATTTTTTTCTCTCAGGGTCATTAGTGTGTGGAAATTCTCTTCCCCAGAAAGCAGTGGAGACTGGGTCATTGAATTTATTCAAGGCTGAGTTAGATAGATTTTGCTTGACAAGGGAGTCAAGGGTTATGGGGGACAGACAGGAAAGTGGAGTTGACACTGCAGATTAGCCATGATTTTATCGAATGATGGAGCAGGCTCAAAGAGCCGAATAGCCTACTCCTGCTCCTAAGCCCTATTTTCTTATGTTTTCAAAAGAGAAAAATTAGCCAAGATATTTTTATCCTAAATCCTTATGAGGTGGAACCTGAAATTTGCAAGTAATTTGTTGACTTCTGATTGACCTCACCAATTTCGAAGCAGCTACAATTCCTGGATTCTCGGAGTTGTTGAGCAGTGGTCTTAAAGCTGCCAGGCCAGGTTAAAAACTGAACTCTCAATTGTTCTTCAGGGCCGAAACTAACCATGGGTAATGTCACAGGGCATCTGTAAGTATCCAAAATAAAACTTTGGTTATTGCTTGTCCTAGTTCCTTTTTTTAAAGGCAGGACTGTGACTCATTGGTGGCGATGTGTTAAAGTGTTTGCTTGAAAGGTATTATTGGTATCTAATTACAAGAAGTTATCTTGTGTTAATAAGCAGTCAAATTCAACAATATGCTTTTTATTGCCAAAGGCCTCCAGTGTACATGACATCACTTGACATATTCAGTGCTCTTCACTATGTACAAAGCACGTGGAACAAATAGGTACATGAATGGGCAATACTTATTTTTGCAATTGTGTAACCTCAACCTCAACCTCTCGGAGTAGTACTCTGGATATTAATTTTTAGTTGGCTTGCATTGAAGAGTGCAGATGCTTCTCACAGAATAACATGTTGCTGTGCTCTGTTTTATTAATTAATCCTAGTTGTTTTGTGTTAAAAAGCTGTGTTAGGTTTGAATACAGCACACTACTGGTGTTAATTCAGTCCCCAAGTTAAAGGTACTGGATGGAAAACATATATAAAGTTTGTGTGGTATTAGTTGGGAGATAGGAAATAGAAATGCTTATGTTCTATGTAATTTGTTTTCAGTCTGTATTTATTTGGTCGAACAAAAGACACTAGTAAACATCCATTTCGGACCATATAAAATCAAGACCTTTTTTAAGCAAAAAATGCTGAGTGCTAAGGATAATTGCCATTTCCAGTATAATTCACAATAAATCATATTGACATCCACGTCGGTCAAATCAACTTCTGTATTAATTATCTGCGAGTTCCTCGGAATATATATTTGATTATCTGTCTGAACAATCCAAAGGTGTGGGGAGTAAGAGTCTTAGATACACCAAATAATAACTGCGGATCTGACGGAATTAATTAATTGATGTACTATGAATGCAGTACATCATAGCTAGTAGGTAGCAATTAAAAATGATCAACAAACAGGTGAAAGTTCTTTTGTCAAAATAAAGAAAAGTCTGAAATGAGATTAATTCATTTTGATCACCATTGTCTCGATGTCTCTATTTGATAAACCTCAGTCTCAACAGTCTTGCCAAAAAGAGCTCAAAGCAGAGCGCCAGTGAGAGAACACAGTAAACCGTAATGCCAGTGCCATAAACACAACAATGCTTACCGCCAATGCGATGAACACAACGGGGAAGAGCAAAAGAGCTGGGATAGTGTCAAGATGCAGAACCAAGTCAAGCCTATTTAGTCTCCCTTTGTGAATGAAAGGAAGCTCGGGTCCTGAAGAATCATGGCTGTGACAGCATTATTGACTATTGGCTTGACATGGTAATGGATCTTGACCCTATCCCAGCTCATTTGTTCTTTCCCTGTTGTGTTCAGCGATTGGCGGTCTCCAATATTTTGTTCTCTCACTAACGCTCTGCTTTGAGCTGTTGCTTTTGGCAAGACTGTTGCGACTGAGATTTATCAAATAGAGACTTGAAACAACTGTGATCAAAATGAACTCATCTCATTTCAGATTTTTCTTTGACAAAAAAGCTTTCTTCTGTTTCTCGGTGTTCATCTTGAATTATGACCGACTAGTCATGCGACATTACTAGTACACCACATTTATGGTGTATCAATTAATTAATTCTGTTTGTTGCACTGTTGTTATTGTTCAGTGCATCTAAGCCCTATACCTTTAGATTGATTATTTGTATGAACAAACAGATAATCCTGGAAACTCCCAAGTGATAAGAATATGCTCCGTGCTGCAGTTTGGGAGAAATGGAGAATCGTGAAAATTATTTAATTATCAGCTTGGCATAAAATAAATTTGGATAAGTAAATGCTGACTCTTTCCCCAGTTAGTATCTCCCCACTGCAGAATGTTTGATAAATTAAGCTCTTCTGAAGCAATAGTGGACTTCAACTTCTGGGGACTGATCTTCCAGCTCCTTGTCTTCCTTCCTCAAATTTGCCAGAGTCCTGACCTGTTGGAGCACACCCAAAGTGTGGTTTGCTTGTCCAGGCCTTGATTACTGGAATTTGGTTGATCAGCAAGTACAGTGACCTGGTTGCATCCCCAGTGCAGGCCTTCCCTTAAGCAATTCCTTTCCTCAGGAATTGAAAGTGGAACTGATCACTGACCGAGATCATTAGGCTTCCAAGCCCAAAGGTCAATGGCTGTCTGAAACAAAAACTAGGTCATTCATCTTTTTGAACCTCCTTTGCCTCATGACTGGGTCCCCTCGAGATACTGTGCTCCGAGGGCAATCCAGCACTTGGCTTGTGAGTCATGCGAGTGAGACTACAGCATGCGGTTCATGGCCCTCCTCCACTCTTCGAAAATCATGGATATTTGGGTCAATGTATGAGTATGAGATCCAGCATTGTGGAAATCGGCATTAGGTCCCAGAAGTACTGCCTCCCTGATTGATTTTGTATTCTACTAATCAATTTGTTTATGTGCATTAGGTAGATGATCATTTTGATACTTTGTTTGTTGCTGGGACTAAATAGTTTGCATAATATTTTGGAATTCGAAACGATCGTTCTCCCTTTCTTTCAATCATTTCAAACTTACCGATTGTCTCTTCTCAAATTGACAGAGATTGAGACAGAGTTGGCAATTTTTTTACATTAAATTGTTACTGGACCTTCATACATTTTCAACATCTGATCATCCAAATTTAAAAATTAGCTGTCCTATATAAACTGCACCAATCACACAACATTGAGTAAACTTGAATTATTTTTGCCTCCAGTCTGTAACTGATAAACCATCCAATGTTCTATCAACAATAGGTTTGATATCTGAACCTCAACTGCAGTCATTTTATTTTAAACTGGTTTATCTATGTGCTATGACTGAAGGTAAAGCTGTGAAACCAAAATTAGACAAAAATAATTAATTTGTCACAGCAATATTAGTCTGCACACACTTAATGCCTTTTTATGAAATTTCTCTTGGGTATTTGAGCAGATGTTAACCCATTTAAAATCAACAGGTTACTGAGTGAGTCATGTCAGATGAACCTGTTTTGTTAAGCATTCAGTACATTTTCATCAAAAGTGTATTTTTGTCTAAGATTTAACATGGGACTACCTTATTTAACTCTGTCATGGTACAAAATTGATAAAAACTAGTTTTACTCACATAAATCATGTCATAGTATAATTTGGTACAGCTGCTAAGATTGTTAGTCAGTTTATCTGAGACTGCTGTCGGAGCAATGGGCCAAGCTATTCAATTCAGAGCTTGTGGAATTTGTTTAAGTAGGTGCATGGGAGCTTTTTTTAAAGTTTGATCAGTGGCTGTGTAAATATGCTTGGCCCTGGTCACTTCTATTTGAAGATATTTATCAAGGTGTTCAAATCTATTTGCGGCCTTCATGGAGCAATAGTCAGGACATGAAGATTTCATAGACAATGGTGGATTAAAAAAAAAGAGAGGAACCTCTATACAAGACATTTATTGTTTGTACCATTTCTTAGCGCAGTAATCATAAAATAATTTCTGCTGCCAGCTAGGTTTAATATCTATGTTAAAAATATATTGCATGGTATTCACAGCACAGTGGCAGGCCCAACATATCCATACCAGCGTTTGTTTTATGATTGCTTTAAGAGTGATGCCCCTTTAAGAACTCAGTATGCTAATGAGCTAAATACCAGGATGTCATGTGAGTAGAAGCCATAGTCTCTCTGCACTGTAAAGCCTGGGACAAAGGTTCTGTATATAGTTCTTTCTGTATTGTATGCACTAGTTTAGCTGTAAATAAACCTTCTAGAGATCGTCAAAGAACTGGAATCCACGTACCTCATTGTGTTGCTTAAGATAACACAAAGAAACTCATGACCGCGTTTATGCTCACACGAGTCACTTCCCACTTTTCTTCACTGATCCCTATCAGCACATCCTCTATCCCTTTCTCACTCCTATCTAGCTTTCCCTTAAATTTATCTATGCTATTCACCTCAGCTACTCCTCGTGGAAGTGAGTTCCACGTTCTAACCATTTTTTGCACCTTCTCCAGAGCCTCGATATCTTTTTTATAACTTGACCAGAATTGTTCACGGTACAGAAAATGTGGTCTAACCAAAGTTCTATATAAATTTAACATAATTTCTCTGCTTTTCAGTCTATCCCTCGAGAAATGCTTTTTTTCATGGCCTTATTAACCCCATGTCGTAACTTTTAGTAATTAGTGTATCTGTACTCCCAGATTCCTTTGTTCCTTTACCCCAGGTTTGTCCAACATACAGCCTGTGGGCCAGGATCCGGCTCGCCAAAAGTTTCCATTTGGCATGCGATATATTGCAGAGATGAGAATTTTTCCATTGTCGTCGTCTTCCAGACCGGCTTTTTAAAAACATTGTGCTGTTAGTTTCACAGCTGACAGGTGCTGCATGAGAGTAATAAGAGTGATTACCCAACTTTGAAGATTCGTGGTGTTCCAATTTTTTTTAAATAAAAGGCCATCAGAAAATCCTGAATCTGTCTGAAGTTGGAAACTGTTATTCCTGCTCCCAGCAGCTATCACCTGTGAGACTCAGCGCAATAAAAAAAAAAACGAACCAACCACAAAGCTGCTCTGTGAGCGCTCCCCCCCCCCTCTCTTGGAGACAGAGAGAAAGAGAGGGGGGGGGGGGGAAACAGAGAAAGCGAGAGGGGGAAACAGACAGAAGGAGAGGGGAGGATATGGAGGAGGGGGAATGAGAGATGGGGGGACAGAGAGAGAGAGAGAGATGGGGGGGACAGAGATGAGAGAGAGATGGGGGGACAGAGAGAGATGGAGGGGACAGAGAAAGGGAGAGGGGGGGACAGAGAGAGAAAGGGAGAGGGGGGACAGAGAGAGAAAGGGAGAGGGGGGACAGAGAGAGAGAGAGAGAGGGGGGGGACAGAGAGAGAGAGAGGGGGGGACAGAGAGTGAGAGAGAGAGGGGGGGGTCAGAGAGTGAGAGAGAGAGGGGGGGTCAGAGAGTGAGAGAGAGAGGGGGGGTCAGAGAGTGAGAGAGGGGGGGGGGGTCAGAGAGTGAGAGAGAGAGGGGGGGTCAGAGAGTGAGAGAGAGAGGGGGGGTCAGCGAGTGAGAGAGGGGGGGGTCAGAGAGAGTGAGAGAGAGAGGGGGGGTCAGAGAGAGTGAGAGAGAGAGGGGGGGTCAGAGAGAGAGTGAGAGAGAGAGGGGGGGTCAGAGAGAGTGAGAGAGAGAGGGGGGTCAGAGAGAGAGAGAGAGAGAGAGAGGGGGAGTCAGAGCGAGAGTGAGAGAGAGAGAGGGGGGGTCAGAGTGAGAGAGAGAGGGGGGGTCAGAGTGAGAGAGAGAGGGGGGGTCAGAGAGAGGGGGGGGTCAGAGCGAGAGAGAGAGAGAGAGAGGAGAGAGGGGGGTCAGAGAGAGAGAGAGGGGTGGGGTCAGAGAGAGAGAGAGGGGTGGGGTCAGAGAGAGAGAGAGGGGTGGGGTCAGAGAGAGAGGGGTGGGGTCAGAGAGAGAGAGGGGGGGACAGAGAGAGAGAGAGGGGGGGACAGAGAGAGAGAGGGGGGACAGAGAGAGAGAGAGGGGGGACAGAGAGAGAGAGAGAGGGGGGACAGAGAGGGGACAGAGAGAGAGAGAGAGGGGAGCAGAGAGAGAGAGAGGGGGGGGCAGAGAGAGAGAGGGGGTCAGAGAGAGAGAGAGAAGGGGGGGATCAGAGAGAGAGAGAGAGAGGGGGGGTCAGAGCGAGAGAGAGAGAGAGGGAGGGGTGGGGTCAGAGAGAGAGGGAGGGGTGGGGTCAGAGAGATGAGGGAGGGGTGGGGTCAGAGAGAGAGAGGGGGGGACAGAGAGAGAGAGAGGGGGA